>NC_135477.1:223346865-223654115 GCF_052094955.1 Ictidomys tridecemlineatus
CTGAATGAATGGAAGTTAAAAAAAAATAAGATCAGAGTTTTCAAAGACAGAGTGAGAAACTGTAAACAGCCTTGCATCTTTTCCCCATGACAGAGGCAGTGCCATATAATGCTTAAAGTTGCTATTTTGTAAGGAAATTCAAGACAAAGCTTTAAGAGTCCTGTATTTTAACATATGATTTTTTTTTTTTTTTTTTTTTTTACCTTCCACAAAACAGCAACCAGGGCCAACAGCAAAAGGATTCCGGCAATTATACTTCCTACTATAACTCCTGTGGGTACTTCAGCTTTCTCGTCAGGTTTTGTTATCATAAGGGGGATCTGTAAATACATGTTCACAATTGAGTATCCAATTTTAACATTGAAAACAGGGAGATGGTCTAGTTCAATTCTGTAATCCTGTAAATGAAGGTCTTCAGCTTTAGAAGTGACATGATGACATTCCTCAAGCAGTGTGTAGACAGTTTTTAGAGAAAAATCTGCAAAATCCAAATTATTCTAGTTTCTCTTTTTTGATTGCTTCAGTATTTTATGGTTGCATAATGCATGACAATCTCAGATCTCTTAATGATTTATGAAATCAGAATTTCAGTTTCATTTAGTTTTCATTCCCACCAACTGAAAGCAGCCTTGAGCTAGGGAGTCAGAGAACGATCCATTGAGCTTTCCTGATTCAACAACAAGAAGTTGGCATCAGGTTTTTAAACTAATTGATTTCTCTTAAATCTCAGTCAAGGTTGGTGTCAGTTGTTGGAAGACTAGATATAATACCTCAGGGCTCAAGGTGACCTTGTAGTGATGAAATTGTCCTTGAGGGCATTTATGACTCTTTATGACCATTTTCCTGGCAATCTTTGTCATACTGCATGGGAACAGCTGTCCTAAGAGTTTTATTGTGACACTTCATATTCTACTTCCTTTTAATTTTTTAATGGGTGAAAGAATCAGCAAATTCCTTCACAAAATATCCTTAGCTATGTTTTAGAGCAAAATAAAGGGGTATTATCTATTTACATCACAATATTAAGTTAAGGTGGCAGATGAGCTAGCTGCTCCTTGTCATGCAACTTAGGGGTTGGGCTAAACTGGAAACTGGCCTTGGTGACTGTATTTCTCCTCATTTGTGTCTTCAAAAGCTAAAATCAGGGTTCTTATTTTCACAAATTTATGAATAAAGTACCTAAAAATTCATATAGTACACAGCATAATCACAGTCATATGCCTAGTTCTCTATTCGATAGTTCCCTAACCTGGGGCCCATGGATCTCTATTGACCCATGAGTGCAAAGCTGTGCATATTAGATTTTTATGTGGCCTGGGATTTAAATAAATATAATAGTCACTTAGTTACCTAGAGGGATGTGTTGATTTATTATTTGGGCTTAAAACATTATTTCAAAATTATCCCATTATTGTTTGGATTCAAGAAAACTTTCGTAGACACAAGTAAAAGTTGATCTCTGTTACTTATTAGTGCTGCTGGGAGGAAACCAAGAAAGGAGAAACTAATACATTCATGAAAATTGTTAATTTAAATTTTCAATTAATATGCTTAAGTCTGCTTTCTAAAAAACAAAGACTTCAGCAGAGTTTTACATATTGTTTGAACACTGCATTTTTCTAAAGTGAACTTTTAAGAAAAATCTATAGCTCTTTTCCCCTAGGCTAAGTTCATAGCAGTCTGAATCTGAAGTCTGCATTTCCTTTGGCTCTGTTTCTAATTTTCCATGCCTGGCCTCTGAAAAGAAGGTGTGGACTTTCACTGAAGTTCCTAAGTCAGTGGCAAAAAAGCATCCTCTATTGTGTGGAATCATTTCCCCTGGGACAAGAGTGCCACAGCAGTGTTGTGAGCTCTATCTCAGGCATTGAGAGGCCCAGAGTTCATGGGCCATTGTTTTTTTCACCAGTCTGTGGGCTGAAGCAAATGGACCCAGGCCAACTGTCCAGCTGCCTTGGGGGCAAAGTTGTGATCTGGCTTCTAACTCCTAACAAAAGCTTTGGGAAGAAAATGCTCAGGGTTCTGCCAGAAGATTAGCTGGGCATAAAAGTCCTACTATATCTAAAAATGGCATATGCTAACCAGAGTTTCAGTGCAGAGGAGAGTTATCCATGCCAGCTCTTGGAACAGAGAATCCTTGTTTTCTGTGGAAATGCATTTCTCTGAAGAATCATTTTTGTCAAGGGGAGCATTTATAGTTTTCTAGAATGTAAGACTATGAATGGACATGCCACACAGTGACAGTGTCTGGTTGTATTACATACTATTTTAAAAAGTCTTCTAATAAATACCTTATTTAGTAGCTATGTTTCAACAGTTCTCTATAAGAAGTATTCCCAAATACAATTTATGATTTAATAAGCATGACTTGGATTATATGACCTAAGGTCTAGATGGTTTTGTGTAAACATAGGAGAAAGGAAAACTAGTGTTGCTGACGTGGGCATGGAGAAGGATAGCTTGATATCCCAAACAAGATGAGCTCCCATGTTGTGCCTTTCTGTGGATCATCACTTCTAGGAAACCCAGCCTTGCCAACATGGGCATCTGGAGGAGGAAATGTATATCTCTGAAATTTAGCAAACACCTTTGCTAAAGCTCAACATAATAATCATCAGACTCTCAGAGTTTCAGTAAGATACCTCCATATGCACATGGATAAGAAGAATGAATATTCTGCATTTTTAGAAATAGGTTGCCAATCATGGGAAGGGATGTGGTGCTTACCGTGACAGTGTTTTCTTCGATCACATATATCTGAGGGTTATGGGTGTCAATTTCTGCAGCTGCTGTTAGCTGTACTGTCTGGAAAGTTGACTGGAAAATAGAAAAAGAAAAATATTTTATCCTAAAAGCAGTAAATGCAGAAAACTTGGCATGTTTATTATTTGTTTATTTGCCAGTAGAAAGTGACAAGAGCGAATGTCAATTATGAAGACTCAAGAATGTTTGTGTGCTTGAATGGGCCTTATGTAATCCCATAATGGGCCTTATGGGATTGCTCATTAGGAGTTGGTGGGCAACTTTGCAAATGTTGGTTGATTGGGCCCTGCCACCACAAATTAAACCCAATCATGGTGAGTGGGACCAGACAGGAGCCAGTTAAAACATCTCCCTGTGTGATTTGAACATGAAAATGGTTGAAAAACCAGGATTTACAATACATGTTTTTAATATGTCAAGAAATAAAGTTAATGAAAATTAATAAAAAATTAATGAAATTTGGGACATGAGAGAAAATTACAAATAGTCTTTTTATGTATGTACCTGAGCAAGTCACATAATGGAATGAAAAGCCAACATTTATAAGAGAAGACAATTTTCCTTTTGGGTGCACCTGTAAAATAATGCTGTCTCAAAGTACACTTGAACTTAACCATGCATGTCAGTAGCAGATAACTTGATCCTTTGGCATATTACATAACGTAAGGAACAGTTTCAGGTTTTATAATCTAAGTGTTTCTATCAAACAATACTGGATATTAAGTAGGCATATAGGAAGGACATATATTTTATGCTCAAGTTACTAGAAACTTCCTTTTATGAAATAAATAACTTTATATTCAATCTCCAATCTAGTCGAACAAAAATTTATTCTTCATTAGAAATGTTATTGATGTGTTCTCACTATACTGCAAAATTTGGGCCTGACACTTCATATGAAATAGAGTACAATGCTCAGATTTTAGAGCTGTTTTCACATGCTCTGGCTACTAGGACTCAGTTTTTCTGGTTACTAGGGCACAAGATTCAACATACTCCATGAGGTAATTTGTTAAACTATCTCTAGGAGCCAGAAAGAGGGAACATAATTCCAAAAAGTGAGCAATTTATTTCCTTTCCACTGGCTCGGTCTTTAGTTCTTCTTAATTTTCTCAAGATGGAAGATTGCATCAGAAGTTAATCCTGATCACTGGTCTCTTAAACATATGTTATAGGGGAAACATTGAGTATTAATAATGGTTTACGTAAAAAAAAAAAGTAGCAGTTAAGTGAATGCTAGTTGAATAGTCGCTGTGAAGCAGAAATAATTTTTCTTGCAACTCTGAGATATCTGCATTTTCAAAGCAGGCCCCTCTTACAGGAACACAATTTCCTGGAAGAGTAACAACTACAAGCAGGCACACTTGCACATCTGTGAAAGGGAAGCAGCATACCTGCCAGCAAGCATTAAGGCCTTTTCTTACAATGGCGGCCTGTGCTCCCATCAGCTTGGAAGCCTGAGCAACCACTTCATGACAAATTACTTGACATGTAAAGTTGACTTGCACTATATCAGGAAAACAAGGTGGCAAGACAAGGCAGTGCGTTAATGTGCTCTAATAGAGGAAATGAGATCTACATTTCAGACTGGATCTCTCAGGTGGCCTGAGAGACATGCACTTTGCTGTTGAAATAGCTGAAAACAGGGTACAGAATAAATATTTGACCTTTCATGAAAGAGGGATACGAGTGGGAATTGACATAGAATACCTCTCCAGGGGATTTTCTCAGTTCAGCCATCATAACCATGTTGCAGGAGAATAAATAATATACTTTCTAAGAAATTTGCTCACAGAAGTGAAACTACTGTTTCTGAAAACTGTTGGGAAGGTGCTTAAACAAAACAAAACAAAACAAAACCTCATAGTTAAAATGGTGTAGCTTTAAACAAACTCAAGAAAAACCAAACACTTTTTACAGTACTGGCGTGACTGCATTTGGATGTCCAAAAGTCACTTTTCCTTCCCAGTTGGCAAGGTTTGCTTTGAAACATCTGTTCCTCAAATCCAAGGAGCCAAGGACCTACTGGTAAACTGAGCATCATACTGCCCCAGCTAGAAGGTGGTGCAGCTAACAGCTTATGTTGCATCTCAGGGGACTTAGAATTGTCCCAAGGGCTTTGAAGCAAATGCAGATAACAAGAAAACACATAAGAGCAAGCAAAAAGAAAATCAAACTCCTCATTTCCCCACTCCCCAATTCTGTATTTTCCCGAACATTTCAGTATTCCTTTTTATATTATGTCTCTGTACGAAAATATTTGCTTATATTTGATTCCAGACACAAGTTAGAAGAGCTCAGTTGTCTAATCTTTTACACAAAACTCCACATCAGGAAGTGGGGATTATTGAAGAGTCCATGACAGGATGAAAAAAACAGAGAGTGGAGTCTGGTTGGAAGCACTCTGGGAACTGATTTATTTGTTAAAAAAAAAAAAAAAAAGTACAGTGAGATCCACACAGGCCCCAGGAGGTTTCATACTAATTTATATTTTGTCAACTCAATCAGGGCCACGGTTGGCAAAAGGAATGGCTAGATACTCCAGCAGTCAGAGTTAAGGAATCCTGTTCCTACTTATATTTTAATGCTACATTGAAATTCTGGCTACCCCAAACCATGCTGGAACACTGCTAGGTAGACTCATACCTGCCTTAGGGGAAAATGACACTGACATTGGGCACATTCTTTGAATTTTTCTTGGAGATTGAAATGACTTAAAAAGTTGTGTGGTCACTGGGCTCTCTTACCAGAGGAAGAGTCAAATAGGATAGCAGATATTACCTGCTCTAATATGGGGAGACAGACCTTTATGCTGGATTCATCTATGGATGATTTAAGACCAAATAGTTAAGAGTTCAAGGAGACAGACAGGGTGGAATGCATCTCTATATGGGTGTGGTGAAGGAGACTGGGAAGATGGAAATGTAGGGACACATGAGGAAGGAGACAATGCACATGTTATCTTTAACCAGGGCAACTAGACTTCATTCCTGTAGGTATCATAAGTAGGCATGGAGTCCATGAAGCAGAACATTGCATGATCTCCCAGATCATTCTGAGGCACACCCAGATTGGGGGAGCACTGGAAAGGTATGAAACCTTACTTCCTTTCAGAGTAAAGTGGCTATCATAAACCTGAATCAACCTAATAGCTCCTTGATAATGAAGCCTATGTTTCCTTGTTATTTATGAACCCAATGGGTAATATTGATACTTACTGCTGCAAAAGTCCTGTTCCAAATTCTGGTAGATACGTTAATGAAATATTCTCCTTTCATGTGAAGGTCTTTCAGCCAGCAGGTGACATTACTACAGGAGGCAGTTCTGCAGTTCTTTCAGGTTGGAGTCAATAGCAAAAGAAAAGAGAGTGTTAATGCAGGTGTAAAAAAGAATAAATGCCAAAATTATACAAAGATAGATAAAACCCAGTGCTGGGAAGGATCTAGGGAAATAAACAATCTCATGAGTTATTAGTACTTGGAACTCTTCTTCAAGGGATTTTTTTTAACTAGGTCTCAAAATGTAAAAATTGCATACCCTTTGTGTCCAGCCATTTCCTATGTTTACAGATAGCCTCAGGAGATAAGAAAAAGTGTGTGGATTTAAAGTACACAAACCCTGTCTATTGTACCACTAGATCTGAGAGTAAAAACAATGACAATGACAACAACAACAACAACAACAAACCCAACTTGTTTATCAATAATGTACTAGCTAAGTAAATTACTGAACATAAACAAATTTTAGTATAATCTAGGCATTAATCCTAATAATGAAAATGAATTTCTTCGATTGTGAAATTTGGAAAGAATTGAAGTTTTTTAATTTGAAAGAATCAATGATTGTCAAGGTTTGAGAGAGAGGGAAGAATTCAGAGCCCAGAGGATTTTTTTTTTCTTTTTGGTAGTGAAACTTCTCTGTATGACACTATAATCATGAATACATGTCATTATACATCTGTCAAAATCCACACTATGGATTTTGACAATGCCAACAGTGAACCCTGATGTGGAATATGGATTTGGGATGATAATGATGAGTCAGTGTAGGTTCATTAATTGTAACAAATATACCACTTGGGTTCTGGATTTCAATGGTGGAGGAGGCCATGAGAATGTGGGGATGGGAAATACAGGAAAGTTCAGTAGATTTCAATCAGTTTTGCTGTGAATCTTAAACTACCTTAAAACATTTTAAAAAACAATTATAAGGGGTCTGGGAATGTGGCTGTGTGGTAGACCACTTGACGAGCATGCAGGAGGCCCTGGGCTCTATCCTCAGTACCACACACACACACACACACACACACACACATAAACAGTTATGACATATTGGTATATGTCAAAGGTCAAAAGGTAGCAATGCCATTTAAGTAACAACACACACAAATCTGTATGTGGTCCAGTGCTCATTAAGAGACAAAATTTCATTCTCCCTTATTTCCCATCCTTCACAAAATAAAACAACTGCAATAAAGAAAACCAGGAGAATTTCAATATTATTCAGACTGGAGAGATGTGGTTTGTTCAGGGCTTATTGTTCACTAATTGTTTGCTTATTTGAATGCTTAATATAAAGTCAAGCACCATGCTAGACTAATCTCTTTCCAAAAGATAAAGGCATAGGTTGGGAGCAGAAGATGAAGTTCTGAAAAACAAAGAGGGTAGCAAACTTAGAAGAAGCTCAATGAAAAATATCAGTGCCTATGTGGCAAGGGATCAAGGACACCACCTATAGAGGACACACCCAACTCTTGCAGCTCTTTGCAACTTTCCCAAAGTGAGCAGCACAGAGACACAATGGTCACAAGTGTCCTTTTGATGTCAGGAGCCCTGGACATGCATTCTGTAAGCAATGGCCTAATTAATAATTCCAGTAACCTCTCTTTGAGAATGTACTGTCTAAACCCCAACTCTCACATGCCACTGAAGGCAAAATGAGGACGGTCTAAGATATGAACTGGTGGAGAAGGCAGGTGCCGAGATGCCAGGCAAAGCAAACACTGAATCACTGCAGGAAACTCCACTGGGGCCCCTGTCCTCACCAACTCCTTCGTGTGCCAGAAACTTTCACTCTTGAAGGATACAGATGAAGAAGTCTGTCCTAGCTTCAGAGGATTTATTTCTGCTTTACAGCTGATGTCACCAGCCTACAAGGAAGAACACCAAATCAGATTTAGGAAGCAAAATGGTTGATGATGTTCCTTTCAACATGTTGGGACATCCTGCTGGGGAGGGTGGTTAGGCTCCTTGAAGCTGTGCTTACCTGGCCAGACTTCTGGTGGCCACTAAAGTAAAACCACAGTATCCAAATCCTCTGGGGGGAATTGATGAGGTGGTCTAGGTTCTTTTAGCCTGCTCTGGTTTAGAGGTGGTTTGCCCCCCAAAGTTCATATCATTAACTTGATCCCCAGGGTAGCAGGGTTCAGAGAGGACAGGACCTTTAGGAGTTGGGACCCAGCAGGAGGCCCTAAATGGGGTTGTGTCCTCAGAAGCAATTGTGGAACTCCAATCCCTGTCTAGTTCCCTGTTTGACAGTGTTCTCCCCACCCCTCTCTCTGCCTCCTAGCATTCACCACGAGGTTCTCGAACGATGCTGGTGTCATACCCTTGAGTCTCCAGAACCGTAGGTTCAATAAATCTCTTCTCTTTATAAAAGCTACCTAGCCTCAGGTATTTGGTTGTAGTACTGCCAAATGGGGTGATACGTAGGTCATAAGTGATGAGATAAATTTGGAATATAAATAGATTGCAAATGATTTAATTCAGGGTTCTTGTCTGTGGAACATTTTGGATTTTTATGTCCTATAGTCTCCCATGCACAGTGCAGGAAGAACAAAACTGTAAAACCAGCTAAGTGCCTGGACCAAAGAGAGCCAACGTCAAGGTGTTTTGCTATAGCAATGCGTCTTGGCCCAGGCTACACGGGACAACCACTGAGAAACTTTCAGACAAAAAAACACCAATGTTAGAGAGTTATCTTTATGAAATTAACTGCTAAGTAATTGGCCCCTGGGATACACAGAGGTTATTCTTTGTTTCTCATCTACAAAATGTCAGACAGCTGCCCAGAACTCCTGGGTTATTTCCATCTTAAAAGTGCACATTTTTATAGGCTACGTTGTGGTCCTTACCCGGTCTACGTGCACCCCAGTCAGGTACATCAGTGGATTCTTTTTTTTGGTGTACTGAGGGATATGAATGATTACAGATGCCATGCTCACTGGAGTACTTCCTGTTGTTACCTACATAGGGAAGAAAACACTCCTGTCACGACATGATTCATGGACACAAGGGAAATTATCAATAATCTCTGTGTTGATGTAGGACAACTATAATATAGTAAGCAACTGCAACAGAGTAGCAGAATTTCGGGTAAGGAAGCTCCTTATGCTACAGTTTTCTTATATGTGAAATAAAGATAATCAGAAACACCGTGGGCATTCGGTGGTATACCATCTGTTCTCATCGGTGGGGTTTCTGTTCTAGGTGGACAGTGCTTATGTCTTATTGGTTATATAATTTTTTTAAAAAAAATCTCTAGGAATAATAACAGTACCAATCTCATAATTATCTGGAAATTAAACATGGTAACGTGTATATTTAAAGCACTTAATACTGTGGCTGATACTCAGTACACTATGAATGCTATTTTATTTTTACTATGAACTGATTAAATTTCCTAAAAAACATGGCTACTGAATACCATCCATATTTTATAAATTCCAGTATCTGTATAACAAATCAAGATTCTTTTATAGATTGTTTTTGAAGTCAAAAAACTTGATAGTTGCAGCCATGTCATAGACTAGAAGGAAATGTACAAAAAATAAAACGATACTGACTCAGGATGGAAGATGGATGCTTTTCTACTTTCCAAAATTTCTCCCATGTAATAACATTATTATGAAAGCCATTTTTTTCACAACTTAATTTCTTTTCATAAGACTGATCATAGTCTTTAGAATATAATTGCCTGTTCATAGACATTAGAATTTAACTCAAAAATGTTTTTAGATACTACCAGGAATGACTGTACAAAACCCATACTTGTAAGCTTCTAAACCAGAAGTGGTCTCCAAGAATAAGCTGGCAACATCATTCTATTATGAGGATGTTTGCATATCAATATCAATATCAATAGGATATTATGAGTAATATCCTATTGATTTCCATTGAATATTTGCCTGGAAGATATATCATTATCTCTTACCCAGGACATATAACTAAACACAAAGACTTGTTGATATATCTGTTGTTTATCCCAGTAGCTCTCAAAGTATATAGGACCTGGACCAACAGCATCAGCATCACCTGGGAACTTGTCAAAAATACACATTTTTAGGCCACCCCAGACTTACTGACTCAGAAATTCTGGGAATGAAGCCTGTTTTAACAAGCCCTCCAGGTAAACCTAATGCATGCTCAAGTTTGAGAACCAGGGGGGTATTTCAACTTCATTTCCTTTTCTTCTCTTCCAAGACTCATCCCAGTCACCCCATGCCTTTTCCTGATTTACCAACCTTATGATAGGCTTACCAACCTTAAGAGAGAAGGTGAATTTTGGACCAATATCTTCAAAATTGTGCACGATAGAAGGAACATTCACATCTGAGTAAACTTCATAAAAATTTATGTTGGTGGATCTATTGAATAACATTTATAAAGTCAGTATTTTTAGTTTTGATACTGTCTTGAAGCATCATATTTAAATTTTTTTGTAGCTTATATTACAAGTAAAACAGTTTACTTTTAGTTACAAAAGCAGTAAAATGATTATTCCACCTTCAGATTGATTGCTTTTGCTTCCACATATGAGCTAGAACATGGGGACCTTGTCTTTCTATGTCTGACTGGAGGCTGGAAGATCTGAGGTGGGAGAGAATAGAAGGAGGCTGGATAAAGGGCACTAAAACATAGCAGAAAGAAGGAACAAGTTCTAGTGTTCTGCAGCACAGTGGGGTGCCTATTGTCTACAATGACTATTATATATTTTATGAATAACTAGAAGAAAGGAGATTAAAACCTCCAAAACTAATGATAAGGATGAAGAAATGATAATTAGCCTGACTTGATAAGTACACAAAGCATATGTGTATTGAAATGTCCTATACCCCATAAATACAGGTATAATTATTTCATGTCAATGAAAAATTGAAGGAAGTAGAAATGTCAATCACTCATGATTTTATCATTGCATATTGTATACATGTGTTGAATTATCACTCTGTACTCCATACATAACATACAATTACAATTATAATAAAATTTCTAAAGGTATTAATGATAATAAATGCTTATGATATTATGGTCCAATGTGTATTTCTAAGACTAAAACAAATTCTTTTTTTTTTAAAGTCTCTTCATTGTCTTTCTGCTGAGATTCTGTTACATGCTTATCACTTGTCAAGTTTCTAAAGTAAGTACAGTTTTACTTTAGAATGGATCCTTGAACTATTCTTAAGATAGCTGTTGACAGTTATGGTAATATATGTTAGTATCATCCTTGTTGATTGCATGAATGTATTTATAAGCCAGGGTTTTTTCATTTGGATGGCAGGAATACAGTAATGGGGGATTGGGTATTAGTTCCTGCATTATTCGTTACTGGGAGCCTATGAAACAGGACATAAATTTTCTTTATTAATTCTTCTTCCTATTCATCTCTAGTTTGAAGCCAACTCTAATGGTTCAGGTCTAAATTGGGGTGGATCAAATCAGTTTTCACCAGTAGTGGAATCACTTTCAAGATGGATGACCCAGAGATTTTATTAGACTAGACTAGAGGTATTGGACTGATCTTGATTTTTTTTTTTTTTTTTGCTTAGGATTGCCAACTAACAGCTGCAAGCACAGTGGAGTCTAGGTCAGAGCAAACACAGGGGAGCACTCAGACTGGAATGAAACTTGACATCTCCCATCTTCGTGCTTATTTCTGGGTCTCTAAGGCTGGCTTCCAGCCAGGGCAACTTCTTCAGGTTGCAGAATATGAAGGAGCAGGTGGCAGGAGAAACAGTCTGGAAAGCACTATGCAGATCCTCTCCCTTTGTTTCCAATGGATAGTTTATCTTAATTATAAGATGTTGATTCCATTTTCTAAAAAAAAAAAATGGACTGCATATTTTCTGAGGCAGATTTTTTTTTTTAAGTTTCTCTACTGAAACTTTGTCTTTCTCTTTTTTATGCCTTAGAAAACGCTTTTCCAAAAATCTCAGAAGGAAAATATGTCATAGGAAGATTTAAATAGATGTGGTATTTGTCAAGGTTATATATATGAGGGGAAACAATGATTGGTGAGCCTTACATGGAAAATGGGAAAAGTGACAAGGATTTGAAACAGAAAGGCTGGCTATGTGTGTATGGATTATTCTCTTTGCCTTTTTGAAGATGTTTGTGTGAGCTCCTAAATAGGGCCAATTTATAAATTGATTAATATGCTCAGCTTTTTGAATTTTAAAGAGATCTTACCCGTGCCCATTCGTTACTTGTTTTTCCTAAGTTACTTAATTGATTAATATATTTATAGTGGCATTTAGCTATGCTCAGAGGGATCTTGTTCCAAAAATAATTCTAATATCACTACCTATTTTCATCCATCATATTTATAAAATATAACTATATATTTAAACAGTATTAGAGTAGTTGCTATCTACTGGAATGTAGATAAACAAACTCTACCTAGGAGCTCTTCCAAATTACACCTGTGAGTCTCCTACAGAGTGCCATTGAGGAGAGAGGGAAGGTGTACTTCATATTTCATTGTATATCCTCCTGTAATATTTAGATTGTTCTAAAGACATTTAATGTTTTTATTTCTAGAAAACATGTGGAAAATTATTTGTGTGTTGTAGGATTAGGATCCACTTTAACTTTTGTTCTTTATAATTCTCCACATTAAGATTTTAGCTATACATTTATTGGGATGTATTGGAGTCCAAATCACCAACATAAAAATACATAGCTGTCAATTAGTAAAAGTGAAGTCCCATTTCAATGTTATATTTATTTCATGTTAAAATATCTGAAAAAAAATTGGCTATGGGTAGAATGGAATAACCAAAAGTCTTTATTAACAATAAGTATGTAGAAGAAAGAATCAATGTAGGTAAGAAGAACAATATTCAGACAACGTGCTAATACTGATCTCTGTGGCTACATTTGTCTTCAATATCTTATTTTAAGAACTGTGAGTCTTTGAAATTTGTTGTTATTGATTAATTCTTCAGGGATGGATGACTTGGACTGAATTTAGTCTCCACTCACGTGTATTCTCGATTCACTTGATACAGAAGCATTCTTTTCATCTTTGCTCATGCGTCTCAAGCTCCAGACAGGATGACATATTTTCCTTTTTGTTTTTGCTTGGTGATTTATTAGAGAATCTGCATATTCCATGCTTTTAGGGGCTAGGGTGATGAGCTAGAGAAACTGTTGTCACTGGACTTCTTGGGGAAACACTGCCTCGTGTTTTCCCTGGGTCACTGATCTGTGCTTCACTGGGCAGGGAAGTCTGATTGCAGGCTTAGAGGTGGGCATCCCTCTGGCTCATGCCCCTAAAACACTGACCTCAGATGGTCTGTTCCATGAACCAGACTCACTTCTGAGTGAGTTAAAGTGTTGTCAACCTATTTTTACCTGTGAGATTTGTATGTTACTCACTTTCAAAGACAGCTGTTCCTCTGAACAATTCAAGATAGTTATAACTTTTAACCACTGCTCTCAAGTTTACTTGCTTTGGGAAGGCAAGAAAAGGAACAAAAGCATTTCTTCATGAATGACTTCCTTTGGAAAATCCCTCATTTCCTCCTGGTTGGAAGAAAACCCTAATCTCTTTTGTCAGGAATTTTCCACTCATGGGCTGGGGATATAGCTCAGTTGGTAGAGTGTTTGCCTCGCATGCGCAAGGCCCCTGGGTTCAATCCCCTACACCACCACAAAAAAAAAAAAAAAAAAAAAAAAAAAGGAATTTTCCACTCAGAAGCTGGACTTGGCCGAGTTTCCATTTCTGAATTTGTTGTGACTTCCCAAGTGCAAAGCATAGGTTTGGGGGCTTCAGTGTTCAGAAGCGGAGATGTGACTTGACTTCTCGTGAGCAAATTAGGAAGTAGGCAGTGAGAAGAAACTTCTGGCAGCTCTCAGAGCCCTTAAGAGCCTGTTTCAATACCTTGGTAAGGTTTGTACTCCCTCTGAGGGCCTGCAGGGGAGTTTCTCTATGGCATGTGGCAAAAGCTTTGTCCTCTGCCTTCCTGTGCTGCTCTAAGTCAGTAAACTCAAAGAATCACTTGAAGTTTTCCTAGGCACCAATTTGTCTATGGACCTCTCTTTTAGTTGATGAGGGGGGAACTAAGTCTCATAACTAATTCTTTAGTTAAGACTGAGCATACAGATAGCTTCTCCAGTCATGAGCCAAGTGTGTTAAAAACCAGGGGGTGCCAATGGCAACAGGCTATCCACCCATATACTCTTACATACCTGGTTAAGTGAATTTCAGCATCATACAGGAGAGGAATTTTGAGGTTGACTGAGTTATCTGCATTGTTTGCTTCCTGGCTTTCACTATCGGAACAAACATGAAGAAATCACTCAAAGAGAACTATCCTAAAAACCATTCATCTTCAATTCATGATGTTTTACCTTAAGGCTTGGAAACTTATAGATGCCTGATTCCGAAGGTTTTGAAGGTCAAAGTCGAAGTTAATAGTAAAAGTTACCTATACACAAAATTAAAATTGATCAATCTATGATGCTTTATACACAGGAAAAAATGTTCCTCATAAAGTAAACTCATTCTAGTTTGATTCTGAATTTTATACACCTTAAGCTTTTACATTTGTAGAATATTTTTAGTTGACCTTGCTTTAATCTGCTTACTTTAGAATTGGGAGAGCTTAAATTTCAACTGACATAGAAGTTATCCAGCCTCATATATTTGTCTGAATTGCAAATCTTTGGGCAAACATGAAACTTGTTTATAAACACCAGGTAATCTCTGTGACTCTGACTTCAATACTTTGACCTATATTGATCAACATATTCAGACAAAAAGCACTTTTGATATAGTGTGTGTACTTTTACATGTAGAAAAATCCCTAATTTATTAATAATTTAAAGAAAAAAATTCAGCTATTAAGAAACTTTTCTAAGCATGAAGCCTGGTTATTTTGTGATGCTTATCAAATGATAATATCTAATAAAGAAGATGTTATGTTGGTGAATTGACATGAATGCTGAGGTGTGCCTGGAATGAATTTGAGGATGACACGCAAGTTGTACCTGTTGTTCCCTTTTCAAAGCAGGGTAGCCCACATCACAGGAAAGAAACTTCTGAGATGAATCAACTTCACATGTTACTTCTGTACCATCAGCCTGAACAAGACCAGGTGAATAACAACAATCAATTACTTGATAATGTGTGTATGTGTACATACATATTGAAAAATGTACAGGTATATTTTAGCAGTAAGATTGGTTTACATTCATACAGATTATTGTCTCTAAAGACTTGAAAATCTTGTACTGTGAAATTAACTAATATACTATTTTTACTACTAACTCTAAAGATATATATGGACAAAGCAAAGAATAGATTAAAAGTTGGATTTTCCCTCTAAGAAGGAAATCAGTTATTATATTTTGGAAGCACAAAAGGATTTAATCCAATATTCAGAAATCTTTAGTCATACCATTCTCTTAATATTTTTGAAATTTATATTTTCAAGAGAAAAATATTTATGTTATTATTTATCCATGTTTTTAATCAATCAAATATTCTTTTTTAATTTTCCTCATTTCATTTTGTTTTTAAAGTAAAATGTTGCTATTTGGCACAGAACATTAAATGCTAAGGTCAGAATAAGCTAAGAACTCTAAATCTATTGTGAGTTCACATTAACTTTAAATTGGATGAACCATTTTTTGAACCTTTAATCAAGTAGCTCCCTCAGAAAACAGCTTTTCCTTCTTTGCTTTACATGGCTTAAGGGCAGAGGAGGGACCAAGGGGCCCTCATGGTCAAGGCAGTCCTGGTTTAGTGATCAGGTCCACTTGATTGCCTGGCTTTGCTGGAATGCATCATCTTGGCAGCAACAAGACCTGGGGTTGCAAAGCCCTGGCTAAGCCAAGCGTCTCAGATGCCTCACAGCAAGTGCAGGACATCTGTGCAGGACCACAGCAATCTCATCACACAGATGGCTCGGGAAGAGTTACAGGAGTGTCTGGCTACTGTTGCCAAGTATCAGGGTAAAGGAAAAAGTGACCGGAGCTGCAAAGCAGAATTGGCTCTAGATATAGAGCCAGACAGCTCTCCTGTGGCTTAACCAGTTAGAAGCCACAGTTCAGGACTGATCACGCCCAGGGGAACAGGGCTTCTTTAGACTATTTAGAGGATGCGGGAGGTTTGAGTATAAGGAAGACAGTTAAAGCAAGTGCGAAACACAGTGCTCAGGGTGTTCTCACATACCGGCATGGAGAATGAAGCAAAAAACAAGTTTTCTGAAAAATTAGCAACAATTCCAGTGTTGTAGGCACTTTCCTTTTTGTTTTTCAGTGTTACTGAAAATGTTAATCTTTTATTTTGATTGTTGACAATAAAGGGTTGTTCTCTATTAAAAGTCAAGAAAAAGAAAAAGAAAAAAGGCATTAAAAATAAAAAAGACAAATATTCATAAACTTCATATATTTAAGAAATAAACTATTTGGAAAGTGAGAAAATTGCTTAATAAGAATAAATTATCTTCACATAAAAATGCTACTATGCATAAGTAAATGCTACGAGACTTTTTTCTTTGTTGCTTTTAATTACATGGCAGGGACAACTATCTCAATACCAACAATTTTGTATTTCTTATGCTCTATTCTTTTGTGAATGATAGAAATTATAATTTAGTCTTTACTAGTGTGAATTTTTTTTTGGTAAAAAATAGCAACCTCTATAAACATTGATTTGAATGAAACAATCAACTGCATCTTTCATTTACACATTTTATACTGAGCTTTAAAATAGAACATACTGAACAGCTGGTAGTTGTTGGACATCTAGAACCAGGTCAGAGATGCAAAGTCCATCGTCACCACAATCTTTATAGAAAGGGATCTGAAAAAAAGATATATATATATATATATATATGTATATCTATGTTTGTGTGTGTGTGTGTGTGTGTATATATATATATATATATATATATATATATATATATATAACTTGAAGCATTTTTTTTTTTAGAAAATTAAGACATTAAGACTTTGTCCTGGGTATTTTTAAACACTACTGCAGTGACTGTGAACCTTTGTTAGCCAATGTCAATGGAGAAAGGGCATGTGGCACTTACACTGAAGACCTTGACTGTGTCAGAATAGGCTTCCAGGGCAGGGCTAGTGCCAGCATTTTCTAGACTGATGTCCACACGCAGATCCAAAGAATTTACAACATCAGAGGGTTTCTAACACAGAACACACACACACCACAGAGTCAGCATGTTAAGGCACAGCAGGCTTTAAAACAAGAAAATGACTTCAAATGTGTTTACGATTAAGAATCAGCACTCGATTATTAAGCATATGCTTGTTTTGAATGATCAGGTTCTGCTTCCTCTTTTCCATCCTACTTCTGCTGTCAGCCTCCATAGTACTAAGAAACCTAAAGATTCTTGATTACAGTAAAAATATAAAGAAGCAATTCTTAGTTGAATTCATCAATAATCTCATTATATATGCATAAGCCATTATAACATGACAATCTTCCAATGACTTCTAAATCAGTACCTTGCTTTTGAGCTGATGTCTATGTCCTTCTCATTCTTATTTTCAAGACTAAAGAGTCCCCAGGTGTCCAGATCAAACCTCTGGAAGGGCTTATCATGACCCAGCTCATGGATGGCTATTAAGGAGGGGGCAAGAAAACTTCCTTCCTTGGTCAGAATCTAAGCCTTCTCTACAAAACCAGATAAAGATTCCTATGCCCAAAGTCAAGCTCTTTAGCCTCTGGCCTGAGCTGACTTTTAGAAACTCTGTTGCTCCTTGTACATGAAGGTGATGCACATGTCACTCAATACTTATTAAAGTCAGCCTCGTACACACACTCTGCTCTGCCTCTGTATGCAGAATAGAGGATTTGCAGCATTACAGGAGGGTTGGGTCCCTTCCAGTTTTGAGGCTTCTTGTCTGATGAAACATGTAAAATGCCAAAACAGTTGCAAAACTCATCTAGCAATCCTTTTACAAATCTTTTCCAGTTCTTGTCAAGAAAGAATTATGTATATACAAATGAAAACACTCCTAAAAATCTAATTTCCCTTCTCCTCAGGCACAGTATGTTCATTATCTTAAGTGCATTTCACCAGCAGGACTTATTCTCAAGTCTTTGAGTCCTTCTGGGATCCTGATACGAGGACAGCTTGACTCTGAGCTTCCTCAGTCGGCAGCAGGCTTGGTATATCGGGTGGTCTCATGTGGTATTGATGTCAAATAGGAAATAGGATTTTTTTTTTTCTTCAAGAAAAACAGCTTGGCTGTCTTTATCTCCCCACAATGGATTACATGTATAATCTGAGTCACTAGTCGACACCAGACAGGAGAGAATGGAAGTCAGCTTTTGTTTCCTTTAAAGAATCTGTATAATTAGGATTTCAACAGCAACAACAAAATCCAGGCCTTCACAGACAAGAAACTTTAAAATGAAATAATAACTTAAACAAGTTGACTGCACTTCATTCATCTAACCATGAAGTTGATGTCTTTCCAAATCTCATGCTTGGCTTTTCTTGAAGTGTGATCTCTATACCATCCATCCACATTGGGAATAGCTGGCATGTCCCTTAAATCGGCATAATCTTTGCCCCTTCAAACCCAATTTATGGTGTTGGGAACCCAGAATGTGGATTTAATATGAGTTTCCTTGACAATTCTTAGGTGCCTTAACCTCTGAGAACTGTGTTTAGGATAGAATACTTAAGCAGTTCTTTTTAAAGTGGTTTCCTGAGTCAATCACGCTTTCAAATATCATTATGTAGTTGCTAAGGGGAGATATTTCATAAAACATATAAAATAAATTTCCTCTTGGAAATTTTCTCCTGAGAAGCATTTTTCCTACCTGGGAGTTTTTCAAGAACCCTGAGAACTATATTAATTATGGCACAAGATTAGAACATGTAATCTTTAACTTACCATCGTTCTCCTATCAATAGTGGAAACACGATTAGAATTGGAATTTCAGTAGTTTAAAATGAATAAAATTTTCCCCAATGGGAAAATATGAAAATAAAATTTTTTGTCCACTGTAAATTTGCAATATTGAACATTAAAGAAAGTACTGTCTTTGATTTCTTTAAGAATCTTATTTTTAACCCTTTTAGTAATAATCCCAAATAAAATTTAATGCCACTAATTTATATAATAATAAAAGGTGACCATAAGTATAAAGATAAAGGAAATATGCTTCATGTTCATAGAATTAGACAAGAAAGGAAATAATTAGGAAGGCAAGCATTTTCTAACACAAATTTCCATTTTAGAACTTTTGTGACCATGAGGCCTCACCTGTATAAGAATGATGTACTCAGAGCAACTCTGTGCTTGATTTACTACCATATTCTTCTGCAAGCACCTTTCATTATTTTCTTTAAATAAACCTCTGGAGGTTACTCTGGATGAATATCTATCTGCATCAAGTGTGATGTTATACATAATAGCTGTGATAAAAATCATAAAGAAATGTTATTACAAATAAACTTCTAAGGAAAAAAAGTCTTACATTGTTTTTTCATATAACACAAAGTCTCTCTAAGTTCCAGAAAATAAAGAAATAGTCTTTACACTGGTAGATTATGAACTAAGGGTAGCACAATATGATTTTTTAATTCTAGCTCTGATAACTGACTTTGGATACAAAGAAATGTTATTCAGACAAATGTGGCTGCGAGCTGCGGAAAGAACATTGGACTTGCTACTGGGAAATCTACAGATAAACCTGGTCCGATTACTCACTGCCTCCTGCCTCAGCTTCCTTCTCCTTGACGTGGAGACAGGGAAAACAAAGGGACAGTTATTGAATGCCTACAGTTAAACACATTCTCATGTTACCTTATACAAGCTTTACAATAAATCTGGGAAGTGGATATTGTTATTTTAGTTTTGAGATAATGATATAAAATCAGTGAGATAAAATAATTCACTTACGTTTACACAGCTAAGACTTGGTAAGAAATAACACTTGGATATTTTTGAAATAAATTCTGTGGTCTTTCTGTTTCTCTGCCATTTTAAGGGACAAATGTCCCCTTAAGGACTAACTAAGGTCCTCTGGAAGAATGCGTACATTGCCAGCATGTTCTACAATCTTCCATGGGGAAAGACATGCCACACTGCCACAATCAGGTTCAAGTCAGACTTGGTTTAAATTCTAATTCCATAGTCTGTGCTCTGTCACTTTGGGCAACTTAATCTCTTTGAACCTCTGCTTCTTCAGCTATCAAATAAAGATAATCATATCATCTCAGTGAATTAAAAATGAAAAAAAAACACTGTGTAAGAAAATTGATGATAGTACCAAGTGTCTAAACTATCAGAACTATTACTTTCAACTAAAGTCCACTGTTGAAAATTTAGAGTGAATATCTCACGCTATTCATAGATTATCAACTATTTTATTTGGGTTTACTCTATCAGATTTTATTTCTTTCAGTATTTTATGCATTATTGTCAATAGATACTTTAAAAGACACATAAAGATTTAATGCTTTGAATATACTTCGTAAAGCATTAAATCTTTATGTGTCTTTTAAAGTATCTATTGACAATACTGTATAATTTTTTCTTGCTCTAATTACTTAATGAGATAAAAATATGGCTAAAACACACACACACAAAATTAACTAAAAATAAGCAGTGAAAATTAAAAAAAATAATTGTGGGTGGCTGGGGATGTGGCTCAGTGGTAGAGCACTTGCCTAGCACATGTGAGGCACTGGATTCAATCTTCAGCTCCACAATAAATAAATAAATAAAATAAAGGTATTGTGTCCATCTACAACAAAAGATTTATATTAAAAAAAAGAATGGTAGGGAGGTCACTGTAGTTAGGACAAAGTTTGTACATGTTTTAATACTTTTAATTTTTTAAAGCAAATGGGTGAAACTGATATACAGTCTCATACTGGAACATGTGCCCAATGTAATAAATAATATAAACCATATGCTTTATAATTCACTTTCCACAATTAAGAGGATGGGATTCTTGCCTTATACACTATTATTGACAAGCAATTAAGTGAGAGACGATGATGACTGGCTTATCAGTGTGAACCTGGGGAATCCAGGTGAAAGATTCAAAGGAAATGGTGAATGACAGCATGAAAGCCAGGGACCCTCAGCAGCCAATCAATGGCCCAGGAAATTTTCGGACAGTGGAATTTTTTATGTGAAGCAATAGAAAAGATGAAATATGGTCAAAATATGGTCAAAATGTGGAAGATGCTTGAGACACATTTTTGCTTTAGGCATGAAAGATGAGCAGTCAGGTATTCCTGCTAACTAACATATCTTCCAATTTAATGTTTTAGGCAGAATAGTAACAATGTTCATAGAGTAGTGATTTGTGATATGATTATCATGGCTACTCAGATGGACGTGTGCTCCAAGGCAGGTCTGTGAGCTTATGCAGCTCAAAGTCGGGTCAATGTTTGAACACCTGAAAAGAAAACTTCCAGATGGATATGAAGTCTTGCATAGTTTGTCATATTACACAAAAGTCTAAGTTCCAGAAAATAAAGAAATAGTCTTTACACTGGTAGATTATGAACTAAGGGTAGTGAAAGTTGTGCCAGATATGAATCTAATGTTGGCTTTGTGTTCTGGCCTTATTTATTTCTTGGTTTATATTATGGCAAACAACCTGACTGATTATTTTCAGACTTTAAGCTAGTTTATTTGTTGTCCACTTAATTAAATATCTGTAGGAATTACAGGTTCTGAAGTGTAGAGCCAGAATCTGATGGAAGGGGGTTTAGAACCCATGAAATAGCAGGGTGGTTTTAAGTGTTAAGTTGCATGCTGTCTACAGAAGGTGCTGAGATAAAAGTTGGAGGTGAGGTGGAGTGGTTAGAAAAGGTGTCAAAGAGGATCCTGGACCTTAGCCAGGACTAGAAAGATGACATGGCCAACTGAGGGGACAGAGGATGACAATTCCTGCTGACACTTGCCTATGGTGCTTTTCTTATTTTCTGCTATTTGGTGAAACACACGCAGACCTTGACTTGCTTCTCTGGATTGTTTAGAAAACTTAAAACAGTAGGCACAGATTCCATGCTTCCTTTCATTATTCAGTGATTTAATTATTCAAGAATAGGAATAGCATTCCATGTTTCACTGCATATATTGCATCTAGAACAGGGCATAGCCAACAAGTGGCACCCTCATTTAAAACTACCAGTCCAGTGAAATCTGTGTGTGCCTGCAGATTTAATTAAGAGAATTGTGGGTAAGAGAAACTCAAAGGACAGAGTTGAGAGAACCCATAATTTTGCTATGAGATTACAACATTCTGTAGCAGAATGTCACCTTCCAAAGATGAGGAAGGAAGAGCTAAACAAACATTCTATGCCTAATGAACCATTCTTAAGTACCTCAAATGGGTGGCAATTTAAGTGTCTGCAAGTAAAGATGCTTCTTTCTTTTTGCCTACAAATCAAAGCATAGCTTACAGACTAAAACCATAAATAAACCTATCTCTGTACAGGTAATTTCAGGTCTACTCACCCACTTGATTGTTTTGCCTAGTAGGTCTAAACTTTGCACTGAAGCAGAGTTTGAGGATTATCTGAGTATTCTTGTTGAATAAAGTGATTTTTTCTGGTGTGAATGTAGCTTTCACAGCCACATCAGCAATACTCTGTGACCTGAAAGATACAAATGGAAACAGACATTATTACCAAGCATACATATCATGAGCTTTACACAGAGAACCCAGTACGAGCATCATTTATTTTTTCTACCTTGCATCTGAACACTTCTGCAGTATTTTCCATTTGAAAGCTCTAAGGTGGGACAATGACTTTTTGATTGTGACTTCATCATCAGCACAACACACATACATTTGTTTTTAAATTCAATGAATAGCTGCATGAGCACAGGATAGAAGTCTGCAACCTCTTTGCAAGCCAAGTCATGGTTTTGGTTTTCATCAGCTAGAAGTAGTGACATTCACCCTTCTCACAATGGTAGGGGAGAAAGAAGGTGAGCAGGTAGAGATGGCAGGGCTGAGGAATGTGGTCATGGCTACTTCCTTACTGCCTCAGAGTTTAGCAGCAATTCTTTGAAATGTGGCATATGGCCATGAGGGTAGCAACTAGCTAAGTGTAAAAAAAAAAAAAAAAAAAAAAAAAAGGCTGTAGAGTCACCTCAAGCAGATCGCTGTAACCTTATGACCTGGATAAAGACTTTCTGATATCTTGCACTGATCTGATTTGCTCCTTACAACACTCCTATGAAATAGGTAGGACAAATATTATTTTCATTTTAGCAAAGGAAATGTCTGAGACACAAGACATTTGAGGACTTACCAGTTTACTTGATACAAGTTAGCTAGTGAGAAGTTGGAACCCACAGTCTCCTAATTTCCCTACAGTGGAATTTACACTTGATCACAGTGACCTGTGGTGTTTACCCTCAATTATTTACAAAGTAAGTTCACTGTTTTTTTTTTTAAAGTATCACAAGAAGACATATAAAACATTTCCTTTTAATATTAGGTACCACCTGAAGGACTCCAGTTAATGGAAAAATAATTTCAATAGTTAATGTCTATTAGGCCTCCTAATGAATAGTCATAAAACATCTAATTAAAAAAAGGCAACTTATCCTCAAGTTTATAAGATCTGAAATGCTTAAGTGGCTGTTTTCTTTAAGGCAATCTTTAAGAGAAAACAAGTATTTATTTCAATACAAATGTCACTGATTTACATATTTTGTAAGTTTATTTAAAAAAAATATTCTTAGGAGTTAAGCAGAAAGAACAGTCCTGAAAACTTACAGAATGTGACCACAAAATGATCTTAACCTAGCTTGACTCTTATCTCCATATATTCATTGACTAGTATATCTTGATATTTTTTAAGAATCAAAATTGTATTCAGTAAGGAAAAGTTTGACTATCACTAAATATATTTTAAAAAGTGACATAGTATAGTGAATATATAGCCTACCAAGTATAAATTATAAAGCCTACCAGGATGTGTAGAGGGTGATGTTCACTGAGAGATTTCTTATTAAACCACTTAAAACTCAGCCATATAATTATATCACACCTTGCATTTACTCTTGGCATGCTACTTATAAACAACCTTAACAAATTTTATTTTGGAAATATATTTTCTTATCTTTCTGTCTCAAATATTATCCTTGATTTTATTTCTACCACATAACAATTTCATTCTACAATAAAAGAAATGCACTTATTCTTTAAAGAACAACTGAGTTTTGCAAAAAGTATCATTAAATTTAAAAATATCAATGATTAATATTTTTGTGTTCTTGATATTCATTCAAAGCACATTTTTTTAAAAGAGATGAATGAATGGGGACTCTTGAATAATCAATTTCTTTATAATTCCAATCCTGCACAAGTCCATGCACTTATTTTTGACCTTGAATCACAAGGCCTTTGAATGTGATTCTTGTTCCCCCTCACCTTCAACTCCTAAGGACGTCAATGAGAGGTCAGCTAAGCCTAAACTGTGGCTTCCTTTGTATGCCTAACAATTTTAAAATACACCTATTAATCACACATGAGAAGTTTCACTTTATTTGTGTGTTCTGAACATTCAGTATTTTCAATGTGTTCATGAGACTTTCTTGCTATAAGCTGAGATAAGGCTGTTAACAGAAAGGTAAAATATCAGGGTGTCCAACAGCTTTGTTTTTTTTTCTATGCACTGTTTGGTTTTACAATGTAGAGAAAAAAAAACTTGATGCTAATGTGGAGCAAATATATATTTGCTCCCAGGAAAAATATCATCCTCTTCTATGCAAATTCCCCAGAATCTTACATAATGCACATGGCGTTTCTCCATTCCAGCAAAGCAGCTCATGTTCAGTGAGCTCGTTTGCATCTGGCACTTACTGACTCACCAGAGTTGAACCACTTGTCCAAAAGCACCGATGGACACATCAGTGATGGAATCCCCATTTAAGTCTCCATAGCCATCCAAGGATCTCCCAAAGAACTGGAGATGGCTCCTAAAGGCTCCATCAGATCCCAAGATTTTCTGTAAAAGCAAGTTTGATATGAAATGACACCGCACAACAGTGGAGCCGGAAAAATGGCAGCCTCTGTCCTCTAATGCCCCATGTTGTCATTTTCCAGGTTATCTTTATTCTCCACAAAATTCCGCTGTTTTTTCAATCACTTCTTATTTGCCTGTGTACCACTTTTGCACCCACATTTCCATTAATAAAACAGCATGCATCTACAATATAAAACCACAAACCAACACAAAATAGTGAAAAGTTCAGTGGATGGAGAATAAATTGATTCAAGTTCAGGTCTAGATTTCTATCCCAGCTTGTCTTGTTCAGGTCTTACACAAAAATTGCCTGCGTAAGGGTGTTGCTTAGTTAACCTTTATCCAACTGGTATTTCTCACTTGAAGTTTTATTCCCTAATTCAGTGTTCTTTTCTTTTTTGAATTCTGTGGCATTTATTACTATAGGAAATCCTTCATCTTATTTTTCTGTTTTCCAATTGTCTCCTCTATTAGAATACATAATCCACGGAGAGCAGAATTTGACATGATGACAATCGCATATAAATACATCATAAGGTAGCTCATGTCTTACCTGGGAATACTTTGTGCGAATGGTGTCCTTGTGACCATTGTAAATGTACACAGCTCCAGAATTCTGATTTTCTAAAGGTGAACCGACGATCACATCATTAAAGCCATCCATGTTGATGTCTGACAAAGCTGCAATTGCGGAACCAAACCTAGCGTTTTCAAAGCCCTTGGGGCCTTCTAGAAATTGATGCTGATTCAAAATGCCCTTGCAAAGGGAATAAAGAATGATTAAAGCAAATCTCACAACATGTGTAATTAAAATTCACAGCAACTGATATCCAAAACAAAATGTTACTTATAAGTAATATCTTGAATTAGAATTCAAAATTTTCTATTTATGATGACAATGATAAATAAAAACTTTAATAAGTAAGATCACTGCATATTTGCTCACAAACCGAGATTAAAAGAGGTACTTCTCTTTTGCTGAACAACCTAAAAAAAGTATTCATTCCTTTTTCTCCTTTTCCTCTCATATTAAGATCTTCACCTGTTTCCAAATTTTTAATTTAAAACATTCTGATGAAAAATCTAATGTCTGGGATGAAATTAAGGTAAATGCAAAACAAAATAAAATATGATGATTTAGGTTTTACTTAAAAGTCACAAAACAGTGGCACAATTATAATGGGATAGGAAGTGGAAAGTGAAATAGTTAATATTCCATTGTAAGAAACACTAAGTAATTCTGCCCAGTGGAAAAGACATTTCCTTGTAAAAGACACAGTTTTTCCTTCAGATTTTGTAATCAACTAAGGAAATATTTCATGACTTTGCAAGAAAGTCATGCTCCTCAACCATGAAACTGGGTCAGTGTTGTTTTTTCTTCTATTGTAATCTCATGGAAATGAATTTGCTACTGAGTTTGATAACATATCAAGAGATTTTTACATCTTCAACAATTAATGAAATAGTACAGAATATTTGAAAAGCAAGGAACATTTTAAAAACTGTGGATTAATTAAATTTTCAAATAAGTAGATGTGTGCTTCCCTTATTGTATGTATAATGATACACTCTGATTATATAGGTAAAATCAGAATTATTTAAATTGCTTCTATGAAAGGGTTAATTTTTACATTAATTTAAATAAATGAGATAGGATAAACTATCACAACGGCTACGCATAATCTTGACTATGTTAACTTCAGTTTCTCTTTTTCTCTCTATACTTGTCTAATTTTCCATGCCAAACTGTGCCTTTAATTTTCTTCCTGATTTCACTGAGTCCACTATACCTCTATACATGCATTTAGAGAGTTCAGTCTGCAATTTGGAAAAATTGTGCTTTTTTATGTCATATTGAACTAAATTTTATGTGCAAGTATTTGAAATTCCAAGAGTTGGACATATACCTAAATGTTTCATTAAGCAATGGAATTTCCTGACAAACTAATGTAGAAAGCATCTAAGATTTTATGGAGTTTTCTAAAGTGGCTGGTACAATTTATCTCTTTACTGCAAGTTGATAGCAAAATAGCACTGTTGTGTTATTATTATCTTTTCATAAAAAATGAATGGGCTGGGGATATAGCTCAGTGGTAGTGTGCATGTCTAGCAAGTATGAGGCCCTGGGTTCAATCCCCAGGAGTGAAAAAGATGGAAAGAATTCTTATGTTTGTGGATAGGCAGAATTAGTATTATCAAAATGGCCATATCACCAAAAGCATTACACAGAGTCAGTGTAATCCCTATCAAAATACCAATAATATTCTTCACAGAACTAGGAAAAATAATTCTAAAATTCATTCAGAAAATAAGAGACCCCAAATAGCCCAAACAATCCTGAGTAAGAATGAAGCTTATAGCATCACAATACAGGACCTCAAATTGTACTATAGAGCTATAGTAACAAAAACAGTATGGTATTGAATGGCACCAAAACAGAGCGGAAGACCAATGGAATAGAATAGAAGACACAGAGAAAAATCCACATAGATAGAGTCTTCTGATA
Source organism: Ictidomys tridecemlineatus (assembly GCF_052094955.1). Lineage (NCBI taxonomy): Eukaryota > Metazoa > Chordata > Mammalia > Rodentia > Sciuridae > Ictidomys > Ictidomys tridecemlineatus. Next base: position 223,374,405 of record NC_135477.1, read on the forward strand.
TTTGACAAGGTGCCAAAAACACATGTTGGAGAAAATATAGCCTTTATTTTAAAAATACAAATGGTGCTGAGAAAACTGGATATTTATATGTAGAAGAATGAATCTCGATCCCTATCCCTCTCCCTGCACAAAAGCTGACTCAAGGTGGATCAGAGACCTAGGAATTAGAACAGAACTCTGAAACTGCTAGAAGACAATGTAGAGCCAACACTACATCATGGTGGCAGAGGTAGCAACTTCCTTAACAAGACTCCTAAAGTGCAAAAAGTAGAACCAAGAATTGATAAATAGGATGGTATCAAATAAAAAAGCTTCTGTGAAGCAAAGGAAATAATAAAGAACATATAGAGAGGACCTACAGAATGGAAAAGATCTTTGCCAACTATTTCTCAGACAAGGGATTAATATCCAGAATATATAAAGAACTAAAAAAAACCCAAATAACACAATTAATAAATGGGCAAGAGAACTAAGAGGCAGTTATCAAAAGAATAAGCACAAATAGCCAACAAATATATAAATAAAAAGTTCAACACCTCTGGCAATCAGGGAAAGGCAAAGAAAAAGTATATTGAGATGTCATCTCACTGTAGTCAGAATGGCAACTATCAAGAATGCAAATAAAAAATAAATGCTGGCAAGGATGTGGGGAAGATGTACACTCATAGATTTTTGGTGGGACTGCAAATTAGTACAACCATTCTGGAAAGCATTATGAAGATGCCTTACAACTGTAGGAATGGAACCACCATATGACCTCCTTCTATATATACAAAAGATCTAAAATCAGCATACTACAGGGATACAGCCACATCAATGTTTATAACAGCACAACTCACAATAGCCAAGTTATTCAACCAACCCAGATGTCCATCAACAGACAAATGGATAAAGGAAATGTGGTATTTATACATGATGTAGTTGTACTCAACCATAAAGAAGAATGAAATGGCATTTTCTTGTAAGTGGATGGAGCTGGAGAACATCATGCTATGTGAAATAAGCCGGACCCAGAAAATAAAGTGTCAAATGTTTTCTTCCATATGTGGAAGCTACACAAAAATAAGGGCAAAAAGAGCGCGTGGGTGGGAACCAGTGGAATAGAGGAAGGGGACTGAATCTGAGGGAGGATGTTTAGGAAAAGGGAGGAATTGTGGAATGAAACTGACCAAAGTGAATTTCACCTTTATGTATATCTCTAATGCACTAATTTAAAAAAAAACTATAAATAAATAGAAAAAAGACCAGTAGAATAGAGGAAGGGGAAGAGAGGGTGGAGGAAGGGAGGGAAAGGGGAAGTACTGGGAAGTGAATTGGAGAAAACTATATCCCATGTTTGTATTATTATGTCAAAATGAATGCCAATATTATGTATATCCATAATGCACTAATAAAAATGTATGAGATACCTGGGAAATGCACTATCGTTTGTGTGTATATTTAAAAAATGATTTTAATTTATAATGACTTTATTTTTATGAGAGAAATGTTTCCAAAGACTTCTCATGTAAATTGGCATTAAACTCTAATTACGCCTTTTAACATGATTTTAAGGTCATTACTTAATGGTGACATCCTCAAAATTAATAAAATACAAACCAAACACGACATGCAAATCAATTATCATCCAATAATAACTTTTTTTTTCAAAATGCAGATTACCTTTTACTTGTCAATATTAAAGCAAATTAAACTGCTTGTTTTATTTTTTACCTTTACAATAGTAAACAGGTAGACTCTTCCTTCCTCTTTCTTAAGGTCATTCATGTACATTGGTGCCCCGACCAAGAGCACATCTGTAATGGTGTCTTTATCCACGTCAACTGAACACAGCACACTACCAAAATAGGAGCCAATCTGGAGTAATAAAGCATATTAATCTTAGGATTTCTAGGGTTCTTATACATTGAATATCACATTGAACTTTAATTAACTTATTTAAAATGCACAGAAATGGAGTTTTACAACCTGAAAGATGCTAGAATATAAAGATGGAGAGCAGATTCCTTTCCGTCAGGTTAAATCACCATCTAGCTACTTGATTCTTAAACCTCAGGGTGCACAAGAATCGCTAAGGAAGTGTCTTTAAGACTTATTACTAAGCCTTCTGATGAAAAGTCTGGAATGTGATCCAAAAAAAAAATTTTTTTTAAATAAGCGTCTCTGGTATTTCTAATGATGTTGAACCAAAGGCCACATTTATAAGAGAAATCCTTAGTAACTATGTAAAGGGTGCTGTAGAGAAAGGTAGGAGTAGAAACAAGGGGAATAAACAATTGTACTTCCATAAAAAATATACCGTAATACGGGCAAGCCCCAAACGTTGAGTGATTGGAGTGTATGGATGTCAGGAAGGCTTAAAAGGATAAAGCATTATTTGAATTCCATCTTAAGGACTTTCCAGGTGGAGAGAAATGGAGAAGCATGAATGACATAAATATCCATGGTTGGTCTGGAACAGCTGAGTAGCTGCCAGATTGACTAGTATAGGAGGGCTAGGTGGAGATACAGTGAAAAAATAGAGGCTGGGAATTTGGATATTTATCCCACCCAGCCATATTCATTGTATGCCTAAGCGAACACCTCTTTAAGGATTAGAAATAAATAAAAACAGATTGCTTCCATAACATTTTCTTTAAAATATCCAACACCGTTCTTTTAAAAATACTAAAGAGGATGAAAAAGTGTATGATTATAGCTAGTTTGTGGCCAAGGAAGTCAAGAACTCAGGTATTCTTACTCTTTTGTGTGTGTGTGTGTGTGTGTGTGTGTGTGTGTGTGTATGTGTGTGTGTGTGTGTGTCTGTGTGTGTTACTAGGGATTGAACTCAGGGGTGTTTAACCACTGAACCACTTCCCCCAGCATTTTTTATATTTTTATTTAGAGACAGGGTCTTGCTGAGTTGCTTAGGACTTCACTAAATTTGTTGAGGCTGGCTTTGGACTCACAATTCTCAGGCCTCAGCCTCCTGAGCTGCCAGGATTACATGCGTGAGCCATCGTGCCTAGCAGGTCTTCTGATTCTTAGAAAATCCACAGCAACAGCAAAATCAGAATTACTTCCAGAGAACAGAAGTCTGTGGTTAGTTTCTCTGACTCAAGGAAGGAAACTACTTTCTGTTGTTTGCTGGGGATCAGGGATGTACATTTCACATATGGCCAAGACTAGAGGGCAGAACTGAAACAGGAGCCCATAAACTGGCCTTTGCTCCTGCATGACACCAGGATTCCCCATAGGGTTCAATAACCAAATGACCACCCACCAACAGAAAATGGAAGGGAGTTGTTTGACCTTTTAGGAACATGAAGGCCAACAGGTCACCTCGACAGGCTCAGGTGCCGTTCAGTTCCTATTATAACCTACTGTTCCTGTGTTACCATTTCTCCTCCAGACTCTTGGCTCCTCATGTGGCTTTGTTCACAAGACATAGTGCCTGCCACCATGACTAAACAACAGCCACCTAGTGTTCATGTGGGCAGTCAGAAATATGGACTGGGATATTACTAAACATCACAAGCTTTGAGGCCAGATAAGATTGAGTCGTGAGAGTAACTTAATACCATTAAAATTATGTTTTCTTAAAAATCCGGCTAAACTCTCAGTCACATGTCAAAGTGGAGAGCAGATGTTCTAGTATTACTGTGAAAATGTAAGGAATGTACAAAATTAAGATCACAGAGCCAAATGCAGAGGAGGTACTCAATAAATGTTAGCTCTCATTTCTACTGCCCAATTCCCTAAGTACCCAGTTGTTCATAAAATTATTTTCACCTGATAAACAATGATATTTACCTGGTCCCCTCTGTGAGCCTGGATAATTGTGACATTGCCATTCTCATTAACAGTGTACAGCACTATCTGGCCCGTGTAATTTGCTCTAGGAGCACCAGCAACAAAGTGGACATTTTTTTCAGTAGAAATTGCAGCCACAGAATAACCTAGGAGAGAAGGAAACACAGGGTGTCAATGAATATCTCAGCCAGATAATGCTTGCCCAGTTAGGAGAGATGATCAGAGATCCTTTACATTAGATATAGAGCACAGTTCCCCATGCTCCTGGGTATGTCACCAAGGACACATCTTTCTATTTCTAAGATGAACTGCTCTTGCCCTTCCACTTTTCACACTATCCAGCATAGATGGGTCTCTCTCCATCTACAAATCTGGCTCTAGATTCCAGGTTGTCCTCATCAGCAACCTATGAACGTGGCACTCAACAAATATGCATTGAATGAATGAGCGAATGGAGTTAAAAAGTAATGTCACACAGAGGAAAGGCCACAGGCCACAGGAGTTAGATAGTTCTAGATACAAACTGTGGATTTGACACTAGGTTGTTTAGGATCTCTAAGGATCCTAGAGGTAAAATGGCTCTCATGTGGTTTTAGAAGGATTTAAATGTTTATATAGATAGAATAGCCATCCCAGGAACTGCCCCATAGTAGGTCCTCTAAGTCAGTGGTTGTTTATCATAGGAACAAAAAACGGAAAACTCTAAAACAGCGTAAAACTACCACTTAGTGTATTGGCTTTTAGAAACTATTTCTATTTTATTTTATTTATTTAGTTTTGATATTGAGGATTGAACTTGGAGGCATTTAACCATGGAGCCACATCCCCAGCCCTTTTTTGTATTTTATTAGAGACAGGGTCTTGCTAAGTTGCTTAGGGCCTCTATAAGTTGCTGAGGCTGGCTTTGAACTGGTGATCCTTCTGCTTCAGCCTCCCAAGCCCCTGTGTGCACCACTGCACCCGACCACTATTTCTATTTTAGAGAGACATGATCATATTCCAGGAATTACAATGATTAAACAGTCATAGGGATTGGAGTGCAAAGCACATGTTTTATTAAGCAGTTGTGAATTAAAGCCGGATTGGCAAAGAGGCAACATATGGATGAACAACAAATATGATGGCATTTCAGAGGCTTTGCTGAACTGACTGACCTTAACATTCAACAAGAAGCTAGTTTTAAAGGAAAGCAACTTCAGTCTGCTGAGCCAAATGCTTCTATACCTTACCTAAATAGGAACTGTGGTTTCTATCCTGCAGAATCTGGTCAAAGGCTTGTTTAGGAAAGATTGAATATCCATGAGATGTCCCCCGGACAATAGTCCCACTCCAGTCAAAAGCTCCAACTGCTCCTAGCATCAGAATATCCTAAAGTAATTGAAAATTGAAGATCATTAAACAAATCACATATAATGCATGAGAAGGCAGGGTAGGGCAAATATTGAAATAAGCTATTTATATTTAAGAAAAATAAATGCAATGAAAGGAAATATATTAATGTATCTTGATATATCTCAAAATTGTTTTCATAAATTTGCACTGGAGAACAAATCGTATCATGGTTTATCTTATTTTGGGCCCTACTTTTGACATGTTACATAGATAAATTTTTTGTAATAAGCTCTGGTATGAAACAGGTACCTAGTCATCTTAAAATATCCACTCAAAACACACACATTTGCAAATGCTGAGTCCTTATGAGCCTATAAAAAGGCATTATAGTAGAATGTCAGTCCCACATATTCATAGGAAAAGCTCACAACTGGAAATGAGACATGCTTGAGTCACAGAGTGCTGACCTGAGAGGAGGAAGAGCATGCTCCTCTCTCTCAGGCATGTCCTGGGGTCCCTTTTCTGACCTATTACTTTTAACTTTTTCCTCTCTCTTTTTGATTCATTTTCAAATCCCCATATCCCATCGGTGGGATGACAGTACAGCTACAAAAGGCATCTGTAGCTGTGACAGTTGATCTATTGGAAGGAAAATTAACATGGGCCAGCCCTGGGGAAGGGTAGAGGGGGACAGGCTACTGTGGATTGGATCAAGCTCAATTTGAATATCAAAAGCTATAAATCATCACTGAAAGCAGGTTTCGTCAACACGGGAAACTTTATATTTAAGTATTTGGCCTTAGATCTTAGAAAACATCAAAGGTATGATTCCGGATCATAAAATAGTAGCCAGGGAAACAATGTGTGCCATTTTGAGTATTAGAGAGTGTGAAATTGCTGCGCCCCTCCCCTGACTCAGGCAATGGCAAGGCCCTACTGAGGTGGATGGTGCAAGGTGTCCATCCTCTGGAGGAGCGCAGTATGTTTCTGGGAATGGGCTGATTTGTTTTTGTATTCCTTTAATAAGTATAGTTTTGATTTCTCATATTACCATTAAGTATAAAGGAAAAATCATGACTTTCCCAATTAATGCAACTACTTCTAAAGCATAGATCTGTTTGCTCTAAATGCAATGATTCAGCTGTGGAATGTAAATTGTTAATGTCTAAAGAAAAACTCCCTGTATTCCTGTCAAGGAAGTTTTTGAGAAATTAAATTAAAATCTAGAGAAGAAAAATTAATGTTAAGAAGATAGATTAGTGCTTAGTACTGGGCAACTTGTTCTTGTTCCTGTGCACAATGGTTTGTGCTCTTACTTTTGTTTGATTAAAAGTAATAACAAGTCAACCCCTTGCCGTAACCATGGCACCAGTTCCAGTCAGTAAGTCAAGAAAGAATAGTCAAGGTATAGGCCAATAGTTTGGGACATTTGTAACTATTATTAAAAGGTAACTAAGCAGAAACAGCTCAAAACAAAATGCAAACTGAAAGTACAAATGCTTGTTTATGCATAAGCCAAGATACATTCTTCTATTCTAATTGTAGCTACGTAATATTTTGTTTTGTTTGAATAATGATTCCTGTTTTGTAACCACAAAGTACTGTAAGCCTGCCAAAATGAAAAGTATATATGATCAACTTCACAAGTAAAGATTGGGATCAACACCTTCACTTTGGTGTCTGTGTTGTTTCTCCACCCCCTCTTTCGCCGACTCCTCACCATCCGTTCGTCTCCTGAGACCCCCTGTTGGAGCTGGTCTCCGACATGAAATGATGTGGATGAATGTAGTATTAGGGACTCTGATCAAGACTCTGATCAGTATGGACGGGTTTACAGAATTGTTATAAAATTCTCTGTGTATAGATTCATTTGTATTTATTTCTATGGGAAAGATTAATAACTTTCAGCATCTCTAAGATTTGGTGCCCCAGAAACAGTCCACACTTTCTATTCTAGACATACAAGGAGCTGTTCTTGGTCCTTGGTCTGCCCCTGAGTTCACACTGTATCCTGACTATTTCTCAGGGCCTCACATATTTTTTCCCCTTTCACTACCTACTCATATTCTAGATAGAATTAGAGTAGAGGCTTGAAGGCAGATGCTTCTGAGAAAGAAGAGTAGGCTTCTCTGAGCTAAGAAAACACTGGTGTATTCCAATCTTCTCTCACATCTTTCCTAAACTCTTTCAACTATTTTCTGTCTCTGCTTTTAGAGAAAAATACTATTGCAACTTGGAATTTGTTAATTGGTTGAAAGGACATTCCTGTAGGGATAATATCTCACATTAATATGGGGCTTGAGCTCTGGAGCAGTGAAAGTCTTCTTTGCATATTATCTCTCTTCCTCCCCATAGAAAATCCCTTTGAAATAGGGAAGGGGAGACATTGTTAATCTTCATTTTTGAGGTGATAAAGTAGCAACACAAAGAAGCTAAGGAGCATGGCTAGGAACCAGAACTATCGGTCTCTAGATGGTTGTTTTTTTCTACTTCATGTATAAGGTATTGAGTCTGAAAGCATAGGGGTGAATGGCAGTATGGCTTGACGTCATCTATATACGCACGTTTTGAGGAGAGTAATCCGCGCTGAATCCTACTTGTGACATTTCCAGCTGGATGTTGTCTCCTCCTTGAAGAGTACCTGGGAAATAATCAGTTTCAAAATTGTATTATTGTCAGCTAGTAATGAAAAAAGTTTTAAAAAACTGACTTCAGGGACTGGGGTTGTGGCTCAGAGGTAGAACATTTGCCTAGCATGTGTGAGGAACTGGGTTCAATTCCCTTTAAACCAAGTTTTCAAACATAGGTGTGCATGCATCTCTCTTTCTCTCTCCTCTCTCTCTCTCTCTCTCTCTCTCTCTCTCTCTCTCTCTCTCTCTCTCTCTCTCTCTCTCTCTCATACACACATACACACACACACATTCACCCAAAAATAAAGAGCTGGAAGATCCTGGAAAAAGGAAATGACTAAGAAAGTGTTTTAACAGATTATGAAAATCTATAATACCTCCAAAGTAGTGTTCATAGTTGGTTTTAACTTAAGATTAATGCATTTAATGACATGCCTACAAAGTTCCTGATATTAAAGACCCTTTCACAAAGGAAGGGTATGAGGCAAGGTGAAAATTAAAGTCAGTTTTTTAAAAAACATTTTTAAATTGTCAATGGTCCTTTATTTTATTTATTTATATGTGATGCTGAGAATTGAACCCAGTGCCTCACACATGCTAGGCAAGCGCTCTACCACTAAGCCACAACCCCAGTCCTGATGTCAGTTTTTTAAAAAAAGTTTTCATTACTAGCTGAAAAACTAACTGAATTTTTAACTTTTAAGTATGTCTCAATAAATGCACACATATCTCAGATGCAGTTGGATGAGTTAGGTAATTGACCAGTGGTGAAGATTCTGCTGAGAGATATTTGGTTTAGATACCAGAAACCAAGATTAAATATTGAGGAGGAATTTTACCAAGGAGGAAGTTGTTCACATGTAGTGCTTGCCCCTGTCACTAGCACTAGTGCTCATTTTCCATGTGTTAAGATCAAGATGGCTCCATTTCACTAATCTTCACAAAAAGGAAGCTAAATTCCTGGACTAACATTTTAATAAAGAGAAGAAACTATACTATATAACCTAGTATTGTTTAGAAGAGGTAATGATTTACACAGAATGAGCAGAGGTAATTTTAATAAAATAGAAGAGTGTTCTTCAAAAAGTCTGTAGTAGTAGATAATGTACAAAATCATTTCCAGTTAGCTTTAGATTACATTGTGGTCATTCTTATTCATGCCACTACAAATGCACAAAATTATCGGCATGGACAGCTTAGTAATTTTTTATCTCAGGGAACATGAGATTTTGATGATGACTAGTCACTTAGAAGCACCATAAGATATTTAAGAAGCAATAGAATTTTTTTATTAGAAATTTCCAGTAAATAATCAGGAGATCAAGATGTAAATATAGCAATGAACTTTTAATTTATGCAATCCCCTTGGATGCAGATTTGGAGGTAGTTCCTAATATGTAGATGATCACTAAAATACCCTTTTTAAAAATTTTTAAAATTTGATCTAATTAGTTTTACATGACAATAGAATGCATTTATGAACTTTGATATATATAGATGGGATATAATTTCTCATTTTCCTGAGTGTACATGTTGTAGAATCATATTGTTCACAGTTACATATATACATAAAGTAATAATGTCTGTTTTTTTCTACTATCCTTGCTATTCTCACCTCTCTTTCCCTTAATATACCCTTTTTATTTCAGAGAGTTGCATTAACTATCTAGAACCAGGATTTGGGTAGAGTGGAACTCTTTACGAAATTTAAAGTATGTTCTAATCCTCCACACAGTGAGTGCCTAGATATGTGATATTTCTACACTGACTAGACTTTTTAAATCCACATAAGTAAATTACTTTAGATCTCATAAATAAAATGTTTCTTCAAAAATTATACAATATCATATAAAAAGATAAAACTATTTAGGAATGTAATAGATATTGCTAATTTTTCATCAATTTATCATCTTGTCAACAATGTATGAGCTTCTTTACTTCTCAATAATCTCTGTAATAGTAAACATTATTGTGCACATTTAGATAAAATATAAAAGTGATGGAAATTCTATTTTTAAATAACTACTGAAGTTGGGAATATTTTTTATGTTTGTGAATCATTTATATTCTATCCTTTATAAAGTATTTGTTCATATTTGTAAATTTTTCTTACTGATCTATAGTAGCTTTTTTCCTACAAAACTATACTAATTGACATTAATAATGCAAATGTGTGAATACAATAAAAATTTCAAAAAGTTTTAGAAGAAAGTTCTTAAAAGGAGCTCTTTTACCTTCATTGCTGAAAATTTGTTCTCCTAATGTCGCGGCCTTTTCTAGAAGAGCTGCTTCATTAGACACATTGAAAAAGTATCTTTCTGTTGGAACACTGGCAATGGCTTTGATTTCTTTTATTAAATTTTTAGTATCAAGGGCATTTCTGTTTAAATACCCAAGAACCTTGAAAATAGAGGAAGAAGGACAAAAGTCATTCCCGTTGTTCTCCACGTTTCCTAATAACACCTTCTAGTCTACTTCCCAACACCAAAGACCTTCTGGAGAAGTAAATCAAGCAACATTTCCACACCCATTTATTTAGTCCACAAGACAGAAAATCAGCAAGGAGCAGAGAGATAGTAAAAACTTTTTTAAATAATAAACTTTGAACAGTCAATAAGAAAGTGCTGGTATAAAGGAACATTTATCCATCAACTACAAAACACATGAAAAGAAAAGCCACCTACTGCTATGCCAAATCTCTGTATATTGTCATTGTTGCATTGCTCAATCACGTCCTTCAGCATTGAACCATCATGGGACTCCCCATCGGTCACAACCACCATTACTTTGGTAGCTCTTGATCGTCCGCCGGAAGCTGCTGAATAAGCAAAATCTCTGTGGCCAATAAAATTAAAGACTCGTTATCAAAAGATGAAGTTAATATGTAGACCTCTGGTTTAAAATTAAAATCCAGCCTATATGTATTTCAAATAATTTCCTCAGCTCATTGATCTTTTTCAGTTTTAATCCATTAACCCTTTTCTTTGTATTTTTCATATTTGACATGGTATTTTACAGACTACTCATGTATAAAACTTTTTTTTTTCTGGTACTAGAAATTGATTCAACTCAGAGGCACTCAACCACTGAGCCACATCCCCAGCCCTATTTTGTATTTTATTTAGAGACAGGGTCTTACTGAGTTGCTTACCGCCTCTCTTTTGCTAAGGCTGGCTTTAATCTTGAGATCCTCCTGTCTCAGCCTCCTGAGCTGCTGGGATTACAGGTGTGCATCATGGCACCCAACTAAATCACTCAACTTCTATAATTGTTTAAAATGGTTCCATTTTCTTAGATTTAAATTTTTGGTCAACATGAAATCCATTTTGATACAAGGAGCAAAGCAGGTTTTCAGCTTTATTTTGTTTTTAAGTGATTAACTAGCTGTTCAATAATCTATTTCTCTCTGTCAAATGGACCATATTGTTACACATTTTTTTTTCTACATAATTTTACCTACTCCTTTGGATAAACTATCATTTATCTAATGATATTTAACACCTGTATCTGTCCTCAATTCATCTCTTCCATCTTCAAATTTACATATTCAATGTGTGCTGCATATTTTTACCTGAATGTGTAAGAAGTTCTTCAAGTTATTGGTATGTAAAATGAAGCATATCATTTTATTTCCTAAAATATTTTGTGTACTCTATTTCATAGAATATAAAAAAGTACAAAACGGTTCCATAGTTTTCAGCTAGATAAATTTGAATTATAGTTTTTCACATCCAACCTTTTTGAGTGAAGTATAACGCCTAGGACATGGTCTAGATCACAAGTATGACTGAAGATTTTAAGAAGAGAAACTGGGCCTTGTTTAGTTTTGATGACCTGCAATGCCTGTGACAACAAATTGCAATGACAGACTGTGAAATAAGTTGAAGGAAACAGGACAACAAAATTAATGCAAAAAAGTGTCAGTGTTTTAAAGAAAGAGAGAGAGGGAAAGAGAGAGAGACAGAAACAGAGAGAGAAAGGGGAGAGAAACAGAGGTAATTATAGTTTGGGTGGTACAGGAAACTGGGTGATTCTTCTGGCAATAGGAGGATTAAATTCTCTTAGCTACAGAAATAATGGTGGCACAGGGAAGAAAACCCAAGTTTTGAAAAGATGATTAAACTGTACAAGTTTCATCTGAGTAGACAGTGACCATTATCTTGGAGAGGACAGTTTTTCAAGGCCCTGGTTGCCTCCCATGGAAAAGTGCCACACCTATATTTCTTGATGAAAACAGGGACCCTCAGCAGTTTCTAACTCTAACGAGGCCATTTTGTATCAACCAAGTTCTTCCCCTCAGTCTGGATCAGAAAAGGCACTTGACCTCATGGCAGCTGACCCTATTGACTGGCCAGCAGTTGACGAGATGACCTGGCCCTACAGGACATCTTCATAGAGACAAGAAAAATTAAACCCATCAATCATATCTTCCCTTATAGGGAATCTGACTTTGAGATAGATAAAGAGAGTCACCACTACTAGAAGCAGCAACTAAAATATACACACAGAGAGGGGGGAAAAAAAAAGAAAAGAAAAGAAAGGACAGATGTAATGGGAAGTGCAGAAATAGAAATGACAGGATGTGGTGACTGACCAGACGTTTGATCTAAGAAGGAATAGAAAGAATACAGAAAAACGACAAGTTTTTGAGTGACTGAGCAAATAGACTGTGACATGAATCAAAAAGACAGAGTCACGAGGAGTTCTGGGGAAGGAATGACCAGTTTGGCACATGCTGAATTTGATAAGTGAGTTGACACTCCAAATAAAGACATTCAGCATCAGCCTGATGCCCATGTGGCTTTGGGAGGAAAATTCAGGAATGACTGCTCAGTAGTGGGGTGACATCAAGAGAGCTGATGCTGACATCACAGGAGGGGACACAATTCCTAAGAGGAAGGGCTATACCGGAAGGAAGGGCTCTGTTTAAAGAAGAAAAATAAGCCAGTGACTAGGCAAAAGTTGTTCACAAAAAGTTGTCAGGGATCCAGATATTGGCCACGTCATGACAAGTGTTTCAGAATAGTAGAGTAGGTTCATCCTTATCACATACTCAAGGGAATCCAAGAGGATGAGGCTTGAGAGGTGGCTTAGAGGCCTGCATAGCTAGGGGAAGAGCTAGGTTTCAAGAAAGTGGACGGAGAGGGTACAGACCCTGTTTAAATGGAATTCTGGTATCAGGAAGAGGCTATGCACAAGATGAAAAGGCAGGAAGGAGGCTTAAGGAAAGGCAAGGGTATTGTTCTCATTTTTTTTTTTTTTAACAACAGGGCAGTACTTAGGATTTTTGTAAAGGGATCTGATTAAATCAGTAAAGGTGAAGGTCATGGACCTGGAAAAATATAGAAACTGACATAAGAATGAGAAAAATACTGCATAGTGTAAAACCCACACTTCCCACAGATTATTTTATATATAATGAACCATGTGATTTGGTTCATATGTTTAAGATTCTACAGCTCTTGTTAATTTGTATGAAGTGCTTCATAAACTTAATTAGTAAAAATTTATGATAAATATTAACAAATAATGATGCTGGCATTTGAAGCTAAGATCTTGTTTCATTTAATTCATGAAAAATTATAAAATAAAAATTTAATCGTTGCAAAATTTAAATTTTAGTAATAAAATAAAATTTAATAACAGAATAAAATTTTAAATAAAAATTTAATTCATGAAAAATCATCTTATAAAAATCCCAGAAATGAGCTGGGCCCGAAGGTACATGCTTGTAATCCCAGTGGCTTGGGAAGCTGAAGCAGGGGGATTCAAAGTCAGCCTCAGCAAAAGCAAGGTGCCAAGCAACTCAGTGAGAACCTATTTCTAAAATAGGGCTGGGGATGTGGCTCAGTGATCAAATACCCTTGAGTTCAATCCTTGGTACCAGAAAAAAAAAAAATCTCAGAATCAAAGATTTTAACCTTATTCTCTAAGTGTCTTCTTAAATATTCAAATTATAGAATGCAGAGACTTTTGTTTATTAGCCCGATTTAAGTGTGGGTTCCAGACATATTACTCTTCTTTTGTCTTTTATTTCCTTTTTCTTACTTCTCAGCACTTTTATATTGTCAGAATAGTGGTGTTTTGGCAATAAAACTTACCTTGCAAACTGAATTGCTTTGAAGGTGTTTGTGAGGTCCCCACCATACTGGAATGTCTGGGATGTTGCTGCAATCATTTCATCTTTGGTTGCAAAAGTATTCAGGTTAAACACAACTCTTGGATTGTTGGCATATTGAATTAACCCCACCTTCAAAAGAGCAGAATTTTATTAATGGACTGTCATCACATAATAAACAGTTTCTATATGACCAGTATAATAAAAGTTAAAAAAAATGCATTTAGACATGTATATCCATGGCTTAAGGGAACCACTTCAAATTTTTTTCTTGGCAGTTATTTTTCTTTGGATGGAATGATATCTGTGTATAACAGTTGTACTGATTGCCAAGCAACAGAATGTGCTGTGGATTATGACTTGGTTATCTAGATTTAACCATTATGGGGAGCCACTCTGAATGACCATGCCCTCCAGTCTTGAATCAGGAGGCTCTAGAGCCAATCACCATATTTCATAGTGACTTGAGCTTTGTGCCAGCTTGGATAGCAAGGCCTGGCTCCAGTGTATGCATCACCTGCGAGGGTTGATCTGCTCTCACCTATTCCTTTGTAGTCATATCCCTTTGCCCTTTTGGGGATAGAATGTTCCATGGAACCTCCCCTTGTGTGTTCCCTATATAAGAATAAAGAGTTCTGGTGGCTCTCTCTCTTTCCAAGGACCATAAGGTCACAGAGAGCCATCTCTGGAATATTGAAAGGGGTATTTCTGTGTGGTTGCATGCTTTCTTTGTCGTTTCTTGAGTTATTGGAATAGTCAGATTTTGTGGACCCAGCATTAGGTCGCCAACTAGGACAGTTGGTGACAAACCATAAAGATTTTTAATGCATGAACCTATGCTATTAATATGGATGAATATCAGAATAATGTTAAAACAGGAAGATTAAAATAGATAGAAACAAACTTTGTAATTATCAGCAGACATAGACTTGCAAACAACTATAAGCAATCATAGACAAGGCAACACTACATCATTTAGGATAATAATGCTATAAAAAAAAATCAGAGTTGAATACAAGATAAGTTAGTGTACCCCTAAGGTATGGAGTCAATTTAGATTTATTTACTGCACTGGATTTCAGTTTTGACACATCTGGGGGAAAGTTGTTGGCTATGCATATGGAATGGAGAATTTTGGGCTGATTTCAAGGGAAAATACCATTAGGGAGAATCTTATTGGAGAGAGATGAAAGAAAGGAGACTTCTGAATGAGATGTTTGGGGACATTGTTTTCAATCTTTGGGTTCAAGGAGATCACACACTTCTATTAATGTCCTCATTTTCAGGCATTGGAATCACTATCTAAACTGAAAGATGGGGTTTTATGAACAAGAAATAGAAATCAGAGAAATAGGGATCAGTGGAAAGAGGCTCCCTGAAAGACTCTCTGAGGTCAGTATGTAAGGAAGATAGAAGGAGGGAGGCCTGGATTTCTGAGTTCAATCAGGGATTTTTGCCTGGGAGAGGGGGTGCTGGGTCCCATGAGCATGATGATAAATATATTCTTGGACCTCATTCTTTAGGAAAAGGATGTATGGTTTGAAAGGAAGGGAAGGATAAAAAATAATGGAGGATTTCAAAGTCTGATATGAGAGGTTGATGGTGGCGCAGTAACCCTCTCGACAGCCCCAACATTCTAAGTGAGAATAGGGAAGGGGATTAAAAGATATGTTGTATATTAGATCTTATAGAAAGGCCCAATTTCGTTTGTGAGAAACGAGACTGGGTTATACCTCTCCTAGAGAGGAATAAGATTCACTGAGACTTTGAATGCATCTGAGGCAAGATGCATTCATATGAGACTTTGACAGTGTTTCTCTCCAGGAATCTGTGCTGTACTTAGTCTAGGGTTAACACAAATTTCTGGTAAAAGCCCACAATGAAACTTCCAAGGTCTCAGCAGGCATTAATGTCCTCTTGGCGGTATAAAGTAACATCAATATTTTATAATGCTACATAGGGAAGTGGAAAAGCAGATTTCAATAAAAACAGATGCAATGCCTATAGAGGAAAATATTTCAAAATTTTTACTAGATGTTGGATATTGGGGTATCAGATGCAACCCAAGAACATAACTGGTAACTATGTGAACAGCTCTCTGCTGAGGTTGGTTCACTGTGCAGTTAAAACTAGAATGAACGGAAGATCCAAACAAAAATGAGGGGGGAAAAAAAGAAGAAAAAGAAAAAACAGAAATGAAACTTTTTTAAAACTCCTAGGGTTAAGGGATAAGCTTGCCTCAGCTTCCTGAGTAGCTGAAATTATAAGTAGCATTTTTAACATAAATGCTTTGCAGTCTCCTTACAAGATCATGAAACTTCTGCTCCTGAATTTGGGTTGCCTGTCCTGAGAAGATGTAAAAGCAAATTAAAAACTTCTGAAGACATAGAGAGCTATATCAAAATATTGAAAAGACTTGGTTTTATGTTTCAAAAAAAATCCTGGCTAGACTAGAAAACAATAAAAGAATATAAAATAAGAGATGGTAGAATTGCCCTTAGTGACTCATTTCTAAAATTTCCATAATTCAAAGAATATACAGCAAGGAATAAATATAAGAAATCCATTATTAATACAGACATGAAGAAATAAGACATATGCATGTATTCAGAGGTTAAAATAGGCCACTGAAAGAGAATAAAATGTTACTTCCCAAAGTCTTGATACCTGTGTCAACAGGTATTGGACAGAGTGATAGGGAGAAGAATAACTTAGAGTAGTTCAAATTTCAATTAACTTTCAAGATTAACATTTAATGCATTTAATATGGGGATTTGGCAAATGCAAAAATTAAGACTTCATATTTATCATTCTTCTCTCACAAAGAAAGCTATGGGTTAGTTTACTGATATGCATACCTGTGTCTTCTTGGGGCCTATATCTAGGCCTTGCACAAATTTTTCCAAAAAATTCTTTACTGCATCCCATGGATAAATACTGTTTGATTCATCACACACAACCACAACATCTATTAAGGAAGGGCAGGCTAGAAAAGATAGAAGAAGATTTCCATAGATAAGTCAAGTTTCACACCCATGTAGAAATTAGACTTATGGAGGGATTGGGTAGGACTTGATAACCTCTCCCCTCCTCTAAATGAAAAGCCTTGTTCAGATCCTTCACACATTTATAACTTACTCTGAACTGCAGGTGAGAAGCTGGCTGAGAGCTGAAAATCAGGACTGACGTCAGAACACACACCAGTTGTATAATATTGATTTCCACACTGCTGTGCCCACAGGGGACCACATGTCTTCAAAGAAATGAGAAAATGATAAATGGAAACACATGGAAAATGCTAACCTTCTACTGCCCCATTTTGGAACTAAGGAATCGTTTCTATTCTTTTCCCAGATTCTGGGGATTTTCAGTTCTTTAACAGAAAGAAAAACTGGAGAGAGCAGAAGTGATGGAGAAGAAAGTGGCAGACCTTCTGTGTCCAGTGGCAGCTCAGTAAGAAGAAGAATTATTGGTACTGTCAGGGGCAGGTGTCAGTGAAGGGGAGCCCAAGAGGTCACCCAACTCTGCTAGAGAACACCTAGAATCAGTAGTGCAAAGTTGATTTTTTATGTCTCAGTTACTTGGGCCTCATCTATAAAATTAGCATAACCTTATCTTCTGTCTAGGTTGTTTGAAGAGTATGGTCTGCAGATTTAAAACTTTTTACAGTGCAGGAAAATAGCAAGCACTCTGTACCTGTTGGCTAGCATCTTTAGTGTAAATGATGGATCATCAATTTACTCCTATCCCTTCCAATCAAAGTACAGAAACCATAAGCCCAAGTGCCTCTGAGAGCCAGGTGGAAACCCTGGAGGAGTGGCTGGGCCAGGTAGAGACAACTGAAACCATGAAGAACCTATTTCTTATACCCAGAGACAGGCTTGCTACTGTGTCCTCCCATCATTGCTGTGAAAGAGAGTTTTCTGTTTTCCTGAGAGTCATAGAGGGAAATTTTTGCATGAAAATTCACAATTAAAAAAAAAAACTCTGTTAACCAAACACAAATGAGGTTTAAGGACTGAAAGGTGATTTTTTTTTCCTTTGCTCTTAAGTATTTATTTACTTTTAGATCTTCTCAAATTCCTTATTTCCATTGTCTAATTTATTTTGTCACCAAAGCTGACTGACACTGTCTCCTTGCCCTTATTATCCACATTTCAGTTCCTAAAATCTCCATCAACAGAATCCCCATTCTCTCCTTTGCATCAGACCTTTAATAAATGCCAGGAACTTCTGATTCAATCATGATTAGAGCATATGGGAAACATTATATTAAATAATATTAAAATCAGCAGATGAAAAAGGAGAAAAGAAGAAATGAGAAGTGTAGCCAAGATCCTAAAAATTTTTACAAAATTTAGCATTATGTAAAGCTGTGGGTGATATGTAAAGTTTATGCAAAGTGTTGATATTATGGGAGGATCATTTATTAAAACTGAACAGAAAAGTGTGGACTTGAAGAAGCAATTGGAAAAACAAAAGGAAATTTATTTGACCCAGTTTAACTGTTCGTAGCATAATAGAAGCAGCTGTGGTCATATTTCATACTCAATGAATAAGGCATAGTTTTCCTTCTATAAAACTGATTCATTTTGCCAACGTGTTAGAAAAAAAGTCATTATCAATGTTTCTGACTAATTTATGAAATAACAGATACCAATTATTGATTCTTATCTGCATTCTAAAGCATTTTTTTAAAATCACTTTGCAAAATAGCTTATGATGTACTCAGGAACGGATTTTTTTTTTCTTTCATGAGCACTGGAAAACAGTATAAGAAGCTGAAATTAAAATATGCCAATTGTTAATGCCAGAACATTCTTGCTTTAAGCCCAGAATTTAAGAAGTTTTTTAAAAAAAAGTGACTATCGTCAGTTTTTTTCCATGTAATTCTGAAGAGTTTCTTATAATTTTGACCTATCAGGTATTTAAGAAAAACTTTGATCAATCTTGTCTCTTTCTTTCTTTGTCTCTCCCTTCTCTCTCCTCCTCTCTCTCTGCATCTCTGCATTGCTGGTTTTTACATTGACTGTTCGATTACTCTCTTAGATTATCTTTCACTTTTACTTTATCTGGAATCAGAGATGAGATTTTTTTTAAAAAAATTTGAAGCACATTCTATAATTCCTGATTCTCAATATGTTCCTCTTTCTGACTAACTCAACCTGAAAAACAAAGAAACAAAAATATGAAAATAGCCATATGATAAAGATTTTAGAATATCATAAACCATGGAGATGCACTGCAATATTATTTATGTACAATTGTAATACATTATTATAAGCAACATTTAATTTATTTAGTGGTAGCAAAGATGGTAGAGAACTAATATCTATCATTACAAATAGAATGACATTGTTCAAAATTGGTTACATTTTTAGAATAATACAAGTATAAAGCAGGCTTTTAAGTTAGCAAGTTATGGCATTAAAAATATTAATGTAAATTTAAATTAGGCTTTCAAAAACAACTTTAACTGGGCTAAGCAAGTAGGTTATCCTTATATGAGAAAGCAGAAATTTCAAATAAGATTGACTTTTTATTTTCCTTTCTACTTTTTTTTGTATGTGTTATTTTAAATTTTTATATAGTTAAAATTCTCAACAATTTTCTGTTATTTCTTTGTTAGTTCTAAGCTTAGAAATTCTCTCCTTCAAAAAATTTCCATTAAAGAAAATTTCCATTTTCTTCGAGTTTTTCTTTAATATTAACTCTTTAAAGTCACTTGATAGGTTTTTTTCCTTTGGTATATTAAAGTTATTAACTAGTTAGTTGTCATCAGACCACTTGTTTAAAAAGACATTTTTTTAAAAAATTGGTAGTTGTAGATGAACAAGATGCCTTCTTTTTGTTTGTTTGTTTGTTTATTGTAAAATATTTTATTAGGAGGTGATGGACCTTTATTTATTTATATGAAGTGTTGAGCATTGAACTCAGTCACACATGCTAGCCAAGCACTCTACCACTGAGCCACAACCCCAGATCCCTTATTTATTTATTTTTATGATGTGCTGAGGATCAAATCCAGTGCCTCATGCATGCTAGGCAAGCACTCTGTCACTGAGCTTCAGCCCCAGCCCTAAAATGACATTTTATTTTACTGATAAGTGATATTTTTCATAGCATTTTAGAAACCAAATAAGACATAAAATATGATAAAAAGTGTACCATTCTTTAAATATTATCAGATGAGCCAACCAATAGTAAACGATTGAAAACAAAAATATTCATTAGCTTTGAAACCTACTCTCTGAATTAATAGCACTCAACTTGAAGGTTCTTTTAGAAAGCAGAAATGAGACGTGGGATTTTGATGTTATCTTTGAGTACTAAGCATATATACCAAGGGTAAGGAATCAAGGGGGGGAAAACCCTTTTTTAAAAAAAAAAACATCCTGTGATAATGGTTTTGTTGACTATCTAAGAGGTTCACACATCAACAGACAGTTTTTTGCACTGGATATTCAAATAGCATAACTGATCCAAAAGCAAGCTCTGCTGTTTAAATCTGAAGACTTGACTTGATGGTGGGGGATGGTGAGAAGACACTGACTACAAACTTTTTAAAGAGGAAAGAGGATCTGAGAAGTAAATACTTACAAGAAACCCTCCAGTTCCCATGTTCCGTTTGAGGGTCAAGCCGAGGTTCATGTTGGTTTTTATCTCAGTAACATTTGGAATTCTTGTTGAAGCTTTTAGAGGGAAAGAGATTTTTAAAAAAGTGATTAAATCTTTACATTTACTTAAGATTATTTTTAAAAAGGCACACCCATGTTCACATGTAGTATTGGATTTAGTATCATATGTCCAGAGTTTGTGTTATGTAATGAAGTGTAGGAAATGAGAATCCTTTGGAGCTCTGTCAGCTCATTTTAGTGTGTGAGACTGAAGGCTATCAGGGAGGGCCTTTTAAATCCAAGTGTTTTACAAACAATCTTCTGACTAAACAAAATACATGCAAGGACATCATTTGTTCATGTGCCAACTCTACCTTTCCAAAGTCAAGTGGGCTCTATCTGATGCTTTTATTTATTTATTTGTTATTTCTGGATTGTTAAAATATCCTTAAAGTGTTATCAGAGAATGCCATTTGATAGAATTTGGCTCAAAGGAGTGGGTGAATTTTTAAAGAAAACCGTGAGACAGGTAAAATAATAAATGAATCTCTCTAACCTCTTCTCTCTGTCTGAACTAAGGTGTCACCTGTTGGATCCAGTTTTGAAATACTGAACTTTGCAATGGTCTATAATAATGTCCATTGCTTATGTTCTCCAATCTTGGCTAAGCCATTTTTACCACTTTCATTTAATCTTAGTTGGATTCTGTAGCCCCTGTCCAGCGCAAGCTACTGAACCAAAGTCACTCGAGTGAATTTGGGGTGACACGAAAAGACCACACAGACATGGAATAACTTTTCTGAGATTCAGGACAGTTTCTCAGGCTCCCACAAAGTGGGGCAAGAGAAAGATAAGAGAGGCTGATGAGAGAGAGAGGGGGCACGTGCTGAAGCTCACCTTTTATTGGGGGCGCTATTCCATGGAACATTCTATCCGAAAAAGGTCAAGGAGTAGGATTACAAAGGAATAGGTGGGTGTAACTCAACCCCACCTGGTGACCCCAACTCCTGGAGCCACACCTCATTATGGGAGCAGAGGTGAAGTCCAATGTATTGTGGGGTGCAATAACTGTTCAGTACCCCTTTACTCAGGACTTAAAGGTGTGCACATAGCTCCTATCCAGAGCTCCATTTTTCTTCATCCTTACATAGAATCATCCTAGAACTCCTACTTTTTCCCTCCTGCTCAGAGAAGAAAACATTCTAAGACTCATTTCCCCAAGTACCATTTATCCCACTCAATTAACTATATTTCTAAATAATATTCATTTCCCTTTTGCTACCTCCTGACACTCTCCTATAAATAAGAGCATCTCTTTTTTTACTACAAGGATCTTTCAATCTTACTATCCTGTAGAACTGCTTTTCCCAGTGATCCTTCTGTGTTCACCTCTTGAAAAGCAGGTTAACTTACACCTGGTCCTGGTCTACTACTCATCCACTCCTTAATTCTTTATCTGTTTTCTCCCCTCAATGCTACTGGATTTATAGTCCTGGTGAAGGAGGAACACAAAATATAATTAATTTGCTGTAGTACAGAAAGAAAATAGTGGAATTTTTTGAATATATATTTTTATGCTTTAAATGTATTTTTTTAGGTAAATGCATTATTAAGATAATATGTAGTACATGTGTGTAGCTTGAAAGCATATTAAACATACACATCAGGGCTAAGTGTTCCAAAATTAAGGGTAAAGGGTGATATGACATATTAAAGGTGATATACTTAAACTATTTAACTATGTAATAAAATATTTTAAAACTCACTAATAATGTATATATTTTGATTATTAAAAAATACAAGTATGGCAAGTGTTCAAAATGCTTGGAGATCCCTGATCTTCACCAGTCACAACCTCCTTAAGTAAGCAGAAGGTGTTTTCTGAGTCCTCAGTCCTTTTTTACTTCTGGAGTGTTGACACCACTGATACCCCTCCCACTCCACTGGAGATATGTTCATTGAAGTCCCTACTATGTTCTATAAATTACACTAGAAATGAGATGAACACAGATGTGTAAGAAACCCACCGACCCTTGCTTTTCAATCTTACTTGCTATTTTTGAAACTTCTTTCCCTTGGTTTTCATAACACTTTATTTTCTCATTTCATCCCTTAATCCTCCAGGACAACTCTAGGTTCCTCTGTGCTGTTTTTGTTTGTTTTGATGCTGCTGCTAACAGGATCATGATCAAATTGAATGGCTTTTACTTGCTTCAGAAACTATTGTCTGGAAATATCAGTCATTTACATTTATTTTTTATTTATTTTCGTGGTACTGGGGATTGAACCCAGGGCCTTAAGCACGAACTGAGCTATATCCCCAGCCCACTCACTTACTTTTGTAGCCTTGCATTTTTAGTGTTTTTTTTTTATATTATGCGATATGGAGAGTTAAAACAACAAATAATTCCATATTATGAGTTTTCTATTAGAATGCAATCACTTAAACATAAATAACAACAAGGTTTTTCTTAGAAGTTCCCATCAACCCTAGAACTGATGTTTCCATACTGAATGGCTTGTTTTGGAAAAGAGGAGGGAAAGAGATATGAAGAGTCTCAGATTTCCGAAAGTAATCAGCAATATAATCCTAAATATTGAAGGAAACTTGCCTATGGTCTGGGATAAATGATCCAGGAGGTGCTTGTACATTTTGGATGCATACTGTTAAATCAGGTCTTCAAACTGTTTTGGAAATTTGGATTCAGTTGGGCCTTAACATGACTTAAGAGATAATGGTCTAACGCTGCCCACTTCTCTTTAAGGCAGAACAATGATTGTTTTTGCTGTCATTTTTCAGTTGAGTCTATGATGAATATTTTTCTGTTTATGAAGAATAACTTTGCGAATTACAACTTACTTTGCAAATTCAGTTTTTCGCAGGTAGCGGTGGACAGGTCAACAGGGCATTTGTACACATCTCCCATTCGGTTCTTAGGAAAACCACTCCAGGGTGAACCAACCAGTAACCTAGAAACAGGGTTTTGTTTTTCAGTAATCATAACACATTTATTCTCTTACAGATAAAACTGACCACAAATCAGTAAAAACAAAACAAAAATAAAACCACTTAATTTTAATTTTTATAAAATTCACGTTCACTATAATTTGAGATGCTTTCTTCCTTCTTAGCCACTCAAGATCCTTAATGAATGTGTGTAATATGGTTGCTTTAAGACTCATCTGGGAGGTCTCTCCACAGGGGAGACATACAATGCAAGCCACAAAATGTGAGCACATAGGTCATTTCAAATTTTTTGATAGTAGTATGATAATAGGATTTTTAAAAATCAAGTGAAATTAATGCTCTATTTTACTTAACCCAATATGTACATGTCACTATAAAAAATTATGAATGCGTTATTTTTTGTTCTTTTTTTTCCCCCTTGCTAAGTCTTTGATGTTCAGTGTGCATTCTCTATTTGGAGCACATCTCAATATGGACAAGTATTATTTAAATACCAAAGAGCCACATGTGATAGAAGCAGCCATATCAGATAGCAGAGCTCTCAAGAATGAAATCATGTTAAAATCTAAGAGCAACTAACATTGGTTGAGTTTTTATACACCCTAAGCTCTGTTGTATGTTAGCTGATTTGGGGAGCTAATGAATTATCTAGGTGACTTAATGTTTATTTATAATGGGATATTTAGCAAAAACACAGAACAAATGTATCATGGGGGTCTACTCTAACAAAGTGTGTATATCTAGAATGCAGGATGAAGCTGGTGCTCACATCCTTCCTTTGGTTAGTTTCACTTCCTGCAGAGCTTCTCCAACTAGAGAGTATGTGTTTCCCTCCAGAAACCCTCACCTGATGTTTCTGACAACAGATAATTGAACAGAAAGAGCCCATGTAATATTTTGATATTTAGAAAACTATAACAGGTTAATTGTTCATTTAGTTACTAAGAAAGCATAATTTGCTTCTATGTTTTTGTTTTTGTCAAAGCTGGGAAGAATTAGGTTATCTATTTAATTTAAATTCTTTCATGAGCCTTCTGAATAATTTGTCAGTAACATTTAAACATGGTCCCATCCTAAGTGCTATAGAAGTTGTTTTTTTTTTTTCAAAAAGCTGGTAAACCTGCTCAAAATACATGACAAGTAAAATATCATATGGATGAACTGAAAGATAAGACTTAGATCCCTTGTGGAATACATTTTTAAATGGTCAAAGGATGCAAAAAAAAAAAAAAAGAAAAAGAACATTCAAGGGTGAGAGCTTCAGTTTGGTCATAAGCTTCTTGCCTTGCTCATCTCATAAAATTACAGAACATTCTTGGATACTTCAATTCAGTTAAATTTGATTAGGTTAGAACTGAAACATTTTTGTCTTCTGAGGAAACAATTTTGCATAATTTATCTATTAAAATATCACCCATGGTCAAGATTACAACAGTCCCAGGCATATAGTTTTAAGATTTTTGAGAAAGATAGAAATCTTCATGCTGGATGTTATCAAATTTCCACATTTACTTTGGTGAAGGAAGGGACTCGGTGGCAGGGCTTGGAATGCATGTGTGAGCTTATCTGGTGTTCTTCAAAGTCATGACCATTTGGAGGAAACCAGGAATCTCATAAAGTCTCTGCGCTGTGAAAACTCTTTTCCAGCAGAGCAGTGTACTTCCTCAGGGTCTGTTGATGGTGGAGTTGCACAGCGTTCCTCCGACTGTGTGCTGGGCATATGCTGAAGTGTAAGGAGGAGAGAGAATGGCCTCCTGCTTTCTTCTCCAACCCTGTATCTTCCCTGCACCTCCTGAAGCTCTGATGTTTTAGGCATAGTGAATTCAGGTCCTCCACATCAGGTTCTCTCTTGTTTTCAACATGCTGTCACACATGCTGTCTCCTGCCTGGTAAGTTCTACCCATTAGTTAAGTCTCTTATTAGACACTACTTCCTCCAGGAAGTCCCTCTGGCCCCTCCGATTCTGAGGATTAAATCCCTCGTCAGAAATGAAAGGTACAGAGGGTTGGGCATTCTGTGACTATAGGACTGAATAACTACCGTTGGATCCAATGAATGAAAAAATATACCAATAAATAAATAATTTTCCACTATTAGGAACTTTGTGTTGGTTGAGGTAAAATAGAAAATTCTTAATTCTGTTGTAATTTACATCTTCTCTCTCTCTCTCTCTCTCTCTCTCTCTCTCTCTCTCTCTCTCTCTCTCTCTCTGTCTCTTCTATGTGCCAGGTCCACCCTGTGAAAGCTCATCACATGGTGGGGCCCATCCTACAATTTGTCATGACAGTTAAGGACAGGATATATTCCAGAAATAGCAAGTGTGATAATTCAGGTGATGACATTTTTCCCCCCAAGTGAAGTCAAAACATTTTTAAAAAGAGGTGAAAAAAATCAACCCAGTCAAGTGGAAGGTACACAGCATTACTGTTCTGATAGCTGTTCCTGATTCGGCCTCCACATATCTACTATGCAGCAAAGTTGAGTTTTTTGTTTTTGTTTTTGACAAAAGCTGACTATGATGTATGTGTAGGGAAGAAAATAGCAACTTATGGAAAGAAGTGTGACTCTGCCCCTTGGGATGCTGGGACTTCCTATTAATTACAGCAAATTTTACAACATTTTGTAGTGGGTGCAAGGCTTTCCAAACATTATTTGATTTAGTCTGCAAAGTAAGTCTGAAATTATATCTCCATTTTATGGGTGCAACCACTGAAACAGGAAGAGACAAGCAACTTATTCATGATCAAATGGCTAGTGGGAGCCAAGTATGCCCAGTTCTGAAGCCCAAATTTGTAATGTTTTAGGCTCTTCTTTCTCTTGGCTGCATGGAGGCCTGACAGAGGGCCCAGAGAGGGAAACCAATCTAAACAGAGGAGCTGGATTCTAGAACTTATCATGGAGTAAAAACCAGGAAGGACAGTCAGGCCACACTTATTGAGCCTGAATGTGTGGCTGTGTGAAATAGAAGGGGGTTGTAGACCAGATGCCTGCTAGGGCCACCCTGTGAGGGCTCATCAGCATAGTGGGGCCCAGGCTACAGTTTTCAATGGCAGATAAAGACAGGATACATTCTGAAAATAACAAATGTGATAATTCAGGTGACTACCTTTCCACCGTCCTCACCACAGCCAAAGAGACACACACTGAGAAACAAAAGTCAAGTGTTTCTGATGGGAGACTTAAGCATTTTGTTCCTAAGGACCTCAGCAGTAAGACTGCTCCACTGGTGACTTATACTGCATTGGCTGTTTCCTGTGCACCAAGCATTTCCTGGGTACTGCCCTTCTCACCTCTCCCCACCTCACCCAGAAACTCAGGATCTGGTAACCTTGAACTTCCAGAGGCTATGACATCGCCACTCCACTATGAGAATCATGGCCCTTTTAAGTTAATCAGACAGGACTATGAGAAAGGCAAGAATTTGTACAATGTGTACCATTTAGCAAGGAGGATGGGAAAGCTCTTGAAATTCTCTGAAAGAATTCAAATAAGTAGGAATAAATTTCTGATAGTATCATGGTACCATAAACTCTTAACACAGGACCACAGGAAACAGTGGAAAACCAGGCTATTCCAGTGACTATTAAAGATCAAGGGTGTCCCTTAAATATTATGTAGCCCATTAAAAGTAGCCTCCATAAATTTATTCTCTTTTAATGCTGAGTAACATTCCATTGTGTATATATACCACAATTTCTTTATCCATTCATCTATTGAAGGGCATCTAAATTATGGCATTAGCAGGTAAATGGATGGAGTGGAGAATATCATGCTAAGTGAAGTAAGCCAATCC
Source organism: Ictidomys tridecemlineatus (assembly GCF_052094955.1). Classification (NCBI taxonomy): domain Eukaryota; kingdom Metazoa; phylum Chordata; class Mammalia; order Rodentia; family Sciuridae; genus Ictidomys; species Ictidomys tridecemlineatus. The sequence goes on from NC_135477.1 coordinate 223,401,655, forward strand.
CCAAAAAACAAAGGCCGAATATTCTTTCTGATAAGTGGATACTGATACACAATGGGGTGGAGGGTGCATGGAAAATATGGAGGAACTTTGGGCAAAGGGGAGGGAGGGTTGGGGATGGTGCATGGGGGCAGGAAAGACGGTGGAATGAAATGCACATCATTACCCTAGATACGTGTATGATTGCACATGTGGTGTGATGCTACATGGTGTACAACCAGAGAAATGAAAAGTTGTGCTGCAATTGCGCACAATGAATCAAAATGCATTCAGCTTTCATATATACCTAATTAAAATTAATTAATTAATTAAAAAGATAAATAAATAAAAGCAGCCTCCATGTCATGGTAGTGACTCTGGAGGTTTCTAAAGCCACCGGACACACCCTTCACTGAAAGGTCCCCGCAGAGTCTCCTCTTCCCACCGTGAGGCCTTGGTGAAGTCTGGTGTCTCACAACTCATTCTAAGGAGGAGACTATGACACTGCCTGAGGCCACTGCCAGGGAATTGCAGCGTTCTTGAAGGAACAGGCAGGAAGTGGGGGAGTCTGGTATAAGTATCTGTAAATGTTTACGCAATCAGCTGTAGCAGGAATAGATGCATCAGGACAGAATGTTAGAACGGCAGCAAGGAGTAGGATGTGTTTGGTGGGTAAACTCTGTTGAAATAAGGCAAAACTTCTTTGAAGCAATGAGTTTAATCCCAACCACACAAAAGAGCTGAATGAATGGTTCCTGTGTGCTGATTCTTAAAACAAAACCCAATCCCAAGATATGAACTCTTTTCCTACAGTGAAACTGGGAATTCTTCCAAGACTACTTTAAATAACACTAACTGTTCAATTATCTTGTAGGAAAATAGTGATTATATAGACTCCCCAAACATAGCCAATTTGCCCACCTCCAGTGGAATTCAAAATACTTTGTTTGGTTGGTAAGTGGTATTTATGGTGGTGTAGGTAGGGTAGTTTTAAACCTACAATCCAAGAGCTGTTATAAATATCTTTCTTTGGTCTATGGGTCCCTAAACTCGCCAAGTGTTCCTTCAACCCTAGACATTTTTTTAGAGATTACTTACAGAGGTGTACTTAAAATAGTATGGCAAAACATTTTGTTTTATTCAAGTCAAACAATTTTTATTGATTTCCTATGGGGTTGATATGTCATGTAACTCCAGGGGCACTATTCTTATGTAAACTGAGTAACTTCACCTTGTGCAGTATACAGCCTGTGAGGCTATACATGGGAGCCAGACTTACTATGGGCCACATTCGATTCTAGGCAGTAGGGATATATTAGTGAATAAATTATTGTTGGCCTCATGAACTTATATGCTAGTTAGAGAAGTTAGCCCGTAAATCTAATAAGTAAATAAATTATGTGGTCTTGACTTTGGTGCTTTTGGGAGGGGGATGAGAATGGAAAAACTATGAGTATAGGGTGGAGAATGATGTAATCTTCATGAAAATGGCCAGGGACGGGCTCTCTGAGAAGGGGACATTAAAGTAAAGATTTGAAGGAGGTAAAGGAATAGCCATAAGAGAAATGAAATAGTAGTTCAGGCTGTGAGAATGGCAAGTGCAAAAGTCCCGTGGTTGTAACAGAGGCATAAAATGAGATGGAATCGGGTTGTCATGGGGCCAGACCATATAGAGATCATAAGTAATTAGAAGCCTCAGCTTTTGCTCTGAGTGAAATGAGAAAGCCTTTGCAGGGTTATGAGTAGAGCAGTCATGTGATCAGACACAGACCAAGCTGGGGGATTTTGAAGACTGCTCTGTTGAACATGATCATTTTGGAGCAAAGGAGAAGCAAGTGAAGCATCTAGAAGGGGACTGTACTACTGCAGGCCAGAGATGCTGGAGGGCTTCTGCAGGCTGGTGGAAGTGGCACTATTTAAGATAAATTGTGAAAGGAAGACAAGTAGGGTTGTTCTTTGAATTGAAAATTAAGTAAATAAGGAAAAAAAGAAAAAAAGGAAGGAAAGAAAAGAGAAAGAAAGAAAGAAAGAAAGAAAGAAAGAGTGAGTCAAGGATGATCCTAAGAGTTTTGTCTGAGAAACTAAAAAGAATGAGCCATGACCATCAGATGAAGGAAACATTATCAGCAGAGCAAGATTTTGGAAGGAGAACTCCCAGGAGTTCACTGGGAGATATTTTAATTTTGAGATGTCTGTCAGACATTCAAGGGGATATTTTACATCAGCTTAGAAGTCTACAGCAGATAACTAATTTGAATTAATGTCAGAGGTCTCAGGCCTACAGCATAACTATAAATTTGCCAACACAGTGTCCATTAAGACCTAGGTGGCTACTGTTTCTTAATAGTAAATATGAAAGGACTTTGTAAAGAATTCATCTATAAAGATTGAGAATGGGGTAAAGAGAGTTCACCTTTTACGTCTCTGTTAGAAAATATTGCTACTACAATTTTAATAGTTTAACTCTTTGGCATTTGTTGAAAAGCAGTTTTAGTATTTAAAGCATCATTTTGAGTCAGGCAGGAGGATTGTGAGTTCAAAGCCAGCCACAGCAACTTAGCGAGGCCCTAAGCAACTTAGTGAGCCCCTGTCTCTAAATAAAATACAAAAAAAAAGGGATGGGGATGTGGCTCAGTGGTTAAGTGCCCCTGAGTTCAATCTCCAGTACCAAAATAAAAAAGCCTCAGACCTAGGCTGTCAATCTCCTTCTTATAGAATGGATGGCTAAACCCTGGAGGTCTTTCAGGGTCTCCATGCAGAATCCACCACACTTATTACTGATAAAGCATCTTCAGCTATTGTTTTGCCTCATAAAAAATCTGAAAATTGGCTTTTGCCTTGGAAGCCAATTGAATCCATAAAAACTGATTATTACGTCAACACATCTAACATGCAGTTTTCTTGAAGTTAAAATCAAAAGCTGGACTGATCACTATAAAGCACTGTGATGATACAAATTATCATTCTTGGGCCTATCCTGGGGAGAGAGGTTTGATTTTAAGACCACCACATTTCAGAAATCAAAACCCATGAGTCAGTACCTTTCAACAAGGTGCTTTGACAGATGGTTGTTTTTAATCCATGATAAAAATTGGAATAGCAACAACATTGTTTATAAAGCATTACAGTTTATAAAGCACTTTTTATGAGCATTCTCTCCTTTGATGCTTATAAATACTCTGTGAGGTGAAGTGTTATATCTATTTCTGCTGTCATAAAATGAAACTGACTCCAAGTGACTTCGTGGCTACAAAACCCAGGTGGGTAACAGTGCTGTTTCATTTCAAATCCCTGATTATTGCTACCATAAAATGTCTGCTTAAAAGTCTTCCAGAGAAGACATACTCATTGTTTTCCTCATCATTTGGGTTATCAAAAAAATTAACAAGTAGTTTCCACCTGTGCCACTTAGCATTTCCTAGATTCCTCTTTAGATGGACTTAGATAGATGGAATGTTTTAGGTCAGCATACACCAGAGGGTGTGTGTGTAAGTCCCCTTCTCCCTTGTCATGAACCTTGTTCTAGAAACAGGCATTCATACATCACTACAGAGGAAAGTTTAAACTTATACAACTAATGGGCATGGAGGATTTTCACAGATCCTTGACATGCTCCAGAATTCTGCAGCCACTCTCTTCCAAGTACAATTCACAACATGGGTGTGTACGAGTGTTGTGTTTGTAGGTGCACACACAAACTTGTGTTCAGAATGAAGGGAGGGAGAAGGAAGTCAAAGCAAGGAATATTTAATGTGTTTTTCTCTGCTATAGATTTTTAAATTTATGGTGACTAGCTCAACGCATTTTAAAAGTTATTCATTAATATTATTTAAAGTTTGTGAAAAAATAATCAGCAAGTATATTGTAAATAAATGCGTGGTGTGCTAAATAAGCATTAAGTATAGGTGAACCAATGTAGGGTGGTTCATGGGGCCTATGTTATGAAAGGTACTTGCTTCTTCATCTACCCTACACCTGTTGCCAGGTAAGTGAAAATTACTGTTGACAGGAGACTTGCTATTTTGTATACCAATATGGATGGTTTTGAGTGGTGGTTTAATTACATAGTAATAGCATAATAATAATTTATTAAAAATGATAATATTTTTTCAAACTTAAAATTATGAGAATATATTCTACTCAGAATACCAATACCTTTGTAGAATAAAAAAATTGGAATAAGTTATGTTAGTAAAAAATAACTAAAGTTTAATGGGAATATATAGGTTATGGATTTAAAATAAAAGCAAACCCTGTGATTAAGTGAAGTAAACATGTTAAATGGTACTGCTAAGACAATCTGATGCCAAGAGGATTGTATCTCTTTGGGAAGAAAGGTAAGGATGTAATTGGCTAATATTTAAAGGTCACATTGAAAGACAAAGACATGGTTATTTTGGAAAGGGGATCAAATAGCATTCTTGGCCAAGAATAAATGGACTATTACAGATCCAATATTCATGGAAGCCAATCCATGACAGATGAGAAATGGCTGAGGGGCAAAGGGTGAGAAGAGACAGGAGGAGCTGGTTACAAAAAAAAACTGATTTTCTTTCTGTTTTACATAGTGCTGAAAAGAGTAGCTCATATATGTGCGGAGGATTTTGTTGTTGAAGTGCTTCACTTTTATTCTTGCAAAATGTGCTTATAATATTCCCATTTGGTAAAGAAGGCGTTCTTGTACTCCAGAGAGGTTGTGTGACTTTTCCAAAGTCACCCAGTGAGTGGTGAGGAAGATGAGGAAAAACTCTCCTGCTCTGGACTTGGACTTGAATGTTTCTTAGAGTACAAATGTACCTGGTAACCAGCATCCTTGCCCAAGCAACACCTAGCAGTAAAGCTGGTGGAAGACTAATGGGATAAGTTGAGTAACAGAATTGTTAATACAAAACTCTGAAACTTTATCTTACAGTATGTTAAAATTAAATTTAGATATTATTTATATATGCCAGTGACATTCTGTCATTTCCTTGGATACCTACAAAAACAAAAATGTGTTCATTGGGCACATCTTTTTTATGTTGTGCATTAATTTACTTTACCTTTATTACTTCTTAGCTCTGTAATCTTAAGCAAACAACCTAAACTTCATAAGCCCTTCTTTTGCAAAAGGAATAATAATTTTATAAGCTCCTAGTATCATTATGAGTGTTATGTTTGCCAAGAAAGAGTGCTCAATAAATATTAGGTACTATTATTTTCAAGATAACCAATGGCATAATATTTGATGTTTGCTATAAAATTGAACATGTTTTATTTAAAAAAAATAAAATAGACATATTTGTGGAAGACTATGTATTACATGTATTACATACAGAACTTTATTAAACTTGTCTCAATTCAAAAGTTAAAACTATAATGTGAGTCCATACATAGCTGGATTTTTGTCTTGTTTTTCCATGACACACATCCATTATATTTCTCCTTTCTTTTTAAGGAACTAGAATGCACCAGTCCCTGCCAGAACAAGAAAAATGCACTTCTTCATCTGGAAATACCCCTAGTTCTCAGTCAGTCCTCATTACACCAGTGATTGTAGTTTGCAGTAGCTTTTGAGTCATAATGAACTCAGCTTCTTCCTGGGACCAGCCTTCAGATTACACAGACTGAAACAGTGTGTATCACCAAAAGCTCCAGGAAATGATTTTACACATATCTCAATCCTTTGTAGATTGTTTGTGATACAATTGCATCATCCTCCTTGGAACATCCTGTATGTAAAGTAAGGGCTGGGGGCAGGGGTTGGGGGTGGGGAGGCATGGTAGCCTCTGCCTAACCTGAAAGAGGACCAGACCACAGTTTTACCTACAGCCAGGGGGCTGCTCCTAGGGCTCAGTTTTGGAGGTCATCTTGCTTTTAATATTATCCAGCTCACTTGAAACTGTTGAAAGGACTCAAGAATGACCAAACCCATGTCACAACTATTTTCATTTCTAGAGTAGAAGTTCACTATGTAATAAAACCTAATAAATCAAACTAGTAAAAGAGTCAAGATTATTTTGTTAAAATAAATCTGGTAGATCTTGATGTAAAATATGCCTATAAATTCTTAGAAACACAGGACACAAAACAATTAAAATTTTAGTTTTTAGACACAACGGAGTGTGATTTAAAAAAAAACTCAAAACTAGAGCCTTAAGCTAGTCATTAGAGGGAAGAAAGGGGCTGAGAGACAGAGTCCGGGCTCAGACAGTTTATAAAGGCAAAGGAAAAAGGGAAGCAAGATCATGCTCAAATCAGGCAACAGGAGAGCAAAGAAAATAAAGATGTGTGTGTGTGTGTGTGTGTGTGTGTGTGCGCGCGCGTGCGCACGCACCCTTGCACTGTTCACGTATAATATGCAAACATTCTGGAAAGAAAGACGCATAGTTTATTAAAGGAATTCATGGTAATCCCCCTTTCTGTGCCCAAAGTTAACTTGATTAGTATCAGAAGAAAAGTTAATATTTACACAGTCCTTTTCACATCTGCTACTTCCATAATGTCTGAGCAATTGTCATAAATTAACAGTGGGGAAGGGAACAGTGCCAATTGTCAAAACAAACAGGCAATTCTGGACTCCAAATTTCACATTATTTTCCTTGAGCATTCCGAGTGCTGCCTGTCCTAGCAGTGGCCAGCTCCAGTGCTGGAACGGCATCACCCCCTGACCTGGATCCTAGCCCCAGCTCTGCCCTCGGGACAAGGAATGCTGGCAGGGCAGGGCTAATAACACAGATCCTGAGGAAACCTTGTCCCTTTGGTGTATGTGGCCTTATTAAATTAATGTAGCTAGGGATACCAAAATAACACCAGCACTATTGATACAAGGGGTTGGGACTAAGTTCTGTCTTCTGTATTATTCCTGTCTTCCTCAAAGTCAGGGTCTATATTTCTGTACCTCCCATAGTGTCAGTCCACAGTGAATTAGAAGCTTGTGCCCTGTGGTTTGGCCTCTTTCTTTGTCTCCAGACCAGGCCTGACAGCTCTGGTTCTTTCCTTCCATCTTCTCACCTCCATGTGGTTCAGCCCCTTCAGGACAGAGAGCTGCTTGCCCTTCTCCCCCTCTTGTGTGGTGGGATCTGCTCACACCAGCTGGTAATTAGATAGAGGCTAATGTCGAACCTTACTGGAAAGCTCCACTCTAGAAGTAAAAGCACTAGCCCTGCCGATGGCAGAGGGGATCCTTGTCTCCCAGTAGCCATTGTCCTGTGTTTTTCTATCCCTCGGAGTGCTCTAGGATAGCCAAGGCAGGGTTTAGAAATATCTGTTTTCCTGGCTTTTGCCATCATCCTGTTGCACCAGAATCTCACTATAAACTCCTAACAGGCTTGTCTTTTAACCAGGTCTTGAATGGTTAGCAAGAAGCCTTCAGAGGGAAAGGAGAGATGGCTGCCTCTTACTTTCCCAGAACTGGAAAAGTTCTTCTTAACTCTTTGTCCCTTCTGGTCTTACTCAATTTCCATCCTGCTACTTGGCCTGTGGTTTGGTTCCCTTATAATCCATGATGGGCTTATTATCTCTGATAATATCTGTTAATGATGCTGGCTTTTATTCTTAGTGTCCCTGTCCCAGAGACGAAGAATTACCTCAAATTCAATGCCACGCTGTCCTCAGACCAGCCACACTTTTGAAGTGTGGGAAAGTGCTAAATACATAGGTGTACTCTGACAGTTTCCTGAGGAGCAGATGCCTCAACTGAGACTGAGAGATGAGAACCAACCAGCTCATGAAGATCTTGGAGGGAAACTTCTCCAGGCAAGAGAAGGAGGTGCAGAAGTTTGGGAGCAGGAATGATCTTTGTGTATTGAAGGAACAAAAGACAGCCCACAAAGCATAGGAAACAGGGAGCAAGGGCTGAAGAAAACGTAGGAAAGGCAGGCTGGCACTGTAGCAGTCCTCCACTTCACCTTTGAATACAGTTCTGAGGCTTATTTTTAAAAGGGACATTTTTTTCCCTTTTCCTTTTCTCCCTCTTGCTGTCCCTAACTTGGGGGTGGAGAACAAGATCACCCTGAATTATCTATGCTCCACAGGAAGAGATGTCCGCCAGAAGAAGTGACAAATTAACAAGTGAATCCTAACACACCATCAAAGCACCCTGGGAGAGACACAGCCTTTGGGGCAGGAGTCTCCTGTGTTTCTCCTTTGCTAGCAAAGCAATAAACCTTCTTTTTCCTTTTTATCAAAACCATATCCTTATTATTAAATTGGCATTAATTGGCATTGGGGACAGGGAGTGAGATTCTGGTTAGAGAACCAGATCATGAAGGGAACTTTAAGGAATTTTAATTCTTTCTAATGAAGTTAAAAAAAAAAAACCACACACACACATAAGTTCACAATGGCTGTAGAAAGAAGCATGGAATAAAGAGGGGTGAGAAGGAAGCAGGAGACAGGTCGAGAAGTTGTTACAGCAGAATCTGCAGAAGTTAGTGCTGGCTTCCATCATGTTAGCAGCAGGAGAGATGGTTGGCAATGGCCAGACATTCATGCATTTTAGTAATGGATGAACAGGATTCAGTTATGGATGAGGTAGGAGGAGAAAGAGAAAGGAATCAAAGTGTTGTGGTCTCTTTAGCTGGCACAAAAAATTAAATAGTTTTGTTTTCTTACTTAAGTGTGATGTGTCTATTATGTATTAAAGTGGAGATGTTGACTGGATTGGATTATGGGATTCTGCAGAAGGGAACAGCGTTGGGCATGTAAAATTGCAGGTTATTAGCAACTTCATTTGCTATATTCCAAGATCAATACACTGACCATATCATCTTTCTAGCCTTCTTACTGCTTTATGATTGTCAAAGCAAAATCTAGGAGTTGGTTGAGATGCAACTCTCTATCATATTCCAAATGATTAAATAATCAATTACTAATCTTTCCAACTTAACTATTCTTATCCTTCAATTTGATTGACACACTATCTCCAGCATACTTTGCTTTCCAAGTCTCTTCCCATTAGTTAACATTCACCTGCAGCCTCTTCATCACGATCACTTAAATCTACCTCACCATTCACCTCCTCCAACTTGCCTTCTGGAATACACTTCTCCTCTCTCATGTTAATTTCATTTTGCTTCCTCATGACACAGTCAGGCAGACCCCGACATGCAAACAACTTGAATTTAAACTATTTATTTGAATTCAGTTGTTTACAGCATGAAATATAAGTTCACATGCAAAAGGCTATACATTGTAGCTCTTATCTGATAAGCCAATAGCATTCCCTATATATAAAATGTTTTAGAGGGTGATCAGAAACTGAACCAGGGAGATAAGATTTCTATTGGACGCCACTCTGCCTGCTGAGATTACTCTGTTCATAAGTGGGCATCAATTCAGGCAGAGGAAAAACTTTATTCAAAATCTGATTTCCCCTGAGTTGATCTACTTTGCTATTATGGGAAGCTTCAACTGGCAAATGGGGATATATATTTCTATGAAGGTGGTTGTTTTGCATCAAGGAGAGAAACTATGTTTTATAAATGTAATCCTTACCTGGCATTAAAAGACTGGAAGGGGATGCTTAGGAGCAAAAACAAAAGCACTAAATACACTATAGAAAGACACCTTTGTAAACTTTCTAAAATTATTTGTGAGTATTCTTTACAACATGGCATGAGGAAGACTAACTTAGAATGAAACAAGTGGACAAAGTCACGTAAAGGAGAAAATTTAGGGAGAAATTCTACCATCTAGAAATGACCCCAACATAGTATTAGATAGCTCATTATTTTAAAAGATGAATGATCATCAACTTATAGAATAGGAAATGAAGATAATATCTATGATCTATCTAATGCTCAACACTGGTATTATAAATTTACTATGAAATATTTAGAGAAAATTTTCTATCCAGGTATTTTTAAAAAATATCATTATGCCATCCCATTATTTATCAATCTGCAGTTGTCACTCTTAAAGATAGATCCTTCATTTAAAAGTATTTGTGAGCTATCCATTACTTTTCTAATCATATACTCATTTTAATAAGAATTGGAATCAAATATTAAATTTACATAGTATTTTAATTCAAATCATAAAGAAAAGAATATTCTTACCAGTTGCCTTTTGGATTTATAAACTGCTGCACTGCATAGCCAAACTGCTCACTTGAAGGACCAGAAAATATTTTTGCTTCTGGGAGACCAACATTGTATGCCAAGCAACAACTTAAAATGCCTATTAAGAAAAATAAAAACATAGTCCATATTAGCAATTTGTTAAAATGTGTGCAATATAATTGTTGAAGCCCACTTGAAAAAAATTGAGCTTATAGTTATTCTCCTTATTTAAATTTAAATAAATTCTCAGTATTTATCAAGAAGTAATACCTATGCCTGAAATATTTACTCAAGGTCCTAAAAACCACACTAAATACCTCATATGCATAATCTTACTTTCATCAGAGAAATTTAGGAAATGGTTACCAATATTACCTTTCTTTTTATGGAGATTTCTGAGGTTCTAAGAGGTAAGTGTGCCTCATAGCTGGAGAATGATAATCCTAAATGCAAGTACTGGGCATAAAATGAGCTAATTCATGATCCTGAATGCTTAATCTACTGTAATACCTCTAAGGACTCTTAAGTAATTTGAGTTCCATTTGTCCTCCAACACAATAAGACTCAAAGTGCAGAACCTGAAGGACATATTTTATCTCTTCTGGATTTCCCTACAGATCCTGACATGGTCTCCAGATGAAATATCTGTTGAAAAGGCAATGCTGGCTGTATCAAAGGAGGTAGAAAAATCATACCTCCTTGAAAATTGTGTCATTTGTGTCATTTTCTTTCAGAATAGATCATTTTGGAGGATAATAAATGTAGGAGTAGGTGTCATATCCTTTTTATCCCAATGGGAACTGTCAAAAGTAGTTTTGCTTTTTGATGCTTCTGTCTGAATGATCAAGAAATGACAGCCATTAAACATACACACACACACACACACACACACACACACACACACATATACACACACACACAGGCCAAGGAGAATAACACTTTGGAAGAATAACACCTTGATGTTTTTTTTTTTTTTTTAAAGTTGTGTTTCTGATGGAAAGGGGAACAAGGGAAAGAGTGAAGTGGATTATGTTTCCTCTCTGACACGAACAGCATTAATGCTGACAGTGTTCCCTTCTATAGAAAAAAGGTTTTGTGGATATGAATGCTTTAAATGGAGATGGAATATGTTTCATGTGGCTTAGGGTCAGCATTTATCTTTGCAGACACAGAAGACAGAGTGGACTCTTTAAAATTAACATCAAACTTCCATTAATAATAGTATTTTCACAAAGGAATAGCCCATATTCTGAACAACACTGAAAGGGCACAGCATTTCAGAAGTCTATTGTTCTAGGCACTGAAAGGCTGGAAGAAAATGACCTGCTGTCCATTGTACCTCAAAACTTCTGGAAGCAGATTCTGTAGAGTGCTTCAAAGGAAAAATGATGTCAATGATGAAGCTCTGGGGACTTAAAGCAGTCAATGTGCCTCTCTAAGTGCCCAAATCACTCTATCAGGGATTTGCTCCCTCAAGAAAGCTTGACTCATTATTTCTTAGAAGTATGTGTTGCCAGGAAAAAAGTACAAATACTAATTTTCAAATACCTCACAGTGAAATCTACACAGCTCAACATTTACAAATTTTATCCCCAACATATATTTTCCCAAAGGTACCACTGCTTCTTTTCATTTTGAGGAAATAAAATACAAAAGAAAATAACAGCACATAAAGCAGAAAATCAGAATTGACATTTAGAATACTGATGTTTCCAATCAACACTTTATTTTCACCCCACTGTACGGAATTCTATAAATACTATTTGAGTACTTAACCACTGTCAAACATACTAGTAAAAATTTGCTGAGATGATGCCAAACTTATACTTTTGAAATATTTAGTGGTAGAAAGAACATATATAACTGTATATTCAGTGACTCCAGTTTTCCCCCATTAAGTGGATGTTGGCAAATCATGTAATGCCATGAAACCATCATGGAGTTCATTTTATCATCTATCAGCTAAATGTTATCATTTACATACTGTATACACAGTCATGCCTCACTTAACAACAGGCCTATCTTTTGAGAAATGCTACTGGTCCATTGTTGACCAAAATGTTGTTATGCAGTACATATAAGTAGTACATGTATATTATTATATGTATATTTTTATTATTATCAATTGACACAAATAAGGAAACTGGAGGTCATTTTATCATCTGATAGTCTAATTTTATTATATATAATTAATGTATGTGTAATATATATATATACATATATATATATATATATATATATATATTCTTTGAATACATCTAACTCATTTTGCTCACAACATTTGCAACTGCTTGTCCCATAGTCTATAACATACTCCCAACTCAGCATTTAAATTTTGGCACCTATTCACCATGTAGGTCTTTGCTCAGATAAGTCTGCCCTGACCCCTCTATCTAGCACAACACTCTGCTTCATAAATATACAATTATTCTAAAAATTATTATATGAAATTGTCTAACATATCTACATTGTTTTGTGTCTAGCTCTACTTGCTAAAATGCTAGCTCCTTGAATGATGAGACGTTGTTTTCAAAAATTCTCTGTGATTTTCTCATCCCCTAAGATATTATTTATCAAATAAAACAATTTTTAATTAATATATATTTCTTAATGATGCTTTGGAATACAGAGAAAATTGGAGAAGAGAAAGTTCAGAGTCCTAACCTTCTTACTTAAGTGCAATTAATTTGAATACATTTCCTCCCAATGTTTTTTCCTCTATAATCTATAGTCTAAACCATAATGTATATTCCAATTTCTATCCCACTATTTCTTAGTGCTAATGTCTTGCCAGTGTCAGAATCATCCTGACTCATTTGACCTCCACAATAACTTTGCATAACAGCAAAGCCTAGTTATATCACCAAGTTACAAATAAGGAAAGTGGAACTCATGAAGGTTAAATGTCTTTCTTGCTCAATACCACACAACTGATGGCTGAGCATTGAGTCTTGGTTGGGCTCATCTTTTCCAACCTGTTGTTTAGAGTTTCCATTCATAAATGGTCTGCTTATTTTCTTCACAAAACATGTCATTCTTATTCCCATTCCTTCAGTCTGCTGATCCTCAACCTCTTCTTTCTTGCTATAAATCCCTGCTTCTTTTGGTAAATTTGGACGATCTCAACTCATCAACTTATTTCTCTCCAAAAATATTTACAATTCAATGTCTATGTCATCATTTCACACTTAGCATATGATACTTAGTCAGTTACACAAATTTATTACTTTTATATGAAGTATTCATCAAACTGAACATCTATTCTTCACAATCCCAATGCTAATTGGACCATATGTATCATACAAGTCATGTTTGATCTTGTTTCCTTCCTTCCAGCCATACCTATATGTCTATACATACTAAGAAATGAATGCTTCAACAAGTACTTATGTAGCTCCTTTGTGCTAGGAATTTTTTTAGGTCCCAAGGGTACTGTATCTAGAAAGAAATGAACAAAAAGGACAATATTTCTACACTCTTTGAGCTTTCATTCTTATAATTTGATTAGAAAAAATAGCTATATCATAGTGTGATGAGTATAAAATGCAGAGGTATACTGAGTCAAAGGCTGGGACAAAGGGCAGTTTAAGTTTGAAGGCTTCATGGTAGAGGTGGCAATTAGTCTGGCTCTTGAAGGATGAATTGGAAATCACTACAATTCTGTGATTTCAGGCACAAGGAGCATCCTGGGGAGCAGGCATAGTTGTGGGGATGGTGAAAAGTTTGGCAAAGCAAGGTTTCAAGGGCTTCATTAGTGTAAACACTTCTGTTCTCCATTAGATTCAGTGCATTTCAGACAGGCTTGAACTCTGCCCTGCCAGGAGCATATTATTACCAGATTGTAAGTCTTCCCTATTTGTCCTCATGTGAAGGCAGTAATGGAGTCACAGATTCCAAGTTTTTATCAAAGGTTTCCTTGCTATACATTTGTTTCTAGTAACCAAGCTAAAGTATTCTGGTAAATCCCACCAAAACTTACTGCAAATATAAACATGTGTCTCCTGGAGAGATAATTAATTTCTCCTACTTTCACAATGAAAATTGGATACTGTTTCTTCCTTGATTAATATTGCTGTTTTAGTATTCATAGGGAAGCCATAGAGTTAAGTACAAAGTAGTTTATGCGGAGTTTGTTTTTTTTTTTTTTGTCTTTTACTCATTTAAACATTTTAGAGGACCTCCTTCTTTGAAGGTTCCTGACCATCTCTGAAATAGGCTTTTTTTTAGAAACTCTAGTCATTTAAGAATTAGTTTCTGCAAATGTAGAATCTACTGTCTTGCTTCATTCTGGAATCCATTTTTAAGTTATAATCAAAATAGAAATATATGCCTGTGGATTGGATATAGTTAATCTAGTTTTGTTCTCAAGACATAGTAAAACTCAGAATGAAAAAAAAATGTGCTTCGAAAATGAAAACATAAACAAATAAATGTATAAAACAAAAATGCGTTAACCTGTATTCAAGAACAAAAATTTGGCAGGGAAGTTTATTGACTCCCATATCATTCCCAAAGCTTAAGAAAACACGTTGGTAGTAAAGACTAGCAGAAGGAGGGTCTAATCTAAGTGGTCAATGCCAATATAGAGATATCTGTGTTCACTGAAGGACAAACGGGGAGAGCTTTTCACAGAATGGGTTCATGCAGAAGGATTCAGGGACATGTATGGGAATAAATTCTGGTGAAGAGAAGAAGGTAAAGACTAAAAGTGAGAGATGGACTTAGGAAGAGAGAGGTGCTTTGAACAAGGGTTCGTCAGATTGCACTTTGGCCCTTTCTTGAAGGTATACACTGGTATTTCAGGGGAAAAATTATCTCCTTTAAATAGTCAACAGAAACCTAAGAATGCTAAGGCCTGATCTCTGTGAGCACTGAGTGTCAAGAGTTGGAGCACGGTGCTCCTCTGCCTGAGGAGACTGGACCCAAGAAGCTGCAGAAGTATTGGCAGGAACAGGGCCAGAGGAGAACCACCTATGCATCAAGACTTCATGCCCAGAGCAAGTGCAGCAGTGACCAGGACTCAGGGGACCACAGCATGTTCAGAATCCAGGAGAATATTCACTACTCCCAAAGAATGAAAAAGCAGTGTTTAGGAATAGGCTTCACTGTCTTTGAAGTAGGAGAGTAAGCCACAGAAGTACTATTTTGTTAATCAGGATTTTATATTATCTCTCAGTCTTTGGTGCCCAAAGAAAACACATTTTATGCATGCTAAATGACTTTGATGATTTTTAGCAGTCTAAAGCTAGTTCTTAATAACCATAATTAAAATGTATTGAATGTTCAATAGGAAGAGATTGAATAGGCAAATCATAGCATACAAACTAGATGGGATTCTACACTGTCATTGTAAAACAGTAAATGTGAAGATGGTACAGTAGGAAGAAAATAATGAAAACAAAATATAAAAATGATATTCAGAATAGAATAAAAACTGAAAAATCTATAAAATACTAACATAACAAGCAGTACAATTGTGAGTATAATTTGCTGCTTTCAAATTTTCTATTAGTGTATTATATTTTTCCAGGATAAAAAATATAAGTAAGAAAGAAATTACTTCTATTCTAGATTAGTAGAACTATCAATATAAGCAACTTCACTTCAAATTCATTTACATTGGCTAATCTTTTGATCACACTCCTCAAATACCATTTAAAATATGTGAAATGAATCTCTAGTTCACTGGGTTAGATTTGACTAAATTTCTTTTGCTAGACAAGTACAAAGAATCAAAATATCTCTATTTATGCATTTGAAAGGGCAATGGTTATAAATGTCTAAAATGGTCACATGAGAACACTTCAATTCTATGAAAGTCTATGTTTCTAATATGTTATTTGTGTGAACTTGTCCATGTTTGTCTGATATTGTGGTATTTATCCATGATTCTATGATTTTCTTCACTCTGCTCATAACTGTCTATAATACAAAGTAGATGAATTTAAACATACACAATGCATATGCACACGCATACATATTTGTTAAGCAGACTTTATTTTCTCATTTATTCACTTTTTATTGAGTTAACAAGCATTTACTATTTACTACCTAGTAGACTCTGTTCTTACAGTAGGGATGATAATTATAAGATACCATCTCTTCTCTAAGTTTCTCACGGAATCCATGCAGATGAGTCATAAAACTGAGCATAGCATTAGGATTGACAGCTTTTTATAAATTTCAATTGCACCCATAGTTATTACTTGCACTTGTAGTGAGCAAATTCTTCCATTCTATATCTTTTGTGTCTGGATGGATGGAACCATAGTCTTAGCTTGGGAGATCATGCTTCTACAACTCTGTTTCTTGTTCTTAATTCTGAGATTCTCTAACTCCTGGATTTCCTGGTTCTTTCTTGCCTTCCTCCTTTACTATCATTCCCTCTCCCTCACCCTGTCTCACATATGTATGCTACTACTCTGGATCTCTTAACATTCTTTTAAACAATATTACATGGATAAAATTGATCACTCTTTTATGTGGGGAATATTTAACATGTATATTTTTATATTTATATTCTCTTTGATTGGAAAATTCCTTGCTAAACAGAGGTAAAGGCTACCCAGCATGTTCTCATCAGATAAAGAGGCAAGGCTGCTAAAGAGAAAACTGAACAGGACTTTGGGGGAAGCAAAGGGAACAATGAAGAAAGGAAGGAAATAAATGAGGGTCAGCAGCACAGAGTGTGGTTGAAAATTCATAGAAACAGGCTGCCTCACACTGGAGTTTGCATTGGTAAAATTGACTTGCCCCCTTTCTCTCCTATCCACATCCACAAAGGCCTGGTATGCAGGATTTTGTGGGGAAGTTGAACATGCCAGCTCTCAGTCAGTAAGAATGAACTACAGGAGGCTTAGCGTCAGGAGAGACCTCCATGGGTCTTTTGCCCTGTACACATTTTAATGAACATGGTTGTTTCCTGTGGCTACTCCAGCAAATTACCACAAAGTAAATGGCTCAAACAAAAATTTATTCTCTCACATTTCTGGATATCAAAAAATCTGCAAAGTTTTCTCAAGGCCATGCTCTCTCTGGAGACTCCAGGGGACAATCTATTTCTTGCCTCTTCTTGCTTCTGGGGACAATGAGTGTTCCTTAACCTCATGTCTGTAATACTCTGTGCCTTGTGGTCACATCATCCCCTTCTCTATTTGTGTGTCAAATGTCTCTCTGACTCACTCTTGTCAGGACACATTCTGTTGGCTACCCAGGCCACCCAGCATGTTCTCATCTCAAGAACCTTCACTTAATCACATAGGCAAAGACTCTCTCTCCAAATAAGGTAACACTCACTAGTTCTAGTGATTATGATGTGGATATATCTTTTAAGAAACCACCAATAAGCCCACTACACTCTGCTGACCACCCTCCCCTAAACCAAATTCACATCCATGTTACATGCAAAATATATCATCCTCACTTCTTTAAGAATATCAACCCAGGGCTGGGAGGCAGAGCACTTGCCTCACATGTATGAGGCACTGGGTTTGATCCTCAGCACTGTGTAAAAATAAATAAAATAAAATAAAGGTATTGTGTCTATCTACAACAAATATATATATATATACATACACACACACACACACACACCCATTCCAGAACCAAGTCTGACTGAGCCTCAGAACTCATCTAAATATTATTAATTTAAAAGTTCTGAACTTAGATATGAATGAGATTTCAGGTGATCTGTCCTGGGGCAAAATTCCTCTCTATTTGTGGTTTTGAAAACCTGAAGAACAAGTTACCTACTTCCAAAATGGAATAGTGTGGCAGGCACATCTTAGAGAATTTTAATGTAAAAGGCAGGAATTGGAAGGAAAAAAGAAGTCTCCAGTCTCAAAGAAGTTTGACACCTAGGACATAAAATTCCATTAGAATTTTCTCTTTAACTTTCTGAGGAGAAATCTCTGTTGTTCATGGCTCTGTCCTCTGGGTCCAAAGCAGCTGTAACTCCCTTAGTTTAATGTGTAGTGTTTCTCCTGAGGCAACATTCTTAGAATCTTGTAGGTCTCCAATATATGTCATGGAGACCTGTGCCACTGTACAAAGGAGTTTTCCATAAATCTTTCCTGAATAACCTCATCTCTATTCCTGGCCTGTGCTGAGATGGTTGAGAGAATTCATGAATCACATACCCAATCTGTTCAGCAAAAGCTTGTTCACCCACACCATGGGCCTTTTTAGGCATGCTTTCCTAACAGTGAATCTCCTGATATTGTTTTAGTTTGGGCTACTATAACAAAGTACCACAGACTACGTGGCATACAAGCAACATAAAGTTATTTCTCAAAATTCTGAAGGCTGGAACTCTGAGTTCGGGTTCTAATGTGGTCGGATTCTGGTGAGAGTCCTCTTTGAGTTTAAAGATGACCAGTTTCTAGTTGTATCCTCCCAAGGCAAAAGAGAGCTAGCTAGCCCTCTACCTTCTTATAAAGAGACCAATTCCTAAAGTCTTCACCTCCAAATATTATCACACCAGAGATTTCAACATGCAAAGTTTGGAAGGATGCAACCATTCTTTGTTCCATCTGAATAGGTTGAAAATTTTCCAGATCATCAAGGCTGATGATAGACTGGTTCCTTTGGTTTAACTGATCCTTCTTCAGGTTGCCACTTTTCTATCACATTTTGCTACATTTTGTAAAGAAAAAGAAGTTTATACCTTCAACATTTTGTTTGGAAATCTGCTCAACTAAATATCCAAGTCTATTGCTTGAGAGTTGTGTGCTTTCCATACAACTATAGGAAATAATGACACCCAAATTTCTGCCACTATACAATGAGAATTACATTTCCTCCAGTTTCGAGTAGCACTTTTTTGTTTTTTCTTCCAAATCCTCAATAGAAACAGCTGGAACACTCACTCAAGTTTCTGTTAATAGTCTCCTCAAGGCATTCTACAAAGACCTCTCTCCAAATATGATCATAAATTTTAGGAACTATGGTGGTGACATTTTTTGACAAGGTCACCATTCAACCCAATACTATAGCTATGTTGAGAACGTAAAACCCTGATTTCTCTCTATCTGTGCCCTTTCTTAGGGTTGGGTTTATAGTGAGCAACACTGAGGGATTGATTAGTCAGTATCTCCCCCAAGACAGAGAGCAGGCTGGCTGACCCTTGCAATAACATAGCAGATTCACCAAGCTCACCGTATCTTTCCTACAGTGCAACCTTGTATGTGCACAGGTCCATCTGTGCCTCCTTATGCAATGACTATGAGATTACAGTGGGGCAAAGGGACCCAGCATAAGTAGGCTCATGATGCTTGCTGGGCTGTGAGTGAAAAAGTTCTTCTCTGACTTATAAATCTTGTGGCATCTCTCAACATCTATAAAACAGTAACAGGCTAAAGGGTGAGCTTGCACACAGGGTAAGAGCAAATATCAGACTTAACAGAGTATAAAACAAATACCCACAGTCAGGAAGCTGGAGTCAAATAACAATGAAAATATATACTTCCTGGGTGTTCAGAAAAATCTTGGGAATGCATTATATTTTCTTACAGGGATACAAGAATTTGAATGAAATCTTACCTTGGTTTTAAGAGGCAAAGAGACAGACTGTAATAATATACTGCTTCATTATTTGCAAACAATATTTTTAGTGAATAAATGTATAATTTAAAAAAATATTTTTAGTTGTTGATGGACATTTATTTTATTAATTTATTTATATGTGGTGCTGAGATTGAACCCATGCTTCACACATGTGAGTCAAGCATTCTACCACTGAGCACAACCTCAGCATGAATGTGTAATTAATTGACAATTACTCTATGTTTATATCAAAGAAATGTAAGCATCACTTTCACAGTTGGACATAAACTCTTAAATAAATATTTTTTTTGTCTAAGGCAATGTTATTAATTGAGTTATTCCTCTCAAAATTCATATACTGAAGCTCTACCCTCCAAAATGGCTCTATTTGGAGACAGAGGCTACAAGAAAGTAATTAAGGTTGAATGAGGTCATAAAAGTGAAGCCCTAACTAATCCAAAACAGCCAGTTTCCTTATAAGAGGACTCCAGAGATACCTCAATCTCAGCACAGGCTCCGAGGAAAGGCCTTGGGAGGACACAGAGGAAATGTGGCCATCTACGTGCCAGCAAGAGAGCCTCCACTAGGAACTAATCTCCAAAGCACCTTGCTCTTGGACTGCAGACTTCCACCAAAGTAAAAACAAATTTCTGTTGGCTAAGGCACCTAGTCTGTCACGTTTTTTTATGGCAACCCTAGACAGCCAATATGGAGGGAAATCAGATTTACCAGAATTTCAATTTAATAATCCAGCTTTCAGGGCTGGGGATGTGGCTCAAGTGGTAGCGTGCTCGCCTGGCATGCGTGCGGCCCGGGGTTCGATCCTCAGCACCACATACAAACAAAGATTTTGTGTCCGCCAATAACTAAAAAATAAATATTAAAAAAATTCTCTCTCTCTCTCTCTCTCTCTCTCTCTCTCTCTCTCTCTTTAAAAAAATAATAATCCAGCTTTCAAAAGATAATTCTGTCAATACATACATGCACTTATATAAATACAAGGAGAGGTATGTACAAGTTCTAGTTGTTTAACTTAAGGTTCATATTTTGTGTGGAAAAAGAAGGGAGCCAGAATGCATTCAGTCAGAGATTACTGTGGCACATAGTTAGGTCATTTCAAGGCCATTTCACATTTCAATAATTCGATCTTGAAGGCAATAAATGTCTCAAAAAGCCCTCTGTATTTGTTTCTTACATCCATTTACCATGACTTAGAACCTCCTAACAACTCAATAGATTCTTTTTTTTCCTACATAAAGAGGGTGGAGGGTGAGCTGCTTTTTGGCAGACCCATTGGCTCTCTGTGGCTGAGAAAGAGACAGTGAAATACAGGAGAAAGAATGTTGGCCCAAGAGTTACCAGAAAAATGACGAGCAATGCCATCTCTTGGATTCACTTTCTATTTTTCCACTTCATCCTAAATTCCTTCTATGTAAAAGAAGAAAACTCTTCCTCTCTCTCTTTCTCAAAATGCCACTTTTGCACAGTTAGCAAGTCAGTTCCTGTTGTCCAACTTGATAATTAACAAGCTATGTTTTATTTGTCTTCAGGCAACGCATGGAAGAAATAGGTGTGATTAGCATTAGTATTTCTTCTGCTGTATCTCTGTTTGCAAGCCATTTCTGCACAAACCTGTGGCCCATCTGGGCCTGCTCACACCTTTCTTCCAACTCCCTTGATACTTTCCACTTCATCTCTTACAGTAGTGTCCTACCTGGAATTGTTACTCTGCTGCTCTCAGGTATAAGATTTGCCTCCATAGTTGCATGATCACCTTTCCTTCACCAGTCTGACTCTACCTTTTGGTTCACTCAGCTACAGTTATGGCTCCTCCTCCAACACACACTGACTTCAGGCCCTTTGTACCTGATTCCCTTGAATTTTTCCCAGAGATATGAATATTCATTTTCACTGCGTTCCAACTCCTCTCATAAGTTAACCTGTTAGAGATGCCTCCTCCCCTGACCTGGGGTAGGCATACTGCAGGGCACCCCCTAGTGATTCACATTTCCAGATAATTACGTTTTTGTGTAACATCTTCCTCTTGGGAGAAGGCAGGACCCAATATTATCTGATAGATTTTTAAGATTCAAAAAATAGAAACAAATATCAGGGATGTCACATAAGATTGCAGCATCCATCTTGCCACTGTATGCTCTTCCTTACTCCTTACTGGGCTGGATGAAGAGGAGAGGCCCACAGGGCAAGGAAACAGAGCAGCTTCCAGTTGAGAGAAAGCAAGGAAGGGAGGGCCTCAAACAGCCTGGAAGAAAGTAATTCTACCAACCATCTGAGTAAGCAGAAAAGGGAGCCCCCTCCCAGTCTAGCAATCGATGAGACCCTGCACTCACCAACATGATCATGGCAGCCTTGCAAGAAACTCTGAACTAGTGGACCCCAGTGAAGCCAGGTCAAGACTCTTGACCTTCAGAAACTAAGATAATAAATATCATTTTGCATCACCTCGTACATTATAATTCTTCATTCTGCAATAGAACCCTGCATAAAAATATCTCTCCCCCTCAACCCTATCATTCTCTGTCCCCTTTACTATGTTTATTTTCTTAATAGAGCACCCATCACTACCTTAAGTCATACATTTGTTTTTTATTGACAGCCTTCCCATTAAAATCTATAGGGGGGCCCCAAGTATTGTAGGGATGGAAGCTTCTGAAGTTTGAAGAAGAAAGACTTCTTATGTAAAATTTTTTAAAAATTAAATAGCTTAGTAAATTCAGGTATAAAATTAACTACTTAAAGTGAGAAAAGCAATGTTTTGCAAATTACTCATTTTCAAAAGCTGACAAATTTAAAAATCCCATATTTCACTAATTGCCTAGAACGCTTCTTCTGTATCCTTCTTTCTTACAGCTTTTGATCCCCTTCACATGACCACAATTTTATAACATTATATTCTCTTAAAAGAATAAGACAATGCATTTTTTTTCTAGCATGATAAATTAAATTTTAAAATGGTTAATTTCAGTTAAGAAATTATTCCTTTCATTTTCACACCTCCATATTTTCAATGTCAAGACAATATTAAGGATCATTTCCCAGTTTTATATAGGAGCTATAGTATTCAAGGCACCTCAAGTTTTCTTCTACAGAGATTAATCCAGAAATCTGGCATTGACTAAATTGAACAATTAGTTTACTATGGATGTCTTTTTTGTTGAAATATATTAGGGTGAAAAATAAACAACGATCATAGCTTTTGCAAATTTGATAAAAGTATTGGACTGTGTATCGAGGACCTGCGCAGTGAGGTCCCTGAAACTTAAGCTTCACTTCTTTCATGGTAAGTATGTATTTGTCTCTAAGAGTAGGAACTGTGTCTGTTCTGTTAACGGCCACTTTTGTAGTTTGGATCTCAAATGTCCCCCAAAAGGTCATTTCTTGGAGTCTTGGTCCCCATTGCAGCAGTGTTGAGAGGAAGGTCCTTGGGAAGTGATCAGTTTATGAGAGCTCTGACCTCATGAATGGATTAATCCATTAATGGATCCATACAATGGGATATTGAAAGGCAGCAAGAACTTCAGGAGCTGGGACCTAGTTAGAGGAAGTAGGTCGTGGGGGCATGCCCTTGAAGGCCATGTTTTGTTCCTGGCCCCTCCCCCTCCACATTTTCTGCTTCCTGGCTGCTATGAGGTGAGCAGCTGTGCTCCATCATGCATATGCTCCCTTCAGTGATGTTCTACCTCACCAGAAACCCAGAAACAACAGCCAAGTGACTTTGAAAAGTATGAGCCAAAATAAATTTTTCCTTCTTTAACTTAATTTTCTCCAGTATTTTGTCACAGTGAAGGAAATCTGACTAACACAGCCACAATGCTCAGTACTCAGAATAGCATCAGGCACAATGCTTCACAATTCAGTAGTAATTACTGAACAAGTAGGGAAATTAATTATTTCACAGTTCCACTATACAGTAAGATATATATGTATGATTTACATATATATATATATATATAGTTCTGGGCTGGTACAAAGGAAAGATGTTTGAATGTAGAATACTGTGCAGATACAAAGAAAGACAGATGGCTCAATACATGTGCTAATAAATGTACACTATATATGTAAAAGTATAAAATATAAATACATATATAATATAAATAAATATATTCTGCACATTTATATGTACATGATGCACACATATACATGTAAATATACTTACAGCTTATTTTCTATTTAGAATTTTAGAAGACATTAAACTTCTTTTATCTAGCTCTAGGAGAACCCTAAAAAGAAAACTGACTATATAGGGGGATGATGGGGGTGGAAGTATACAGGAGATGGAAATACAGCATTTTTTTTTTTTAACCAAAAAATCTACTTATCAAGCAAGGGCAACAGTACAATGTAATGTCTAAGAGCTTGGTCTCTGAGATTTGACCTTGGGCAAGTTTCTCATTCTATATAAGTCATTGCTTTCTTATCTTCAAAACAGATATGTGTGTGGTTCCCTCCTCATTATATCAGGTAATGCATATGACATTCTCAACCAGGTGCATAAAAAATGACAGGCACTCAGTAAATAACAACAGACTGTTTTTGCCCTTAATATAATTATGTGCTACAGAGGATAAAACACTTCTTGAGAAGTTTAATAAGGCTTGCCAATTAGAGATCCTACTTCCACTGCTAGTATAGAAAGCATATCCTGAATAGATTCTGTTTACATTTCTGATGACTGCTGTGTATTGAATAGGAGGACAGCATTGCTGCTTTTGCTGAGGCACACAAAAGGCACACCATAAAAGCCAAGAAAATATTATCAGTCCATGGACCCTCCAGGAAGCCTAACAGGAAATGGGATTATTCAGACTCTGATTCTGGAACTGAGCAAACAAACTCCCAACTCTACAGTGCAGCTAATCATTACCCAGGATATGTATGGTAACGGAAATGGTCATAGGTCACATAAGATCATTTGAACACATAGATAACCACAGGAAGTCTCATTTTCAATAGCATTGTCTCTGGCCGAGGGGACAATAATGCAGGTAGAAAGCACTTCCCTTCACAAAAAAAAAAAAAAAAAAAAAGCATCTAAACTTAGAAACTATAGACTCTTTGAAAAGGGTCACAAACCACATACAGGGTTAAGCTCTCAAATGTTTGATTTACAGCTGTAAGCACTTTTAGAAAGTGAAAAAAAGCAAAAGCACAAAATGATTCCTAGAACTATTTTTGAATGTAGTAGTGAAAAAACGCAATTTTCTTTAAAAAGTCTTTGCTTTAAGTATCCATCTTCACATTCAATTAAGATACAGGAGCCAGTCACTGTGGAATCCATTTGTAATCCCAGTGACTCAAAAGGTTGAGGTCAATGGATCACAAGTTCAAGGCCAGTCTGGACATGGTGAGACCCTGTCTCAAAATGAAAAATAAAAAGGGTTGGGGATGTAGCTCAGAAGTCGTGCACCCCTGGGCTCAATCTTCTGTACTGAGAAGAAAAAAAATAAGACAAAGATGTAGGTGCTACTGTTCCCCTTTACAGGTGTTGTTAGAAATGGAAAGGTGAACTCCTGCAGGGGTGCCTTAGATCCTATCATTCTCCAGTGCTGACACTCAGTGTCATCTTACAGGCACTCCATCTTAAAAAGTTCCTTAAATAAATGAATGATGATAAAAATTGATGAACATCCAGTATGTGGATTTTTTAAAAAATAACATTATGAATGCTTTTACAATCTGAAAAATACTTTTCATAGTTCCATTGATACTTCTAGTGACCCCACAAGGTAGGGAATAATTTGCTTGTGATTTATTTAAAGTGAACTAGAAAAATGATGGCATTTAACTTACTCTTCAGAGCTGAATTCTATGTTGCCATGAACATTAAATGTGCTTAATATGTGTTTGCTTTGTGTCATTGTTTCAACTGAGAGGAATTTTGTTCATTTTGCTCATGTCCGGATGTATGTTTTGGTTGTCACATTGGGGTGCTGACATCTAGAGGGTAAAGGCCAGGGATGCTGTACAATATCCTACAATGTACAGACTAGACCCCTCTAACTGGCCCCAGAAGAAATGGTCAAGCCTCCGATGTCAATAATGTCAATGTTTAAATCCTAGGCTAACCCGTGGGTAGTCCTGTAAGGACTATTAAATTGTTCAATTTCCTGTAGTGGTTTAAAAAAATGTCTGGGAATATTTTTATATCCTTTAGTCAACAGGCAGAATCTTCCCTGGAATCTAGGTGGGACATCTGCAATTGTGTGATCTCTGAGTCAAGTTTAGGTAAGGCCAAGCAGTTTTTTTTCCTTTTCTCTTTGTAACACTTGACCCGAGTCACCACACAAGACGTCAGCCTTCTCTGACGGCACCATGGCTGAGAGACTGGAGGATCCCACATGAATAGAGGAAATCTGTCTACCCTCTGAGGACACCTCTCAGGAGCCCTAGAGCTAGAAGGACCTGGCCAAACCATTCTTAAGGTCCCAGCCCAAACAACTATGAGAGATAATAAACGACAAGTCATCATGAAGCCACCAAGCTTTGGGATGATTTGCTGCACTCATCTGGCCATCTAACCAGAGCCAGGTACAGATTCAGTTATTCAAAATCAAGGGCTCTGAGGAATAGAATGTTTTCCCTTTCCCCCTATGGGGTTCTAACACAAGGAAGTGCAAAGACTGTCATTCCTCAAATGGAAATGGAACGTATTTAGCATATAACAGAAAGGAGAAAGAGGGAAGTCTGCAAGATTTTTAGAGGGTGATCCAAAGGGCTTCCCAAAATGACAGACAGCAGGTTGACAGCCTGGGCTTCAGTCATCTCACAAGCCAGTTATTATAAATAATGAGGAGGAACACAGAACGAGATGATCTCTTGAGGTTTCCTCTAGACTTAAATTCTAGGATCTTAAGCCTACATTCTTGATGCTCATCTATAAATACTTTTCAAAAGATAAGCATTTTAATATTATTATTCAAAAAATAAATGATGCATGAATAAAAAATAAATAAATAAATATACATCCATCTAACTGCAGCAAGTAAATGAAAATGTAATACTGGTGAAATGAGTAAATTCTCACATTACAGAGGGCTATGCTGTTTACACTGTTCTATATGCTATAAGAACTAAAAAAAATACACATAATCCTTGACACAATAATAGTACCCTTCTGGAAAACATCCAAAAGGAAAAAGAAAAAAATCTTCTTGTACAATGATTTTTTATAGCCACAATATTTACAGTTGGTGGGGGGATATCCCACAGGAAACAGCCCAAATATCTAACAATGGGACAATAGTTAACAGCAACACAGCAGGATGTATCAATGTAAAGTTATGAATGTGAAACCCAAATGGAAAAAATTATATATGGCATATTAAGTGAGAAAAGCAAAGTATACCTTTGCATGCAAATCGTGAATATCTCTAAGAAAAATTCACATTCATACGTCTAAATATCAAAATAAGGAAATATATTTTGTTCAGATAAATGTTAGTATGTATCATTTCTCTATCAACATGGAAAAAATAGCTTTATAAAGAATAACTTCTATAAATTGAAATTATTAATCAAATTTATCACTTCAATAGACACTTTACAGTTAAAGAAAAGAGAATAATTAATATAAGCAAATATATAGATTTACAAAATTAAATGTGAGTTAAATTTTGTTAAGTAAAAACATTTTCTACTGTAAAATTGAAATTTTACAATACTGATCAATACGAGCATTATTTTAGCTGGGTACAGTGGTGCCCACCTGTAATTCCCGTGGCTCAGGAGGGAGGCTGAGATAGGAGGGCAGCAAATTCAAGGTTGGCCTTAGCAAATTAGCGAGGCCCTCAGCAACTTAATGAGACCCTGCCTCAAAATGACAAAAACAACAAGGGCTGGGGATTTCATTCAGGGTTAAGTGCCCTTGGGTTAAATTCTCATGGCTTAAAAAAAAAAAAAAAAAAAAAAGTCTACTCTTGCATCAGTTCAGTTAACATGTCACATCAATAGATAGTATATAAGGAATTTGGAAAATTAAAAATCAATATTTGCTTTTTAACAGGAGACCCTTAAAATGCTACTCTGGATTTTCTCTTTTGGTAATAAAGGGGTTAGCTATTTGAATCAATTCTCTCACATTTAAGCACTCTTCCTACAACAGGAGAAGAAAGAAATTCAAAGAAGAGACTCAGGCTGTTGTATCACTTTTTGCCTTGGTGAGGGGTGGGGAGAAAGGAATTTTCCAATCCTCAAAACAGAAATGAAAAACTGAAACCCAAGACCTAACTGAAAGGGGATACCTGATAAACTTCTTCATGATTAAAGTCCATACACAAACCACAGTCCCTCAGATGACAAGTGAACTAGAAGTAAACCAGTCCTTGAGGGCGATGATCAGACAGCCTATGAAATGTCCAGCCCTGAAACTGTGGGAAACTGATAGGAGAATTACTAGCATTTCTAGAAGGTTGCTTCAATAGAAGGAAAAGAAGAATTACTAGCATTTCTAGAAGGTTGCTTCAATAGAAGGAAAAGAAAGCATTTTCCTTAGAGAGAGATCATCCAATGCTTCAAATTATTTTCTCAAATAATTTTTTTTCTAATCTAATGTTCAGCAAAGATGAGCAGGCACCAGGGTAGAGAGGCAACATATGTGAAAAGTAACACAAATAGCAGACTACAGAAAAGATAATTACAGGCTAATTCACCATAAAGGTGAATATAAGAATTCTAGTCAAAATCCAGCAACCTATCAAAAGCTGTTGATGAAGCTGCGTGTGTCACATGAATACAATGTTGCAGTCACATCTGAAAATCAATGTAACGAACCATATTAATAGATTACAGGAGAAAATTTATATGATCATCAATAAATGCAGGAAATATTTATAAAAGTCAATGTTCCATTATCACTTTAAGAAATTCTCCTGGGAAACAAACAAAAAAGTAAAACTATGTGATAAAAATGTATCCATGAACAGCACACGTCAGGAGCCACTCTGCAAATACATGCCCTTAAGTCCTGAGCAAGAGATACTGAATAATCATTGCACCCAACAGTAACTTGGGCTTTACTTCCCTTCAGATAATGAGGCATGGCTCCAGAAATAGGTGTTACCCCATGGGGTTGAGTTACACTTACCTGTTTCTTTATAATCCTACCCCTTTGCCCTTTTTGGGATAGAATGTTCCATGGAACCTCCCCTTGTGTGTCCCCTATATAAGAATAAAGAATTTCAGTAGCTCTCTCTGTCTTTCCACAGACCTCCAAGGTGGGAGAGCTATCCCAGATTTTGAAAAGATATTTTGAAAAGGTACTTCTGTGTGTTCGCATGCTTTCTTTGCTGTTTTCTTAAGTTATTGGTATAGTCAGATTTGTGAACACAGCACAGGTAGCCAGCTAGGATAGATGGCGATAGCCCACCACAAACACCATATTTTGTACTAAAGATTCTAAGCATGATAAGGATGCCTACTATTGTCTTTTGCTTTTTGGTTCTCATGCCCTCAACCTTTTTTTGTATTTCATTTAGAGAAAGGGTATCCCTGAGTTGCTAAGGACCTTGATGAGTTGCTGAGGCTGGCTTTGAACTCACAATCCTCCTGCCCGAGCCTCTTGAGCCGCTGGGATAACAGACATGCACCTCTGCACCTTTCACCTTTTTAATTCAGTATTCTACACAGTACTGGTATCTTTGGTGGTTCAGTGCAGCAAGAAAATGAAAATAAAAGGTAAAAAGTTGGGGAAAGAAGAAATAATGCTCTGCTAATTTATAGATGATATGATAAAGTATATGGAAAATCCAAGAAGATTAAAAAATATTAGAAGAAATAAGATTAGCAAGTCTGCTATATATAAAATAATGAAACTTGCATTTCAAAGTACCAGCAATTAAATTTTATTTAGAAAAGTTTAGATCCATTGTTTATAGTAACTTCAAAAGGTATTACATTCCTAGAAATAAATCTATAAAGATGCTAGTTTAGTTGTCTGCACAGAAAACTACAAATTATCACTGAACGAAATTAAAGAAATGGAAAGATTATCAGATTCATGGATAGAAATACTTAATATTCTAAGTATGTAAATTCCCCCAACATTAATTTATAGAGTTGATGAAATTAATATTTTTAAACATTTTGATATTTTAAAAGTCATGAATGTTAACAAGCTTATCCCAAAATTTATATTAAAATGCAAAGGATAAGACACTTTTAAAGGGGAAAAGTGGAGAAGTTCTTAGAGTTTATTACAAACCTAAGGAATCTACTGTAATTAAGAAAGACTGATAGTGGAACACACCAGAGAGACTAGAAACAGATGAAAGCATATATGACACTTGATTTATGATCAAGATAGCATGGCAGAATGAACTATTTTTTTCTTTATAAATTGCATTAATTATCTTTCTATATAGAACATAAGAAGATCTTTGACTCTTACCTCATTTCATTCTTAAAAATCAGTTGCAAGAAAACACAAGTCTAACTAAAATACAATGTAAGTATGTTTTTGGTGATACAGGAGGAAATCTTTATGGCCTCAAGTTAGATAACTATTCCTTGAACATAATACTTAAAACAAAAACTTGATACATTTGAATACATTAATGTTAAAAACTTTATCAACATGCATTATTGAAAGATTGTATTGTTCCTAATAAGAAGAAGTGCTTGTAACATGCACAACTGGCTCATATTCAGAATATGGAAAGAACTACCACTGCAAATCAACAGAGGCAGGAACCCCATTGAACTCTTGTATTCATTTGTGTCTGGCTATATTAAATATTCCACAGAAAAGGAAATCTGGATGCCTAATAAACATGAAAATATTCTAAACTACAATAGCATTCAAAAAATGCTGATTATAATTATCATGAGATTCTCTCTCTCTCTCTCTCTCTCTCTCTCTCTCTCTCTCACACACACACACACACACACACACACACACACACATACACACACACACAAAAAAAAAAAAAAAAAGAACCAAATGGCTAAATTTTAAAACTCCTACATCACCTAAGATAGAGGTAAACTGGAGCAACAGGACTGCCCATACACTACTGATAGCACTAATTTAATACAAGAATTTGGAAAATTGTCAGAATTTACGAAGGAAGAATATTTGTATTCCCTATGGCCTAGCAATTGAACTCCTAGATATATCCCAGTTGAAATGTGTCCTCACGTTTACCAAAGATGGTTACAAAAACACTCAGAGCAAGACTACTTATAATAGATTATAATGAAAACTACTCAAATATCCACCAATTAGAATGAATGGATAAATAAATTGCAATAAAGTCATACAATAGAATACTGCGAAGTAGCAAAAACAAAAGTGCTACATGTACACACAACAGATTAATCCCACCAACACAATGTTAACAAAAGTCAGACACAGAAGAATATGTACTCTGTATGTGTGTGTCTTTAAAACCTAACAAAATGGAGCAACCAGAGTTAAAAAAAATGTATACATACCTAGTACAAGTGAAAAAAATAGCAAATAAATGATTGTCAAAAAAGTAAGGAGAGAATGATTTGTTCATGGGAAAAATTAGGTAGAGGACATCTGGGGTCCTGTCATTTTTTTTTCCTGAGTTGTGGTTATACAAATTTTTAAAAATAACAACTTGTAAGCTGTGGTGGAAGATACTTGTGGCTATGTCACATACTCACACTTCTGCTGAGTATGTGAGTATGTAGAAGATGCAAGACAGACCACTGTTCCCACCCCCTTTCTTTTTATTTGTTTTCTTTTTTCTCTTTCTTTCTTTCTTTCTTTTTTTCCTTCTTCTTCTTCTTTTTTTTTGGGGGGGGGGCATACTTGGATTTGAACCCAGGGTCTCCTGCATGTCAGATAAGGGCTTCGCCACTGAGCTACATCCCCAGCCTCCTGGCACTCTGCCATGCAACTTCTCAGGGTTCTGTTTAAGCCTCTTTGAGGGATGAGGTAATGTCTCCCTGTGAGAAAAAGAGAAGGATTGTTGACTGCTTGCTATAAAACAGCCAGTTCACCAAGCTCAGTGTTTCTTTCCTGAAATTTAACTAATGAAATCTCCTGTGTATGTTGACATCCATCTGGGCCCTCTGTATTGTCCCTCTGTGACAAACATAAATATGCTGCTGCTTATATTGTTTGCTGTCTCATGAGTAAAAAAGACCTTGGTCCTGGGGCTAGGCTGTAGCTCAGTGGCAGAGCACTTGCCTAGAATGTGTGAGGAACTGAGTTCCATCCTTGTCACCACATAAAAATAAACAAAACAAATAAAGGCATGCTGTCCATCTACAACTACAGAAAAATAAATAAATAAAAATAAATACATTTTAAAAAAACAGACAGAGATCTTGGTCCCTCATCCAGGAATCTTGTGTCTTCTGTCAACACATATGAAACACAGCAAGCAAACATTAATTTTAAGTGGAGGCAAAAATCAAATCCAAGCCCTGATAAACTGTACAGTTATTCTTGATGCATTTTTCTGTACATGTTATATTTTGCAATGAAAAGTTTCTAAATTTTACCTAAATTCTATTTTTCTCTATGTTTCTTTTTTAAAACCCATGATTTTCTGAGTATTTACTGTATGCTGGGCTCTGGGAATACAGTGATAAATAGGAGGACATGATCTTACAGAATATATTCAGTGACAGAAAGAAGCAGTCCAAAGATGAGTAATGGTGCTGTTTTATGAGAAGAAAAAAATAGATTAGGAAAGGGTGATTGAAAAAAATGTATGTCTTTACTATTCTAATACTTTTATTAATATTGTTAGTCAGTAGAGCTAGTTAGACATTTTGAGACAAGGAGAAATGTGTTAAAAGCAAACAAACTATCAAAAAAAGGAAAACTGATTTATCAATTAAGGGAATATTTTAGCAAATTCAGATAAACTTGCAAACTGTGATTTTGCATATGCTGATTGGAAAAGACTAGAAATTTTTCAGTTTGGCACTTATTCATAAGTTGTGCCTTTAATCCTGTAGCAGTCATTTATGGCTCATGCATTCATCATTCATTCAAAACAACAGTACCAAGGGAACTTTGCCTGGATGAAGAAGATATGAATTTGTTCTCATAGTGTCTGCAATCTATAGGAATAAAACCAGGCTATCAAAATAGAATGTGACCACTGCTAGGAAAGGATCCACCTAAATTTGGATGAGGGGATAGGGATCCTTCCCAGTGTGCATGAACCTCAACAAAATTGAGATTTAAGTGATGTGCAGAATGGGAGTTGGGAGCTAGAGCATTTCAGAATAAGAGAAGTGGATGCATGCTATTGTGGGGTGGGATTCTTAAAAAGAGTTCACTTGAGTCATAACACACTGGAATCTCATTGAACCACAAGAAAAAATAACAAATAATAACACCAGTATGTATCTGCGGGGCAAAAAGTAAACACTTTAATAATAAAGAAATTTCTTAATTACCATGACATTTGCATAAATTACTTAACCATGTCTATTTATTTATTTATTTATTTATTTATTTTGAGGTGCTGGGGATTGAACCCAGGGCCTTATGCATGAGAGGCAAGGATTCTACCAACTGAGCATTTTATATATATATATTTTAAATCAGGACTATTTATTACCTTATGTTGAAAGAAAAATAAAGATCACATAAGAATATTTCAGTTTCCTGGGTTAAGTTTTTCTTTTTTCCCACCCAGGGAACAATGTTAACAAGTACATAGAAAACTAAGTGGATTTTTATAAAATATCTAGTTTATGCATTAGTATTCAAAATATGACTTAGAAGGGGAGATAAAATTCAAGAAGTTTCATTTTCTATGAAGCATCCAGGAAGCAATGTGGTTAAAGACACTGAACATAACTGACAAACAATTTGGAATAGAGTTGTCCAAGTGAGCTGACCAGGAGCTGGTTTGTGTTCAGTCTGCATTTCTACATGGTATCCATGGAAATGTGATCAGGCTTGCACAAAGACAAACAAAGGCCACCTTCAATTGAATCAGGGAGAATGACAACTGACAATGTTCAAGGCACCCAATCAATGCAATAGCTTTGCTCCTGCTTTTCAAAACATGATGAAATAATCTCTAACACTGACAATACAGTGTCTAACACTCTTTTATTTCCATTGCTCTGTTTAAACATTAACCTCATTTTTATACAGAAAGCCTTTCAGTGATCTCAAGTATGTATGGCTTCTGTAGGAAAAACTGTCTCTAGTCACTTTAAACCAACAAAAGGAAGAATTGCAGTCACCCTTTCAAAATGTAGATTAATCCCCAAGTCTTTGCTGACAAAATTATACCGTTTCTATTGACTATTTGGACAACAGAAAAGACAAATGACCCAAAGGAAATGAAATATATTGGAAAATTATTAACAGTTTCAATATACTGTGGAGGTGAAACATTAACAATATATGCTGTTTAAATTTGTAATAGTTAGTAAATGTAATTTACATATACAAGAATCATCAGGCATAGAATGGACAGAAAACTTGATATACAATCATTTTGAACTCTAACAAAATTAAGAGTAGACATCCATTTCTTTTCTAATTTATATGATTAAGTGACATTGCTTTAAAATGCTTTAAAAAAGCCATGAGTTACACAGACTAAAGGGCTTTACTATTTTACTCATAAAACCCTCCAAAGACAGCACTAACTCTCTCTGATATACGAGACTGATTACTAAAAGGATTATTTAGGGAGGTTTTATTATAGCAGATAAAAATAAGAAATTAAAAGATTAACTAAAGGAATATAAATCTATACCTCTAAAGAACTTTTTTTTTAAGGAAATCTGACTGAAGCAATGATATCAATCCTGACATCAGAATTGGAATGTCACTCTATATCACACACCCTAAAAGCAGCATATTAATTGCGCCTATAGTAGTGTGGGAACTCTGTCCTAAAAGAAACAAAAACGCTCCTCAAAATATACAGAATGCTCCTCCAAGCAACCTCATTGGAGTGTGGGAGGTTCCTTTTCTCAGAGCTCTTCTTTTTGGGGTAGGGGTGGAACCCAGAGTCTTTTGCATACTAGGCAAGCGCTCTACTACTGAGTCATGTCCCTAGTCCAACCAGTGGCCCAAAGTTTTCTTTACTTTTTCATAATTATGCTTCCATTTCCTCTTAGCACACTGGAATCAGCACCGCTTTCTTTCATCATCTAACATGACCTCTCCAGTTTATATGCTAGAACCTCCTTTGCCTCTAGTCAGGGCCTCCTTTTGGCCAGGGCTGTTGTTTCTGGTCATCAATATTTCTCCCTCTCCCTTTCTCTGTTAATATTCTTTCCATAGACATTAAAGGTGCCTCACTTGCCCTCAGTTTCTCTTATGTTATGGTCCTCTGCCTCTTATAGATGCCTCAATGTAATTTTAAACAACTACAAGTATATGACGTAGCACCATAAAAATAGACATTAAAAAATCTCATTATACTAATTTTGACACAAGTCTCTCCAAGTGTGTTTGTTTAATTGTCTAAAGGTAGCTATTCCTATCTCTTCCCTCATGTTAATCCTTTCTCCCTTTTACCACCAAAGTTTTCCACACTGTCTACATTTACTGCTTCCATTTGCCCACTCACTCCATTCTGGTTGCTATTTTTTGCACTTCATGGAGATTTCCCTTGTCCAGGTTTGACTTCTGTGAAGACCCCGTTGACCAAATTTTCTTTCTCCAAATATTTCTGTGGTACCCACTTACCGCTGTGTCTTTCTACTTCTCTAACTCATTTTCCCCGCTCCTTTTGCATCTCTTTTTTTCTCACCTGACCCTCTAATAGTTCCTGGATTGTGGCCAGAGACCTGGTCCAGTCTCTTCACTTGACCCATCAATGCCATGTCTTCTATTATTCTCTAGAGGTGGATGATCCCTAAATCTCTGTCCCCATTTCACTCTTCTGTCTACTCCTAACACCTCTATACATAACTATCTTCCAATTAAATGTATACACCTGGATGTCTCAACGCAACCTGTGCTGACAAACCTGATCATCTTTTTCCTCCTACTTGGTCTCCTCCAACACTTCTTGCCCCATAAATGGCACTATGTTAATTGAGATTTCTACACCAGAGGCTTATGCATCTGCTTCCTGTCATCAAGTCCTGTCTATATTGCTTCCTTAACACCTTTCCAATTGGTCCCCTACTTTGGTTCCCTACTGCTGCTGAGAATTTTCTACATTTATCTTTTATCTCACTAAACACTATAAAACCAGTTCTTTCCTAAATAGTCTTGGTGCCTTCTGTATGGCTTGTATCCATCTGCCCTCTTCCCTGCTACCAGAGTGATTTACCCCAGCAGCAAATCTGATCATGCCACTCCCCTGCTCAAGGCCCTTCAAAATCTCCCCATTGTCCAGAGGGTAAAACTCACTCCTTGTCATGTTTAAAGGTCTCCTAGCCTGGTGGCTCCTTACCTTTCATCTTTCATTCTCAGTGAACACCCTGAGTACTCTGTTCTGGGTATAAGGACCTTCTGTTTTTATGGTGTCAGTTTCCCATTTAAGAACCTAAGTGTCTGACCCAGGAACCAGGAGACTTGCATCCTGCTGCTAGTTAGATTACTCTAAGATCACTTGCAGGCATTTTAAATGATGGAGCATTGGATTTCACAATTGCCAAGATCCTTCAAAGCAGACCTATATTCTAATGAGCACCCCCCTCAAGACTCCAGAGGCTTGACATACCAGTGTATCACAATGCTCTATCTCCATCCTCTAAACTGAACGCTGAGTTCTGTATCACCTATTAATTATATGCAAACATATGATGTTTATTATGCTGTAACTTAAGTTATATTAAAATAACTTTTAAGTTATATAAAAATTAAAGACACTGAAGAGAAAGATGGTCTTAAATTTAAATAATTTATAAGTTCAAAGACAAATCAGGGATTCTTCCTCTCCTTCTTTTCATGAGGCTACCCACAATACATTGTCTTTATCTTTAAAGTTAGCAGACATCAACATTGCAAAATAGCTGCTCTGAACTTTTACATCTGTACCTGACAATATTTCTTAACCAATATCTCTCTTATACATGAAAAATTTTCTTCAGAAGTCTTACAGCAGATTCCAGCCCCCATATCTCATTAACCAACATTGCATGGTAAGCTGATTGTCTGCATCAGATGGTGAGTGGTGTTGTGCCACCAGATTGGCTCAAGGCAATCACCCTCTATCTCTTCTGAGTCTTCTAGTTGGGCAGAAGAAGGTAATAGCTAGATAAATGGAATTCTGCTGCAAAGGAGGATGATGGGGACAGAAATTGGTTAGGCCTTTTTCAGGGCTGAGACAATTTCCTTTCCCCATGTTTGGATCAGTTTCCAAATAGATTGGAACCTCTCTGTACCATGTTTCAGATTTTCTCTCCTTTGACACTGAGCCTACCACACCACTTCTGGTAAAGCAGGTGCTTCATAAAGATAAGATCAAATATTAGTTTTATGGAGTTCAGCCTCTGCGAATCATCAGAAGGGGCGTAGAAATCACTGTCATACACAGAATTCGTTGTCCCAGGACTTGTGATATCAGGACTCTTCTCTTCAGAGGGATTCTTCTGTGCATTCTTCCTGGAAAAGCACTCATCACCATGACAACTGGAAGAATCAGGACAAAGACTCTGGCACCTTGATCAAAGGTACAAACTTACAAAGTTCTTCTTCTTTTGTGCTGTGCTGAATCTTTTAGGAATATTCTAACTTGCAGAGGGCTGTTAATTAAGACTAAAGCTTGTGGCTCTGGTGATAACATTTGCATGATATTAGGTGACTTTGGGCCTTAAATATTTCTCCTGAATTTTTTTTTTTTTTTTTTTTTTTTTTTAGTTTTTACATACTGACTGAACATTTGTCTTTATTTTGCTGGATATCTAAAATTCCATCATTAAAAGATCAACTCTTTACATTAAAAGGCTTCTTCCTTTTAATATGCTCAAGGCTTTTAGCACATGAAAACAGAGAACAGTCATCATCTGTTTTAGAATGAATTAATTTAAAGTGATGTAGTCATTGACTCCTGGTGTTGAAATCTACCTGTTTTAGTGGCCAGCTCACAGGGTGGTACAGGAAACACTGGAATTTTAATTTGTTAGGAAGCAGGGGGAGGGCACTGATAATATATGTAGACAGTCATTTCCAAATATGACTGTGTATCAGCAATACATGAGTAATGGCTTTTAAATATAGAATCTTGAGCCCCAATCCATGAATACTTCTCTAACACCAAACATGGATGAATCAGGTGTAGTTAGAATACACAATGGTGCATACAGATGTATGTATAAGGCTTTGGAGTATATGTGTGTGTACATGTTTGTAGTGTGTACCAGTGTGTGTTTTTGTGCAGGAAGGAGTAGACAGTAGGTAGGTTGCATTCAGACAGTGAAGGACTTTTAATGACATGCCAAAAAAATTTGAACTTTACCCTATGTCAGAGGGAAAGTCATCAAGTGTGGAGTAATTGGACACAGATAAGTGTTTTAAAAGACAACATTGGTGATAATGAGAAGGAACTGGAAGTACAAGAAAGTAAAATAAGAAAGTCAGTTTAAAAGCTCCAGTTATCCAGATATCACAAGAAGAGGGCCAGAACTGTGTTGGTGGCTGAAGTTAGATGATTGGTGGAAGAACCAACAGAATCTCAAGGTTGATTGTGAGATTGAAAATATGGGGACAAATTTCTGGAGTCTCTGCAAGACAGTACTACCATTAAACCTTAGTAGACAACACAGGAGAACATTGAAGGACAAGTGCTGAATTCAATTTAGGCAATGTTGAGTCTGACATGTTTACAGGACAGGTGGACAGAAAACTTGGGGGGTTGATGGAAATACTAATCTGGAATTTGGGAGAGGAGTGTGGCTGGAGATCCTGTCTTGGGCATGGTGCTGACCCAGCGAGCAGCAATACAATGAAGAAGAGATAAGTGTCACAGTAGAATGGGTAGAGAATAGTGATGAGAGGAGAGGGGAGGGGAGGGGGGATAGGGAGGGCAGCAGGATACAACTGACACTAGGATTGCTATATGTATACACATGGATGTATAACCAATGTGATCCTGCAATCTGTACACGTGGAAAAATGAAAATTCATACCCTATTTGAATCAAATATATGATATGTCAAGATCATTGTATTGTCTTGAGCAACTAATAAAAAAAAAAGAAGAGGTTCCTAGGTGGAGCTCTGCAAACACTACCCAGATAAGGGGCACATGGATGAGTCTCTGCAGGAAACAAAGAAAATGTACAAGAAAATAGAAGAAAAAACAAAGAGAACCAAAGTCAGAGAGGTAGAGGGTGTTTCAGGAGGAAATTCAATCTTAAAAGGAAGCTGAGTGCAGGGGTGCATGCTTGTAATCCCAGCTATTCAGAAGGCTGAGGGAAAAGGTTTGTAAATTCCAGGCCAACCTAGGTAATATAGTGAGACCCTGTCTTAAAGTGAAATGAAATACAGGATTAGAGATGTAATTCAGTAGTAGTACACTTGCCTAGTGTGCATATGCTTGAGGCCCTGAGTTCCATCTCCAGTAAGGCAAAAGAAGAAGAAGAGGAAGAAGAGGAGGAGGAGGAGTAGGAGAAGGAGTAAGAGGAGGAGGAGGAGGAGGAGGAGGAGGAGGAGGAGGAGGAGGAGAAAGACTTATTTTTTTTTTACTATGAAAGAAATTAGAATATTTACAGATTGAAGGGAATTTACATTCTTGAGAGAATTTAAAGATCTACATTAGAGAGGGCTAACTGCTCAGACCCTACTAGAGATAATAAAATGTGATCCAGCATCCAGGTGGAAGGAATGGGCTGTTAACACACTGGAGAAAATGTGACTTCACTCATTCAGTTACAGTTGCTTTTCTCTAGGACTTTATTTAGTTTTCAGATTATCTTGGCCTCCTGGAGTCTCTTTTCTACCCTCAACCTGCCTGTGAACAATCCAAAGTGATAAATATGGGAATCTGTATGATTAATAAATAATACAACTTTCTCTTAAGCACTTGTGAGCAGGTTTATGGAAGCAGATTGGAATCTAAGTGCAAAATGAGATTCTCAGGTTACATATTTCTAAAGTAGTTTGTGTGTATACTGGAGACAATGTAAGGTGAACAGACACATACCTATGTGGAATTTTAAATTGGTATGTGGTTATATTACACAATTGCACATATGTGGTGTGTTTAGTGATGAAGAATGCTCATCACCTAGTTGATTTAGAGGTCAATGCCATAATAATTTTGTCTGGCCAAGAGATTTTAATTATTTATGTTAACCTCAGATACCCAAAGTACCAAAAAACAATGCTACTTTCCTAAGAATCTTAATTTATATCACAAATGACAAAGCTTTATTACAATCATCTCAAATCATGAAAAAGCTTGTTCCTTGAGTATTCAAATAACTGGAGCAGTGGGAGGGAACAAATAAATACACAGAATATTTTAACAGATGTCATTTTAAATCACCTCTGCTTGACTTATTAGCTAACCACAGGTTATAATCTCTGTTCCTGACTCTATGCCTTGCAGCAATACATTCCTCTAAAGTTTTTCACTACTCTTTACAGAACAAGCCTCGACATTTCAAAGATTAGAAAATGATGTTATGTTTCCTTAGCTTCTTTTAATACTGGTAATTGAAGAGAGATGAAAAGCTCTGGTTTATATTTATATTACTGTTCAGAAGGTGTAGTGTTCCAGGGACCAATTTTCAATGTGGAATACAACTTTGTTGGACTAAGTTTCTTCCACCATAAAGTTCATGACTGGCAGAAGGTCAGCATCAAAGGATAGTTAAGGAAATATTTACCTTCTTTGTGAAAACACTTGAAAATCAGAGACCACATTTGTTTGTTTTGTAATTTTCCAAACTATAAGATACAATTATGATTCCTTCTCCCTTCAAGTAAACTAAAGTTCTTACATTTAGGTACATACTAGGCTCTGGAAAAAAGTCAGGACAAATTATCCCCCATGTTCTCACAGAGGCTCAGCATCCCCGCCTTCATTTCCCTACTTAGTGTAAAAGAAGTCAGGGCGATGAGTGGCCCCTATTCCCACCGCACTGAAGTTGGTGCTTCTTCTCCCACGTTTTTCTAGCCTTGCGGGGTCCAAGATAAGAAAGTGGAAAAACCTGGTCTAAGTTTACATTCTTTGCACTGATGATGTTACAACAATGAGAGGAAGGCAGAAGGGAAGGAAGAAATTCCCTCTGCCAAGTATTTAAGAAGCACTTGGTGTTTTTCTGTGTCTCCAATGGAAAGAAACACCAGCACTGCTTTCTGAAGTAAGAAATGGGGGAATTATTCACACTCTTGGGTTGAAAAATAAGCATTTTGGAGTCTTCTGCTGACCTAACTGGCATCGCGCTGGGGGAGCTCCTGGCTGCTGTTCTGTACTGGATTCCTTATTCCCCTGGTCCTGGGCAGGTGTGGTACCTGACTAACAGGGGAAGTTGGGCTGCAGGATGCGCGGTCTTCGGACCACCCACAAAATCCTAATTTGTGTGTGTGTGTGTGTGTGTGTGTGTGTGTGTGTGTGTTCCCCAAACCAAAGTGGTCAGGAAGATGACTTTGGTGCTTCTTCAGAAGGTTCGTGACAGGGTGAAATATGTCTCACGACCCCAATGATGAGGTGGAGTGGGATAAGGGTGTATCTCTCCAAGCAGCTCCTGATGGCTGGGAGCCCAGGTCCACGTGGAATCACAGCCGAGACTCACGCTGCTAACTCCCTGGCCCCACATAACCCCTCACTCACACCGCCAGGCCCCTGTGGGTGTCCTGCAGCCAAACAGCCGCAAACTGCAGACTTACCTTGACTGAGCGCTAACACCAGCCTCAGCGGCAGCGGCAGCGGCGCGCCCCCTGCCTGTCCTGGCCGCATCCTGGGTCTGCTCTGGGGACTGTAGATGCTCTGAGTTTGCAGAGAATACTCTCGATCGAGGGACAGGAGAACCGGGAGACTGCAGAAGCTGTCCGAGGGCTTCTCGACTTGCCTGGGTGAGAGCAGGGGAAAGTTGCCTGGCAGCTCCTGCAGCGAAAGGACCCGCCCCGGCCCGCTCCTCCCGCTTTGGCCAACGCCGGATCTGCCCCTGCCACGCCCCGCCAAGTCCCAGCCCAGTGGCCCCGCAGGCTACACCTCCGCTTCTCCACACCCCCAGCACCACACCTTGATTCCCCTACATCCCCCAGCCTAGCCATCCTGGAAGTGGGAATGGGGACCCAGCGCCTTTTTCTGCCCTGGACAAGACCCGCTTTGCACATCC
Organism: Ictidomys tridecemlineatus; assembly: GCF_052094955.1. Classification (NCBI taxonomy): domain Eukaryota; kingdom Metazoa; phylum Chordata; class Mammalia; order Rodentia; family Sciuridae; genus Ictidomys; species Ictidomys tridecemlineatus. The sequence continues at coordinate 223,443,434 of NC_135477.1, forward strand.
CACTGAAGAGCGCCAGTCCTCGCGCTGACCCGCCCCCTGACGACTTGTCAGCCCACCAGAGGACCCTCCAGATCCCCAGGACCACCCCACACCCTCTGCAGCCCTCTGTGGCTCTCAGTCTTACCAGGGGGAAACCTCTAACCCTACACCTACAGTTCACCTACAGTTACCGTGGGCTGAGTGGTGCGTGGCTTTCTGTCTTCTCCAAGTGGGTGGAGAACGGGACGAAAATAAGTGCAGAATGACCAGGTTAGAAACTAACTCATCAGGAAAGATCTGCTCTCAAGTTATGATTATCCCAGGTGCTATTTAAGTTAGACCTGCAGCTGGAATACCACAGAGGTATGTGTGTGTGTGTGTGTGTGTGTGTGTGTGTGTGTGTGTGTGCGTGCGTGTGTGTGTGTGTGTGTGTGTGTGTGTGTGTGTGTGAGAGAGAGAGAGAGAGAGAGAGACAGGGGGGGGGGAGAGAAAATGAGAATATCACCATTCATTTCTCCAGAGATAACGAGCTGAATCGATTACTGAGTTAAATGATTTATTTCAAGACAAAAAGGAAGGGTGAGAACCCATATATGAACTGATGGCTCTTCCTCTTCCTCTAGGTTACACCATGACTGTTTTCTTCCATTCTTTCAGTCTCAGGCCTGGAATGAGAACGTTCTATAACTGTATCTGAGATATTTTACTTACAAACCTAAGAAATAGAATATTCACTTTTTATCTCGAAATCTCCTTTTCTTCCTAAAAGTTCACCCACAAATTCCCAGCACACTGATGAAAACAGAATTCTTCCAGTAACTACGTTTTTTTGAAGTAACCAAATGTTCTCATAAATTTAGAGTTATTTGCCTAATCATTTTTATTAACACCATTTCAAATCTTTATGGGGCAATACTATAAGAAGAATGGGATACTACCACCAGAAGCAAAGTGGTTCCAGGTAGGAAGGAATTCATTATTTGATAAAAATAAAATGCTTTTTAAATAAAAAAATAATCACAATAGGGGGTGAAGTCTTGAATTATTAAAGTATTAAACTGATATTTATCAGATGCTACTGCTTACGATCATGAGTATTAATTCCACACCTTTGAACCCCAAAATACATAGCCTCAGGTCCTTTCCTTTCCTGTTTTCTAATCTGTCACTTACTAATGTTACTTACTAATCCTGACTGGCAGTAAAGGTGGGTTTTTTTTTTCCCTGTCTGTGGTACTTACTTGCTTACTAAGATGCCAGCTACCACCTGAGAGCTCTTAGGTGGCCCCTGACACACAATCTCAGCTCCTCACAGACGTCTTGTGGGAAGTCAGCCAGGTTTCAGGGAGATGAATATCTGTCTGTTTCCTTCTGACTCACTGAAATGTGAGTAAGTGTTTGGAACAGACCCTTGTTTGGGAGGCAGGATGGTTCCTTTAATGTTCTTTGTCTCTGGGTGCTGGAAACCCAAATGAACCCTTCTTTGTTTTTGATCTCAGAATGGGACATATTCACATTATACTGCCATGAGATACAAAATAGATCTAGAGCTATATTTTTCCAGAGCAAGCATAAATCTTAGAAAATAAAGGGACAAATCCCTGCCTCCCATGAATTTAAAAAGCAGAAAGGGTCCCTCAGACAACACAGTTTGTGAACCCCTGCTTCACACACCTTGGAGCTAACCTGCCTAGGTATAGTTGAGTTTTACATCACATTCTGTACAAGAAGTAAGGAAGGCTAAAGGAGGTATTATGGTTTGGTATGAGGTATTCCTGGAAAGTTCTTGTGTTAATGAAGAAATATTCAGAGATGCAATGACTAGATTATGGGAGCTATAACCCATCCGGTCCATCCTAGTTTGAATGGACTGAGTGTTAACTATAGGCAGGTGGCTGGAGGAGGTGGGTCGCTAGGTGAGTGCCCTGGAAGGGTCATCTTTCATGTGTCTCTTTCCCCCACTCCTGCTTCCTGTGGCCAATAGTGGAGCAGTGCTTCTCCACCACACCTTTGTGCCATGATGTTCTGCCTCTTCTTGGATCCACAGCAATGGAGTCAGCCTACCATGGATTGAAACTCTGATACTATGAACCAAAAATCAACTTTGCCTTCTCTAATTTTTTTTTTATCAGATATTTTGGTCATAGTGATGCATTAGACACTTCAAACAATTAAAGAATAGTTGCTTCTGTGAATTATTTCTATTGATGTTTATCCTGTGAGATATTAAAACAGGTAATTTTCAGGTATTTATGTATTAATTGATTTTTAAAATAGCAATGAACCCATTATATGTTAACATAAATATCATAGTTTTATAAAAACTATATTTCCTAAAATAAAATAATAAATGAAAAGAGTGCGTTGTTCTACGTTTTTGTCAATCTTTCTAATATATGTCTTAAAAATAGACATTGATTTTCATATATGTTTTGGCATTCACTATGTTGTGATATGTAGTTTGGATCAAATCATACAGATTAATATAGAGTTGGAAAGATGTATATTTGGAAAAACAGTGGACAATAGAGATGAATCTCTAATATTACACCAAAGCTCAACAAATATTTGCTGCCAAAATACTAGTTTCAATGTGGGATAAGAAACCATATCAATAACCATATCAATAACTTTTTCTACTTTGTGGCATTAAAAGTTATTAGCCTACTGACCACCCCCACTTTTGTCTTTTTTTTTTTAGCACAGAAAGTATGATTTCCAGTACCCCTCATTGTGCTTACATCCTCAGGGCAAATGTCTGCTTAGTGAAAAAGGCAAATAATGTGTCGATATTGTTATGAAAATAACTTTGACATCATTGAGCACTTGAAAGGGTCTTGAGAGACCAGAGACCATATTCTGAAAGCACTCAGGCATGGAGCAAGGGCCTTCAGTCTGTTCCTTCTCTTAGCTCTTAGGAATTTTGTTAGGTCAGTTTTTCCCAGCATTCCTTTCTGATCTCTTTTATTTTCATGTCCTGCTGGTCTTTGCTTATTTTATTCCCATGTGACAATCACTAAACAAGAAACTTCTTCTTTCCTCACAGGGCCATCAGCAGGCCAGCTGCCACCACACATATTATCCTTGGTCTCTGCCATGGCTCTCTGTGGCACCCTCCTTTCCCTGGTCTTTTTCCATACTTCAGAATGACCATTCTACATAATCTTTCTACGGTTATTCCCTTCCCATCTCCAGTCTTCCTTTTGCACCTCTTATCACAATTTTCTTTCTAAAATGCAGGATTGATCTGCTGGAAATCTTTGGCTGTCTCTAGGATCAATTCAAGCATCTTAGCACTTAAGATCCCAGTGGAGCCCTAACCTACGTCTGCAGTCTCTGTCAATGCATTCCTCTGGCATACTAGGTGTAGGCTTGTTTTAGTCAGCTTTTTCACTGCTTTCATTGAAAGACCCGACTTGAACAATTGTACAGGAGAAATGGCTAATTTGAAGGCTCACAGTTTCAGAATTCTCAATCCATAGAAGGTCAGCTCCATTCCTTGGGGTTCGAGATGAGGCACGACCTCATGGTAAAAGAATGTGTCAGAGGAAAGCAGATGATCAGGAAGCAGAGAGAGAGGTCTCCGTGTGTCAGATGCAAATATATAGCCCATAGCCAACACTACGCCAAATTTCCACCTCCTCCAGGCTATACCCTACCACTTCTGGGATTAACTGAGTGGTAACTGATTGGTAACTGATTGTGTTAAGACTCCCACAACCCAATCACTTCTCCTCTGAACTTTCTTTTACTGTCTCACAAGTGAGCTTTATGGGGCCACCAAACCATAACAAGCCCAATTCACCTATTCACTGGCCACTTTCCCATTTTTCCTTGCTAATTCCTTAACATTCCCCCCCACCAAATTACAGTGGCTTCTTCTTGTACTTTATTCCTTCAAATTCTACTTCAGGGCTCTCGTTAAATTGTGTATTGTTTGCCCACCTCTTGATTCCCCTAACTTTTGTTCCCCAAAATAATCTTTTTTTAATGTATTATGGTATGATGAATTTAGTTATATAGGTATAATCCATCTTCTCATTTAAACACTAAATCTCTGAAACCTGATTTGAATCACAAGTCTAGTCTATACTTGGTCAATAATAAATTCCTATTAAATAGTTATTACTATGAAAGGAATTTCCTAACAGTTTCACATTTTTCTCCTTAGAACTAAAAAAGGATAGTGAATGTGAAATTCTATGTAAGTCCTGGAAAACTAGAAATGAAGTAACCAGTGACTCCTGAAACATTTTTGAATAAATGTAAGACATGACTGAGGAAAGCTCAGAATCCACTAAGCTCCACTCACCCACAGGTCTTCAGGTACTGGCTGAGTCATAAAATATTCCAAAAGAAAAGAGAGCTTCCATTTATAACAAACAAAGGAAAAACAAAAATATAATTCTATGTCCCCTATCTACAAATTTCATTCATGCTTCTATTCTAGCTCCCCCTGGGGTTGACTGTTCTTATCTCTTAAATGTATGGCAGATGTGTCAAGAAATCTGCCAGGTCTACCCATGGTGCTTTCTCAGAGTCCCCCGCAACCTGTCTCTGGTAGTTGTTGAGTCATATAACCTCACCTCCCACTGACTGGGGGAGTCACCCGATCCAGACTGAATCTATCAGGTTCTTTCTTCCAAGAAATTGTATTCAGGATATAGAAATGCTTGAGTCTTTGCTGGCCACATGGGCTAAGAATTTGTGTTCTTCTGGGGCAATCAGTTTTCTTTAATGAGTATGGAAAGAGCCAATCTGCAGTTATTTATAGGATGTAGAGATACAGAGATGAGAGGCTTTCTTTTCTTAACGAAGAACTGAGGTCAGGGTGATAAAAAGAGATTGAGATTGTTTTGGGGTCTTTGTCTCTTCTATTTTCTGTTTCCAGTTATTTCGGAGCTGTAGCTGCCCTTCCTACTTTTAATTCCATGATACCTCCCTGTATCCTCTTAAGAGCCTCTCTTTTTCTCTTAATCTAGTGTGAGCAGGCTTCTCTTTTTTGAACTGGACTATCTTTAAAACAGTGCTCTCTCCTGTGGGAAATCTTTAAGGGCAATGAATACGTCTCATTAACTTCTTTAACTCACAGCTCCTAAAACAAGGCCTGACACTGAACTGATAACCAATAACTCTTCTACCAATAAATAAATGCATTTGTTCAGCTAACACCTAATGTCTTCCTTTAAGGTAAACCTGAGAAAAGGATTTAAGAAGTTTATGGCTTAGAACATGGAAAAGCTCAATGAAGGGGAAACATTGTTCCATATGTACTTTAGATTTTTTTTTTTTTTTTTTAAGAAATGTGTCAGATGATGAATCAAGGCTGCTTATGTCTGCTTTCTCTGGAAAACTTGGATGTTTCAGTTAGAGATTAATTCAAGGGGAAAAAATTAATCCTACTTCAACTAGCCCAAGTCAAAGAATAGTGAATTAAAAAATTATAAAGAAATTTTTTTGAGTGAGATACTAAAGAGGAAATGGAAAGACAAGAGCAAAACTACTTTGTGCTCCTTTAGGATAATGTGAATTCTTGGCTTTGCCTCTCTGCCTACCTGCTCTGTTCTGCTCTGTAGAGTGACTTCTTTAATTACTTATCATTTCCATGGCCTTACTTCATCCTGTAAATGCTTTTAGTTTTCCATGGCCTATCTCTGGATTCTGTGAGACTTAATTTTAACTCAGGAAAGGATCTTTTTCAGTTTGACACACTCATAAAACCACTCAAGATGATTTTTTTTTTTGCCTTAAAATCTTCTACTGAGAATGCACAATCTTTGATTCTGTAGGTGATTTTAATTCTGTTCTGACGCCAAGACTTCTCCCTCAGCCATTTTGTTATTTAACTTTTAGTGCATCTCATGGGTGACATTAACTCTTATTTTTTGAAGTAATTTTGATGCTACCATTAAGATTGGAGTCTGTTTTTTAGATGGAAAAAGCATTTCAAATGTTTAACATCAAAAAAGTCAAACAGAGCCAATATTACCATTAGCATTTATTTGACTGGCAGACCAGTGAGATATTTTTACACATCAAAAGAATGAGCTCAGTGAGGCTGGGAGAAGCTCAAAAGATCCTGAACTTCACTTCTGCCAGGAATTTTAATCTTAATCAACATGTAAATCTTTTCTACTTCTACGCCTTTACTATGTTACATGAAAAAGCAATAGCTCTTCTTGAGTCACAAACTTTGGATTGTTTCATGGTATAATATTTAATCCCAGGTTTCCTACATAATTTTCTTCCAGACTTTTTATGTCTCAAAAATTCTTATAATTTCTACCAAGATCCTTCACTTGGCTTAAGTTGTGAATCTTAAAATAATCACTTTAAAACATATTTGTTCACTTATATATTCATTTATCATCTTCCTTGTGTATGTTTATAAACTAAGCACCAAGGTGAAAACTGGAACGGTTTATTCTCAATGGCTGTCTTCAATGACTTTGAAATCTTTTTATCAAACATTGTCTTCAAAGTCTTGCTTGAGCTAAAATCATATGTTGTATAGGATCAGTGAATATGGAAGTCTTTGCCATCCACTAGGATGAAAGAACATCTGGGCACATTTTCTTTAGGTTCATTATGAACCATTTATAATGCACAGTTATATGAAAAGTAGCTTGTACCATCCAAATACTCTAGATTTGCAGGTAAATGAAGATATTTTAAGGCTTACAATTAAGGAGAATGGAAGTTTCCCCATGGTAAGCTATGACAACACAGTTTATTTTCTTCTTGTTGTGTCCCATGACATAATCCCAGAGATAGTGACTTTCATATCTTTGTAAACGGAGTATTTACCAGTCTCTGCATACAAATGAGGACATATTTGAGCAAATGCTCAAATGTCCTCCTTTTACTGTTCTCACTAGCATATGTTGGGTCATCTTACCCTGAACTATTTCTTCCTGTGTTCAAAGATCAGTCCTGGCTGTTGGCTCATGCCTGCCTCTACCACTAAAAAGCTGTGTGTCCCCAAACATATCCATGATTTGTGATGACATCAGACTTCCTGGTTCCAGATCTGCTTGTGAATCTGCCTTAAAATGAGGAGGCTGCTGCTCTTCCTCAGACTCAGGTTCTTTTAGAGGGATTTCCCAGAAGGCTTGCTATGTCCTGATGCATACACTCAATCCATTGAGGTTTACCTGTAGCCACTCCCACCCCAGCCCACACACATGCAGGGTACATACAGGATAGCTAGATCATAAAGAATTCACATAAAATTACTACATCATACCAAGAAATATGGTTTCCTCCTGACCCTGGGCTCAGCTTCTGAGTCTGGCTCAGAATTTTTTCCACTATATTTTCTTACAATTTGGCTTCTGTTCCTTTCTATCTTTGCCTTTACCTAACTGTCCAATTCCACATTATATAAATCACAAAATCCAACTCCAGCCCTAGCACAAACCTTTGTACTCTGTATTTTCATTCTCTCTCTCTCTCTCTCTCTCTCTCTCTCTCTCTCTCTCTCTCTCTCTCTCTCTCTCTCTCTCTCTCTCTCTCTCACACACACACACACACACACACACACACTCACTCACTCACTTTTTGGTGTGAGATTTTAATAGTAGCCAGGTGCTGTGTTGCACACCTGTAATCCCAGTAATTCTGGAGGCTGAGGCAGGAAGATTGTGAGTTCAAAGCCAGCCTCAGAAATTTCATTACATTTTAGTTGCTCTTTATTTTTCCTTATAGTCTATTTCCATGCCCACTATCCAAATTAGTGTTTCCTGATATGTTTTTATTGGCTCTTATTATTTACATAAATTCAGTGAGACCTGTCCTTAAGTAAAATACAAAAAAGGGCTAGGGATGTGACTCAGTGGTTAAGTGCCCCTGGGTTCAATCCCTGGTACCAAAAACAAAACAAAACAAAACAAAATTAATAGTGATTATCTTTTTTCTTTGACATACATGGAGATACAGTTAAAATACAATCAACTCACATGTTTAAATTCCACAATTTGACATTGCATATTTGTATATTTGTATTTTGAATAAACTTTAAAAAGTACACACACATTACTAAATAGTATTGTGAATAGTCTAAATGTCAACAGAGCTAGCCTAACAGATCCATTAATCTATTTGAGCTGTGAAATGTCCAGGGTAGGAAATATCTCCAGGAAATCACCAAGGTGTGACATACTGATTCAAGAAACAAAGAGATTTAAAAATGCAAGACTAATTTGAATAAAGCAAGGTATCAATTCTAAATCCCAGAAGAAAAAGATTACAGAGTCATATGGAAAAAAAATGGTAACAATTATAAAATATTTCCAGTGTATGAGTAAAAAATAGTACTACATATCGACCAAATTGAAATATAAATGCAATGGTAGGTGGTAGGTGTTTTCTTCATCTCAATAGGCATATTGCTAGAAATGAGCAAGAGAAGGGATTGAGCATTAAGTTAAAAATCACCAATCATGTTCAAGTGATGATACCGAAAGCAGAGAAAATGGCAATGACCGCATCATAAATCTGTGTTGAAAGTTGGGACATGATGGTAGGAAGAGAAATAAAAGAAATGGATGTTATGAGAACAGCATTGCAGCCAATTGACAAATATAAGATACACATTCTAGTAACTCCCAGAAGCTCAAAAGGGAAGAGTAGTCCTGGGCTTCCTACATATCTTTAGTTAGGGCTTCAGCCAGAAAAATCTTATTCTAACATTACAGTGTACCTGATGTATTCCTCAAGCTAAGAATACAAGGGCTACATACATCTGCTTGATATATAGCATTACATTTCAGTTGCTCTTTATTTTTTCTTATAGTCTATTTCCATGCCCACTATCCAAATTAGTGTTTCCTGATATGTTTTTATTGGCTCTTATTATTTACAGCAAAAGCAACAGAACTTCCTGTAGGGTGTGATTTTGAGGTTGTAGGTTGCAGTGATGAACATGTTGATGGAGATTAAGATAGGTGACAAGCATTGGTGTCAATCAGAAAAATTAGATCAGCCAGTTCTGTGAGTCACTTTCTATATGCTGATACACAGTGTAATTTGAATCCAAAGAAAAACTGTTGTCATTTTTATGTGTTAAAAATATAGGAGTGTTTACTATAAGCTATGACAAAAGAAAGTGTGACTACTTTTGACTAAATAAAAAGCAATATTTGTTAATGCTCATTATAGTGGGAGTTATAAGTCAGTGAAAATAATTTAAATACTTTATATGGATTCTAAAAGGAAAACAACCTTCTTGTTGTCTGAAATTATAATAGAAGTCTAAAAATTTATTTATGCCAAAAAGATTGTTCTGAATAAGGAGATGAGAAAAAAAGAATGAGAGGACTATTTGCTCAGAACTCTATCACTGTTTAAAACTTATCTTATTCTGGCTTCTCATAACTTCTTGAGTTGCACATCAATATTTCCATTGTATGAGTAAGGAACCTAATGTTTAGACAGCCAGGTTCAAGAAACATGTCTGAGCATGAGCAACCAGTAAAGAGCAGAGCTGAGACACAGGACCAAGCCTCCCTGACACCCATTCTCTTCCCATTACATTCTGTGACCAATTATACTTCCAGATACGAAATCCCTAATTACATCTTTCGAACCTGTAGGTGGAAGAATCAATAAATGCAATAGGTCATCTGTGTAGCATAGAGGATTGGAGCACATTTCTGTCTGGGCAATGCCAGGTGTGTAAATATGTTCAGTAGGCCTGAGTTTTCCCCAAGGACCATATTACCTTATATGAAATATAAAATGAAAAAATCCAACTATGGTAAAAAAAATACCTTCCTGTCTCATACACACAAGTCTCAAAGACAAGAAAACAAGAGAATCAACATAATCACAACGTGTCCATACAATAATACTTAGAAATAAAGAGGAAAGAGCAATTGATGGATGCAACAACATGGAAGACATTAAAGGAAAACTGTGGAGGAATACCTGTGAGGAGGCGCACAGAAGAACAGACACAGACACAGGGTATAAGCAGGCAGACAGGTGGAGCCCAGAGGAGTGAAGTGAAGTGGTGAAGGAGAAGTGCAGAAGTGAAGTGCCCACTCCTCCCTTCCTCAAAGAACTCCTCGTTACCATGACTATATTTTAATTAGTATTTCTTAAACCAGAGTGCTAGCTAACTGAGATAAGGTCCAGGTTAATACACCAGAGCCCCTTCTCTCCAAGGACATTGCTAAGGAAACCAGATAGTGCACCTGCATAGTTATCTTAGAGGGAGGAGGCTGGGCATCCTAGGTCTGGGAAGCAGGGTAAACTTGTGAAGGACAAGGCTATGGCAGCCAGGCATCCTGTGCTTTTGCACAGGAGTTTCCCAGTAGCTAGGCATCTCCTAGCAGCCAGGCATTCTGTGTCTTTGCACAGAAACTTCCTAGTCTCCAAGCATGTCACAATCATGAAGTTTGTAGACCCCAATCTCAAACACAGAACTCCCACAGAAAACACCAGACATAAAAGCCATTTGTTTTATGAATCAATTTATGACGTACTTCAAAGGCAAAACTAAAGGGACAGAAATCAGGTTGGCTGCAGAGGCTGGGAATGAGGGAAAAAATGGAACTAAAAAGGCATAAGGAAACTTTTGGGGGCAATAGAGATGTTTTCCATTGTGACTGGTGCAGGTTATATGACTATGTACATTTTTAAAACTGTTGACTTGAGCCTAAAACTTCACCATATGTAAATTTTACCTAAATAATCCCAACTGTAGAGTTTGAAAATTTTAAGTTACAAAGATAAATAAATAAATAACTCTATAGAAAGGGAGATAAGTGAAGTAAAGTCTGGGCTGCGGCAATGTCCTCTGAGAAGGAAGCTGTGGTGGAAGTGAATGCAATTTAAAGAAACAAAAATGCCAATATCAATGCCACAATGTCTAGTCAAGGAAAGTAGAGACTCATTCTTCATATTTAATCACTTATTTAAAAGGCATTTTCAATCTATCTAAGCATATTTGCCTGTCTTGAGTAGAAATTGATAAAAGGGAATGGATGTTCTTTTTTATAATCAGTGAAAATAATATTTAAACATAAAACAAATGCCTCACTAGGCAGTTAGATAACCCCTCGGGGTCTGAAGTAGTCCCCATTCCTCTATTATTTCTGTCAGACCAGGATGACTCCACGACAATGCCATCAAATACAATTTAAATTTAATCAATATTTGCTGGGAAAATCTAGTGTTTAATCTCATTTTTGCCTTCAGCCAATTTCTGCATTTTTATATAGTGAGGCACAGTCCTTTCTTCACACTGAGTAGGTCTGGTTACAGTCAACACAGCACAGATTTTTAAGTATTTGTTGTAACCAACTGTTGCATAAAAAGCAGAATGAGGGCAAAACAGACTTGCAATGCATCCTGCTACCAGGAAGCTGTCAGCTTGCAGAGTAAGACAAACTTATGCAGTAAAGGCCTCTGCTTTGGTTTTGGCTATGGAGGTCAAGAATGGTGGGAGAATTCACTGGGGGCCTATATGCATTCGAAATTTTAAAAATCTCATGGATGAACTTAGCTTGATGCAGAAGATAGATGCAGTAATCTGAAAGGAAAAGCTACTTTGATTGTAGAGAAGTGTCTAGCCTAACCTCAGGTGATGGGTTCAAACAGAAAGAGGGGTTTTGTTTGTTTGGATAAAGGAGTAAGAGCATCAGAGTAACTGAGAGTACTACAGCAGCTGAAAGAACGTATTCTCATTCCTATTTCAGAAGAAATGGCATCTTTTGTATTAAGGAAGCTGCAGCAGGAGATGCTAAAGAGAAAAGGCTAGAGAAAGAAAATGGCGGACACCTTTCGATAACCAAGAAGCTATGTTCTAAGAATGAGACATCCCTTTTACACTTTCAGAAGGAGTTGGGGGAAGGTTATTTTTAAGAGGCAGGAGTGGTTGCAGATCACAGATAGTGTATCAGCACATCTATGGATAATTGTAACTGTGTACAAATCTAGGTTTATCTTCAAAAGAAACTGGAGTAGGGTGCATGGATAAGTGCATGTGATCCAAATGCCATTTGATGTGATAAGGACTGGGGCAGAGTGTAATTAATGTATGAATTCAGAGAAGGAAGATTAATGATGGACAATGCATTAGGATTTTCCTTGAAAAAGAAAAACATAAATTTAGGAGTTGACATAGTTTACTCACAGCTCTCTAGAAAACATTTTTTCAAAGAATTGTAAGAAAATAATTCCCTGATGATAGAGAGTATCTTTTGATACTTCTTAGAAATATGGAATTATCTGCTGCCGCCTGCACAGTGGGTGAATAGCTAACTGAATACAGGCCGTGACTTGGCTTAAGAAAATAAAGTCAAAAGAAATATAGTGAGCAGCATAAAAATATAAAAATGGTGCAGCAGCAGGATCTGGTGGGTTATCCAATCTCTGATGGAGACAGGATCTAACAAAAGAACAAAAGCCTGAACGTTTATTATATAGGTCTGAGCATTAAAGGTTTCACTATGAAAAACTTCTTGAGGTAAACAGGATGAAGTTGAGAAAAACAACTTGATGGGGGCTTTGCAGTTTATGTCCATCTTTTCTACCTTGGCAGCTGGGATTTGAAATCAAAGCTTTGAACTAGTGAATTCCATGACAAGGGTTCATCTTGCAAATGGGCATTTCCAGGCACTTTTGCACCACAGAGTTCCCAGAACTAGTGTCTCACTGTCCAAGTTAGTTCAAAGCAATGCTGATTCCATGCTCAGGACATGGAATGATGGCTGCTTCTCAATTTGCAGGTACAACATTACATGTAGGTTAGATTTCCACTACAGTGACAAAATACTTGAGATAATCAACTTAAAAGAAGAAAGTTTTATTTTGGCTCATGATTTTAGCAATTTCAATCCAAGGTCACTTGGCTCCATTATTTGGACTGATAGTGGCACAGTACATCATGTCAGGAGAGCATGGTAGAGAAGGGCTGTTCTCCTCTTGGTGGTTAGGAAGCAAAGAGAGAGGAAGAGGCCAAGGTCCCCATCTTCCCTTCAATAGCACATCCCCAGTGACCCAACTTCCTTTAAGTGGGCTGTATCTCTTAAAAATTCTACTATCTCCCAATAGTGCCTTGGGAAGATATTCTGTATCCAAACTATAACATATCACTTGCATATAGTGAAACTTAATATCTCTTGAGTTAGTATTTTAGTCAACAAATTATATATTTAGTATTTTGAAACAATGTATAGTTCTTAGACTGTTAAATATGTGATGAATCTTAGAAAGTCATTACATAGATTCATGATAAAATATGGGAAATATGTGTTAAATCATCTGGAAAAATTGTGAGTTCCTCTGTTCTTTCACAGAATTTCTGAGTTAGAAAAGCTTTCAGAGATTATTTCTGGTTTGAAGTTCTACCCATATAAGAATAAATTTTAAAAGAGATATAATAGTGTTGATTATATTTAGAATACTATTTGAGCGGGCATCATGAGCTAAGTCTTAATACCCAGTCTTACCCCATTTCTTTCTTACTATGGAGGCTAGAATTTATTCTATTTCCCTTTCAATTAGGAATGGTCATGTAATACTCACATGGCCAAGAAGGTGCAAATGGAAGTCTGAGTAATCTTTTAGGAATCTGATTTTGTAAAGACAAGGACAAATTTACCTTCTACCTATTTTTTTTTATATTGGGATGTAGATAGAATTCTAAGGGACAATAATCTGACTGATGATTAAAACAAAATACCAGGAAAACTAGAGTTTCTAAGAACTGACCACAATATTATTGAGTCACTTGAAGAAATCCAAAGTATTAGCCATTGGGCTTATGGTCATGTCATTATATCCACTCTATTTCAATTTTTGTTTAAATAATTCTAAAAATTTGGAAGGGTGATACTGGGGATTGAACTCAGGGGTGCTTCACCACTGAACAACAATCTCAACCCTTTTGTATTTTATTGCTTTGAGACAAGATCTCACTAAGTTGCTTTGGACTTTGCTATGTTGCTGAGACCTGCTTTGTGATCATCCTGCCTCAGCCTCCAGAGCTGCTGGGATGACAGGTCGATGCCACTAAACCCAGCAAAATAATTAAGAATTTTAATTTTAAAATACTTTTAAATTATAGGATACCTCTCTTATTTCAAGATTATATTTTCAAAACAATATCTTTATTCTGATTGAGTATTAAATGCTATAGGATTAAGTGACCTCTTCTGTCTTTATATGCTTACTGTCATTTTATTTTAGTTAGTTAATTAGTTTGGTCCAGGGTTTCACACATGCTAAGCAGGTGCTCTACTGTTGAGTAACCTCTCAGCTCGTGCTATTGTCATATTAATATTTTTTATGATTTGCTGATTTTAATATTTTCCCACAAATGTGAGAATTTTGAGATATTAGTGTAACTATATTTCATACTTGTACAGGAATGGGGAAGAAGCTGCATTTCCAAGGTCATTTTCCTTTCCCCTCAAATTGTTTCTTACTTTCCATGTTATAGATGAGAAATCTTTATTCCTATATATCTGTATTTCTATTATCTCTATATATGATATTATAGTTTTTTTCTTTGTATCAAATATCTTCCTCTCTAGGAGACTTATATTCAAGAAAATAAAAATTTCAGACAGATTACAGTTTGGAGAATTAATTGAGCATGAATTGGGCAGCACCCAGAACTAGAGGAGGTTTAGGGAGCAGTGGCCAGGCACAGTGCAGCAGTCACCTGATTGTCTACAGCTAGGCATCTGTATGACGAGGTGTTCACTTTCTGCAGGCATGGTTTCCGTGTTGGCTGCCTGTGATTGCCAGTGTTGGTGGGCCTCCTCCAATCTGTTGGAGGCCTGGATGGAACAAAAAACAAAGTGAACATGAATTTGCTCTTTCTGCCTGACAGCCTGAATTGGGACATCAGTTTTCTTGCCCTCAGACTGAGATGTGCACTGTCAGTTCACTTGGTTTTGGGGTCTTTGAACTACCTCAGTGATAGTTGACTAGAACCTACACCACCATCTTCCCTGGGTGTCCAACTTGAACAAGAAAGATTGTGAGACTTCTCAGCCTTCATAATCATGTGAGCCAGTTCCTTAGAAGTGTGTGTGTGTGTGTGTGTGTGTGTGTGTGTGTGTGTGTTCTATTGGTTTGGTTGTGATTCTCTGGAGATCCATAACACAGTTTATTGATCCTTACATTTATCCAAGAATGAACAAATATGTATTGTAGAGTGTCCACTACGTGTCAAGTACCATGAAGAACTGAGTTTTCTCTTACTTTTCTGTTTTCATTTCTCTTCCAATGACTTCTTCTCAAATCTCTGCCCCTGGGAAAAAAAAGGCTTTGGAATAAGATCTTGGTTTCTAATTCAGCATAACTACTTACTAGCTTTATAATCTTTAACTAGCCTCTTAACTCCTTTAGTCTCAGTTACATCTTCTGTAAAATAGACATAATAAGAACACCACCATTTAGGGTTACTGATAAAATTCAAAGGCATTACGTTGCAAGCTCGCCTAGCTCAATGCCTGACATATGGGGGGGGCACTCAGAAATTGAATTTCCTCCCTGTTTTCTCCCCTAAGAAAAATGAGAGGCTTCACCCATCCCCATCAGTTTTGTTCAAAACTACCTATTTTTATGGTACTATTGCTGCATATGGTCCCAATTACAAACCTGTTCCAGAATACAAATGACTGTCCATCTAAACACACAATCCTCATTGATGTTTTCATGCACATATAGATTTAGATGTATGCACCCGAAGATATACATTATGCCTCAACTCTCTCTATATATATACATACATATATATATATATATATATATAATATATATATATATGTAATACTCAGACAATAGTAAACTCAAACCTTTTAAAAATTTCTGACAATATGCTGACGACAAGAGGCTACATTCTTTAAAGCATTTATTTAATGATTTATCGTAGAAGGTAGAAAAATTGACCTGTCAATAAACAATTCACTAATTAGGATCTTTGCAGACTTACCTGCTTTTCAATGATCATGTATGCAGAATGGGCAGGAATGAAAGAAGGTCTGAAAAATGTGTGAAAAGGAATAACAGATGGTACTTAAGTGGAATAGAATAGAAAATATCTGAGAGTAAAGGATGGGAGAAAAAGAGAAGTTGAGAAATGTGGTATGTGGCACTAAAGAGCTCTGGGCATTTTATCAAGGACAGTTAGAGGCCCTGGCATGGCTAACTTCCAGCTCCACTAATTACAGTCTGATGACCAATTTCAAATGCTGTTCTTTATTTAAAAAGTTGAGGCATTTCCACTCTTGCATTTGGAAGGTCACTCTGGGTTCTAGTATCCTTTTTTTTTTTTTCTTGTACTAGGGATTGAATGTAGGAACATTTTACTAGTGAACTCCATCCCCAATCCTTTTTATTTGATATTTTAAGATAACATCTCATTAAGTTACTAAGAGTCTCTCTGGTCTTGAACTTGAAATCCTTGGGCCTCAAACCAAGGATTGGTTGCTGGGATTACAGGTGTGCACCACTGAGCCTGGCTTGGGTTCCTGTATGTAAATGAACTGAACCTTAGGCTCATTTGTAAGATGCTATGAAAACAATAATAACCAAATCAGCTAAGTCAAATTGGAGCTGAAGACCAAATCTTTTAATTTTTTAATGCTACTTATATTAATTCAACAGAGTACTTGTCAGTAAGATGACTAGTGCTCTGGCACATGACCAAACTGTATATCCATAAAATGCCTGCACCCTGGTACCTACAGACGATGGTACCTGTGTTTGGAGTAGTAAACATCATAACTAGAATCTATGTAGATTATAAAACCTCCTACATCAGTGAAAGAGTTAACTTTTGGAATGGGGTAGCTATGTGTATTTTCTCTTAGTCCAAGTTTTATTTCAGGTACCATCGAGTCCTTGAAAATCTGCAGGATATCAAAGTCTACCAAAGCAAAAATCTAGGATTTCTATATGTATTAGTGGAAATACAGGAGTCTCTTTCTCCCTCACTAAATTAGAATCCAGTTTAGAATTGCACACATTTTAAAGCTCATTTTGCTGAATAGTAATATATCCATTCTAGTTCTCTTATAGTTACTATTTGCCTGGGCTAATTTTATCCACCAGTTTTCTTTCAAACTATTTTTGCTTTTGAATCGGATATCTCTTTCTTGGTATGTTAGTGTATTTTTATTCTGTTTATCAGTCTGAAAAATCTTTGTTCTTTGATTTGGGTGTTCAGACCATATACCTTTAATGTAATTACTGATAAGACCATAGCCAATTTGCCATATTTCTGGTTGTTTTTTATATGTCTCTTGTCTCTTTTTTTTTCCCTCTTTGCTTCTTTCACGGACTTCATTTTATTGCTTGTGATATAATGATCCCAGCCCTTTTATTTCTAGCAATATTCTTGCTCTAAGATTATTCATCAAATAACTCAGTCAATTTTGTGTTGTAATAAAAGGTCCCATTTGCTATTTTTCTTAGAGATTATCTTTCCCCCTACATTCTGGTCTCCTCCTCACTCGAAGTAATTTTTAATATTGAGGTAGATGGATAATTTTCTTCTTTTCAACTCCAGAGGAAGGGAAAATATTTGATGACTATCACCTTTTTGATACTAAAAAAGTTAAAAACATAATAGCACATTTTAAATAGTGCAGTGCACCTTTTTATTAATTTTAAGCATGACATTTCTGGGGTTTATGTGATGATGATTTTAAGCTATTCATTAGGTTTTTAATTTTTTTCTACCACTATAAACATTCCTTTATTATTTTGTTATTTTCTCCAGATTAAAAATGGATCCTCCTATAGAAACAACTCAAAATTTCAAAAGCTATTATAAAGAAGACAACAGAAATCAATTCCACTCTTAATTAACAATCAGTTATGTTTGGTGATTATGCCTCTTGGCATGTGCCTATATTATTACATTAGTTTTATAATTGGAGTAAACAAAAACATCACAAAGGCCAAGAAGCAAATGTGTCTATGCTCTTGAATTACAAATGATAAATCATTCTGTATGCCATTTATTTTCCAGCAAGTACACCTGAATTTCTTTTAGTTTTTCCACCAAATTATTTTCCTCGATAAGCATCACTATGGGGTAGGAAAAACTTCTCATTTCACATTAATAAAAAAATACAAGGCACTGAGGACTACTTTTCAGAAAATCAAAAATTTACAAATAACCACTTCATATTTTAGTCTCTCTCTTTCAAAAAAATACCTTACTCACTCCTTCTATATCACTATTTGAAAATGAAACTTTTTACACATAAATATGTATAATTACTATTAATATATTTTTTAATTTTCTTATAATTTTTATATATTAAATAACTTTATTTCTTAAACTATAGTTTGAATAAAAAATAATTACTTTTTAATTCTTGGTGTATTTTATGGCTCACACTATCATTGTGACATTATGATGTGTGAGTGTGTCTATGTGTGTGTAAGTTCTCATCCATGGTTTCTGGCTCAAAACATCCTTCCCTTGGAGGAAACTAGAATTTTTTTTCCCTAAGACAGATTTTTTTCCCAACCTTTCTGACCTGGAGCTGGCCATAAAGGAATTTTCTGACTTGCCTTATCTGATCGTAGATCATAAGACCTTCCTTGTCCCAGAGGGTTCTTCCCCATACCAGTGAGGAAGCAAGGCTGAAAAAATCTGGACAGGCTTTGCTGGGTTTCTCCACACAGCCTATTAGCAATCCCACCTATGCAGTGAAGATGCCACAATAACACAAAAGTACAGGAATCAGAGGGCTTTAGGTAGCTGTATACAGAGAGGTTTGTGGAGGTCAGTGCACCCAGTGGGGCATGGAAATTTTATGCCTCTTCTCCTATACCTTGCCCTATGCATCTTTGCATCCTTTATATTAAACTAGTAAGTAAAAGTAAGTGTTTCTTGAGTTCTTTGAGCTGCTGAAGCAAATTAATTGAGCCTAAAGAAGGATAGCCAGTCAGTCAGAAATATAGGTAAAGGAACCTGAGGCTTGTGATTGCATCTAAAGCAGAAGCAGGGTTGGGGATCAAGCCTTCAAATTGTGGGGTCTGACATTATCTCTAGGTAGGTAATATCAGTACTGAATTGCAAGAGAAGACACACAGCCGGTATCCATGCTGCAGAAATGCTGCTTGCTGGTGAGGAGAAATACGCACACATTTTGAGATCACAAAGGTGAACTGTGTTAAGTGTGTAGTAGGAGAAACTGAGTTTGAGTTGTTTTTCCCTTCTGTATTCTCAGAGGTACAATCTATTACTATACAGCAATGATTTATTATTAAAATATCTCATTAGGAGAAAATATGTAGTGCTATAGATTCTGTGGTTTTTGTCTCAAGTTTGCAAGAGACTAATCACATTGCTGTATCTTGTACAGGAAACACCGCAGACACACTTAATTTGCTTTCTGTTCTTCCTTTTACTGCATAAAAAACTGTTAAGGAGCTATAAAAAGATGGAGTTTGGAAGAAGTCACATCAATTTTGGACAAATTTTGTATTATTAAAAATCAAAGCAATCACATTCTTCTTTGAGTCACTTTTTTTATTGAACATATAAAACAGGATGTTCATTTACCTTGACGTAAAATACACAGCTGATGCTTCAGATAAGACAAAATTATACAAAAATATGAAACCTCTGACTTCAAATCAGTGTACAGGATATGCCATATATAAGACATTTAAAATTCTCTTTTACTCACTCAGCTATTTCTAATTTTATCAGCTTAAATGGCCATTACCTGATAACTAATTTCTTTTAAAAAATGGATTTAGATACTTCATAAATTACTAACGTCAACAAAGTTTGTGCTTTTTTTTTGTTCTTGAGCGCCATCATAATGTTTTCTTCTGATAAGTCTACATTTGCATACCCTTACATTATTCATTTCATTGACTGAAGTATGAGGCAAAGAAAAAAATGAGCAATGCAATATACTCTATGTTAGACCATGCAGAAAAATTTATCTGGAGTAAGCATGATAGATGCTTCAGTGTAGTAGTTATTATATGCTATATTTTTCTTTCTAACAAAATGGATGCAATTGTTTACACTGTTAACAATTTACAGCTTGACAGTAGTAACACACAGTATGTCATTCCTAAGTGCTGATGTTTCCTAATCAGGAATGCAGAACCTCTGTTACATCCTAAATAAGGGTATCTCAGTGGGTATCTCAGAAAACGCTCTTTCAGGTCTTTCATATGAAGTGGGTTCAACATGAGGAAGCTCTGAGAGGTTGCTGACGTAAGTGACTATTTTTACTTGAGCCCCAAGGGTGTTAAACTCCCTTTGGAAATTAGCCCTGGGTTAATGCTTAGCTAAGAATACACTTTTGCTCTTATTTAGCTAACAATTTATGTGTGCAAAGTACATGTGTTAGTATTGTGGGTGGGGCATAAAGAGTCTCCAGGATCTTATGGTATTTTGAGGAGTAAGGATGTAGATACAAAAGACAAATGGTTTTATGTTCTCCCCTGATTTATTTTCTGTTTCTTAAGGTACAAGATTGTGCTGCTTATGTGTGTATGATATGGGAAGCTGAACTTTGGCTATAAGAACAGTGGGGAGATTTGGAAGTTAAGCTTGTTCCTTTTATTATGGCAAAAAGATTCATTCCCATCTGTTAGAAACAGGACTCCCTGGGTGCCAGAATCTATAGGCGACAGTAGGGCTGGTGCTTAGAACCTGCCCATGCTATTTTACATTTTCCTGAAGGTTGTAACTGTGAAATTTTTAATTTCAAGGTTAAATTGTAATATGAGAATGAAAGACATTTTTTTCCACCAGATTATAATTTGACATTATAATCAATTGAACATTATTTTATTGTTTTTCCATTTGGGAAACAACAGCATGTAGTTCCCTTTTTTATTGTGGTGCTGAAGATTGAACCCCAGGCTTGTGTAAGTTAAGTATGTGTTTAACACTGGATAATGCTCCCAGCCCTGCACATAACCGTTTGTAATGTACTTTGGGCCTTCCTTCATTGCAGAGTTAACACAGTTAATGTCCAGTGGTGGTTTCAGAATTTTTACATAGGGGCAGTTTAGGAATAGCTCTCCGATAGGAAGGCTTTTGTTCTGGTGTCATCTGAAGATTAATCCCCCCCTCCCCGCCCCAGTCTACATGTGTAAGTCAAATGGAAATAAACGATTGGACACAAGTCCCAGTCTATGGCAGGAGGGCTACCCAAATTCCATACTTATTCTTTTTTTTATAACAATGTGATTTGAAACATTTAAAAACCAAGATTAATCATAATTCTTTCTGAGTGTCATTGGCAACTAGTTAATTGCTGTGAGCCCAGAGGAATCAACTTGAAGATTCACTTACACTTAAAGACTGTTCTTTGTAATTAAATTGTACATTTCAGTTTTTTTTTTTTTAAAATAGCATCAGATTGAGGATAAGGCCCTTCTCTTCAGTTTTTAGAATATGTCATGTCAAGGGGATTGTGGAGTGCTAACAGAGAGCTACTGACCTTCTAAATTCCTGTAGCATCCCCACTGGCACTGTTGCTGCTAGTATCCCTGTGGCTTGCAAATATTTTAAAGCTGATTCACGTCTTAAGCACATTTCACTTTATTCTTGCTACATAATACCATGTCAACTCTTTAGAGCATCACTGAGAAAACAAGGTCAGAAATCCTATATAAATGATCCATTCACGGAAACTGGTGGTAGTCAGAGCAAGCAACACATGTTTAATTAAGATGATTTTCCTACAAAAGTCTTCCTGAAAATTTCCCTTTGAGGAGAAGACTGTTGGAGGGGGCTTAAGAGGTTTGGGAAATAAATGAAGAGTGCATAGAAGACTATTTTTGACAACTGATTTGACAGATAGCAGGATTATCTGGACAATAATGTGACTACACCACACACATGAGACAGGCTCTGAGCCTGAGTTTTCTCTAGTTTGCTCAGTGTTGTGCAGGGCAACATGGGTGGTTCACAAGGAATGGGTGGTGTATTCAACAAAAACACTGACCACGGAAAGCACATTTCAGGGAAGCTGATGGGCTGCCATTCAGTGTGCAAGTTGTGGCCTTACATAGAATATGGCAAGTCTTCTCACAGATTCTACTACAACCAGAGTTACACCACCACAACCCAACTAATTTTTTCTTTTGGTGTAAAAATATTTTTCCCCCAGTTGTACCTAGACCTTGATTTTATAAAAGGAAAAGAGAACACTCTATAAGTAAATACAAGCATGTGAGTACACATATGTATTTACAGAAGCAATTGTTGTGGTTGTCTAAATATCAAATTTGATGAAATATTTCTTCCCACAAGCCTCTTTTCAAGCACACTTAATGAAACAAAAAATATCCTGGGTGGAAATTGTCCATGAACCCAATGCTCAGAGAAATATAGTTTAATAAATTGTATTGTTAAAGTTTAAATTGCATCACAGATGTGAAAATTATTTATAAAGAATGACCTTTCACTATGGTGCTTGCAGGGCTCTGGATTCCTTGAAAAAGTAAAATCTTTATGACCACTGAGCAGGTCTTATTCTTACAGTGTGCCACTCCTTGTATATTTTGGCTTTCAAAGCCTTCCTTTTTTCTGCAAATTCATATCATTTTATTAACATGAAAAGAAAGTTACAAGTTTAGAAACTGAAGAATGGGCATTCAGATAACCTTTTGTCTGCTTGGTTAAATATAATCAGCATTTTAGTGTGATTTGGAATATGATTATATTGTGTGTGTTGGTTATGAGTATTGACATGAGATGATTATCATCGATCTTACTATCCATGTATCTATCATGTAATCTGTGTATGAAGCCAGCTCAAACTAGTTCCTAAGAGCAGACAGATTTCAAGGAATTTTGCAAGCTAATTCTGATCATGTTCGTAGTCTGAAAATGGCTATGGAGAGAATATTTAAACCATGGAAACTGAAAAATGACAAAATCAGAGATTTTTTTCATCTTTGAGAGCAAGTCGCTAAATAATTTAGCAATATGCATTGCAGATTTGGACAAGAAAGGACTTGCATACATAGTTTGGTTTGCAATGGAAGCAATAGACATATTTGAAAAGATCAAATTAAAGAAAAAGAAAAAAAAGCCCATGAACACATAAACAGTCTTAAATATTTCCCACTTTTCTTATTAATTGTTTTAAAATAAAATGATAGAGTTTAGTATATTTCTTAATCAATAATATGATTTAAAACATTTGTACAAAGCTAATATAGAATATCTATTGACATTTTCGAAATCAAAACCTCTGCATTTATGTTTTTAGGTAGTTGTAGAAATGTTAGCTAAACCTAAATATTAATAAAAATATTATGTAAAAAGTAATCAAATTTTCTTGCTGGTACAATTTTTGTGTGTTTATTTTTAGCAAACCCTCTTATTTGGTGTTAATTTTGAATTCCTTGTGTATCTGTATGTGTGTGCATGAATTTACAGACACTCATATAGAGACCTTGACAGATTATAATATTAGAGAAATGGAATCTCTGGTTCATTGAATATTCTACTAATAAACAGGAGGAATGACTTGTGATAAAAGTTGTGGCAGATAAATTGCTGTGACAGGTATCTGATCTGTTCAAAATATGTTCATTGGCTTTAATTTAGTTTAAATATACACACTCATGTTGCAGGGAATGCTTTCTCTTAGCAGTGTGAATTTAAATTGTATGTTGGATTTACTTCTAAGAAGGTATTAAGTTGAGGGGGGCAGGGCTCAGCAGGTGAGCAGTGGAGTTGTGCAACTTTAACTCTGAAAAAGAGAGACCCTGAGTTTTATTGGGCAAAGAAAGAATAGGTGGAGAAAAAATAATTTCTGAACTTGGAGGGAGATAGCAAGAATGGAGGAAATTCCAAAAGAGGATATTTCTGATCAGTGACAGGCCAACAGGAGGACATCAAAGCTCTGGACAAATTTACACTTTCTTCCAGCTCCAAATAACCTTGTAATCCCCCAGGCACATCCCTTTGGTTTTCAGGATCTTAGATGTAGAGGTGGAGAGTCCAGAGGTAGGCCGACTCTGAATCCTTAAGACAATTCCTCAGAAATTAGTTGAAAAAATTAAACCCATGGCATTTGATTTCTCTGTTGATTTGCTCCTTTTTTGAGGAAAGCAGAGCTTAGCACTTTCAGGATACTGACAGATTCCGGGTCTTGTGACGGTAAATCAGTTGGAGAAAAAGAGTTATTGCAGAAGTATCAGCAAATTTTACAGCAGTAGTTCACACATGCAGCTACTATACATTCATTCATTGTTATTTTCCTAAGAAACAGAGCAACCTGGGAGGTGATGCTACAGTGAAATCTAAGGAGCTATAACAATTACTTAAAGAAAAAGAAGTTCATACAAAGATGTGTTACCTTTCTGTTGGTTTGAGCTTTCAAACCCTAAATTCTTGAAAATACATTTCTGGGGTTCTATTTAAAAGCAGTGACTTCTTGGTAAAATGCAATACTGAAATGAAACACTACCTTTTCATAAAAACAAGAAATATGTTTGGAAAATTAAATACTTTTAAAAAGTTAAAAATAAACATACTCTCACAGTTGGGGGTGGGGGTTTGAATGAACCCTGTACCAAAGAGTTGAGGAAACTCTCAATTTGTGTAACATCCTAGAACCCCGAGCATTCAAAAACTGCTCAGCAAAGATGATTTCTCAGCATTTCAGGGGCATCTATTTATGCTGCCATTTTCTGTTCAGAAACCATTTTGGCATGTCCCCCACACAATGTGGCTTTTCATGACAATCACTGTTATGCTACACAAAACTGCTTTAAGTACTTTATTCTGTATAAAAGAGTTTTGTGTTTGAGAGCTCAGTGTCAAAATTAAGCATATTCTGCAAAATTTTAAATTAATCCATTCAGTGCACTTGTTTTCTGTCCTACATGAAAATTCAGCTGACTTGCATTATTTTCCAATCATGTTGGAAAAAATAAAATAAAAAGCTTTCCAACTACAGAATCTAACACAAAGTTGTTGAAAGTGTTCTCTGTGATTGAATTTGATTTTTTAGTCTATATTGTACAGGGATTCTATTGGGGGAAAATTTTTCTCATTTGAACCGGGAGAAGCATCTTTATCAGATAATTCCTTTCATGGCTTTGAAAATGCTGATTGTCATGCTGAATTTGGATATCCATCAGGAATCTAGGGAAAAAGCTTAATTTACATTGTTTTGGAATTAAATGTTTCAATAATCATTAAGCTCTTTTTCTGCATTCCTTAAATACTTTAGGTGGTGGCATATTTGTTATTATGCAAATAAACATTTGAAGAGATTCTTCTTTAAACACTTTGTAGTTTTGCTTACTCAACAAAAGTGAGTAATTACTTAAAAATATTTTTCATCCCTTTATAAAATAGATCTTTGTGGTACTGTTTTTATTGTTTTTGGATCATGCTTGATCTGTCATTTTCCAAGTGATTAATCCCTGATGGATTACGTAGAGTTATGTGACCATCTCTTTGATTATATTTATAAATTTCTTGTCACATATTTGAGGCAAACCTGAGGATAGATCACTGAAGAATTGTTATTTTCTTCTTTTGTTAAATATTTCATTTCTCCATTTTCTTCTTTAGTGGCCTTTTGAAAAATCCAATCTGTTGAGAAAATACAAAACATAGCATAATTGATTTTTTAAATTTAGGCAATAAATAATACTAATTTCTTGGGATAGAATCTGATTTAATAACATTGACAATTCTGGGCAAACAGTTAATTCATATAATTGAGAAATGTTTTTCATTGACCTATTAATCTTAGGTTTCAATAGAATGACTTTTATTAAGTTGCTTGATTTTTTATCTTTTTAGCTTCTCATTGGTTAAATATTTAATGCCTCTTAGTGAGATATTGCATGCAATCTTAGAGTTCATAGGAAACATTTTGGGAGACTACAAAATGCAGTTAACTGGAATTGTTTCTACTTTGCTATCATCTTTTTTCAGAGTGGCTGCAGAGAAATGTTTATCAAATAATGATGGTCATCAGTGTAGGTCATGAGAGCTGACAAGGAATGTTATAGGGTATTGAATGCTAGGGAGATTTCTGAAGTATCTGGATTAACTCTAAATGTGTTATATCTGCCTCTAGGCTTGGCATGAGAAGCCTCTTGAAAGACCCTGTATCATTTAAACATGAAAATAAATCCACTAACTGTAAGGAAAATTTCGCACAGTGGTAAATGTGAGTCATATTCATTACATATTCATTATTCTTTGTCGATTTGGGGCATCATGCAAAGTTTTAAGTACTGTATTCATTTTCTGTTATACAGACTAATAAAAATAAATGTGAGAACTGGAAGGGATCTTTGCAGTGATCTAATCTAAAACGCTTACTACAAAGAAAAGGAAATTAAGGGTCTAGAGTTGTAACCTTTAACTCCACAAGTTTATGCTAAATTATGGGAGGGAACCATATATTTTCAAAATAATGACTGGACATTTGTGGACTTAGAGGGTACAAATGGTCAAAAATAAGAACTTTCAGTTTACAGAAATTTTACTGGGGGCTCATGTCTTCCTCCATGCTAAAATCTAGTTGATGGTAAACGGAGAAAGAATGACAACAGAACAAATAAACATGAAAACAGCGATATATTTGCTTTCTGGGAAGACATATTTCTCCTTCTTATTTCTTTCAGTCAGCTAGAAGAGCTCTGGATTCACAAACCATTAAGCTCCTTGACTTGTGCCTGCATGTCAGCCAAGGTTTTTCATAAAAGCAGGTGGTGAATTTTAAGACTTTCTCTTTCCTGTTCTGCCTGGCTTTTAAACTTCTTTCCTTCCTCTCTAAAGCCTCTTTGCTGCTATTCCTCCTCCTCCTCCTCCTCCTCTTCCTCCTCCTCCTCCTCCTCCTACTCCTCCTCCTCTTCCTCCTCCTACTCCTCCTCCTTCTTCTTCACCAACTTTCCTTCTATACCCTAAACATCTTATTTTAAAACTTCTCTTATCTAGACTTTTCTACCCAGCCAGTTTTATAAACATTATTTTTCTTTAAGGGAAGTTTGGTGAGCAGAGTGGAGATTAAGAGACCATAATATTTAGCTGCAAACTGGACTGGGCCAATCCTACCCAAACTCTTAGTAAGAAAACTAATTTTCAGCTTCCAGACTTCCCTAGGTGCATTCACTTAGCTTTCCTTTTTATATTATTAATGATCCTCTTTATATTTGTCCTAGTTTAAAACCCTATTTGATGAAACAGTCCCTGGCAAAAAGTAAGTGCTTAATGAATATACAGGAATGAATGTTGAATGAATAAATTCATTAAAAATATGTAAGAGACTAAAAATGATGAGTAAGGATAGTCTCCTCATCCACTAGGAAATATGTTCCAAGACCCCCAGAGGATGCTGGAAACATAGATAATACTGAAACTTAGATACACTATTTTTTTCCCTATATGTAAACACCCACAATAAGGAGCACAGCAAGAGATTAACAACCATTACAATTAATAAAACAATGATAACAGTACACTATAATAAAAATCATGTCAAAGTATAGCATAATGAAAAGTTAAAACATCTTATTATACTGTACTAGATTCTCGAACATGGTTGACTTGGGTAACTGAAAGTGTTAAAAGAGAAAGGACTAATGTATTCACCACCCCCAATAAGTTATATTGGGTGAGGAACAAAGCTGTAGGATTAATAAATAAATCATCATAGGTGAGCCTCAGGCATCCGTGTGAATTGAGTGTGGAGAGGCATGTTTACTTTTTCACAGTTTCTCTGTGGACTGAATCATTTTACTTTACTGGGTACACTAGCCCTCAGCATTGGTGCCATATTTTAGGAAAAAGTCCTCAACTTACATAAACAAGGTTCCTCCCATCAATCATGATGTATGTTAAGCTACAAAGATTTTGTCAAGTTTTAATTTCTGCCATGTGAATTACAAAGACACAGATATGAGATATGGAGAGTGTATCTTTTGGAATAGAATTGCTGCTTCAAGCGGAAACAGTAAGCACTAAATAAGAGCAAGTCCCCTTCCCTTCTACCTTAGAATCACAGATTTGATTGCTAGGTCTCTCACTAAACCCACTGATCAAGCGAATCCAAAGTTCGTTAAACAATCTCCTTTGGGGCCTAAAATAAAGATCTCAGAAAAGATCAGAATGTATCAACACAACCTTTATAGAATGGCAAAATGTGCTCATTTTACATTCATTCTTTTTTTTTTTTTTTTTCAAACTAGAGAACAAAAACAGATGGATGAAGTTTGCGTTTGTCTGTCTTAAACTGAGTTTGAGGCCGGAGAGATCTATCCAAACATGAACTCTGGCTTTCCTTTTCCCTTGCCTGTGATGTCCTGAAACTCTTCAGGCAAAAGGCCTGCTCAGACTAGAAGATCAGGCTGGAGGAACACATTGCCTCACAGGTGCTTATGAGTGACACTTCCTGTATTTCAAGCACAGCCAGTAAGCCAGCCCTTGGGTACCACAGTGTGGCAAAACCAGGTATTACAGCGAGAACACAGACACCTTGTATAGTAAAAGGAAAGACTGGATATAGGAGGTGGTGGAGTAGTTTGCCTTGGTGACTGTGCTAAAGAAAAGTCATGGATTTTATTGATTGAATTAAATGCTACTGACTTACATCGTTAATGTGACTTTGTCCATATTCTCCTCTTGAGAGTAACCCCCAAAGAGAAAGTCACTCATCATAGATGAGTTAGGAAGAGTTGGCAATTGAGTTGCTAATGAATTAGGAGCAGTTGGTAATTCAAGGGGAGAGAAACTTTATATTTAAACTTTTCAGTTAAACAATTTTGTTGCTCATGTACTAGAAAAAATGAACATGTAGCCACAATCTGTCTTTTTAACATAGTTTAACCATTTAACAAAAAAAAATAGGTAAAAACAGAGTGGCATGTAAGTGAAAAAAACATTAAATTCAACTTTTCTATGGAATTTTATTCTCTAGTAAATTTATCCTAAAATATCACCTTGGCTTGTTTGAAAATGATACAAAGCCATTTAAAAAGTTTTACATATCTTAGCCTAAGCAAAACTCCTATGTAAATATCCAGATTTATCTGATAGAAAATGAATGGTTACTTAGTTTTACAAAAGGATTTGAACTAAACATCTGTGAAACTTTTAGATCTACTTTACATTAACTAAGTAGGTTCTCTATACCTTACTCAGGCAAAAATTTATTACTTAAAACATGTTATGCCTGGTTTTACATTAAAAAGTTTTTGATTTTTATGTGGCATATATACATAATGGAATATTACTCAGCAATACAAGGGAATAAAATCATGGCATTTTCAGGTAAATGGATGGAGTTAGAGAAGATAATGCTAAGTGAAGTTAGCCAATCCCAAAAACCCAAATGCCGAATGTTTTCTTTGATATGAGGAGACTGTTTCAAAGTGGGGTAGGGAGGGGGAGTGTGGGAAGAATAGACAAACTCTAAATAGGGCAGAGGGGTGGGAGGGGAAGGGAGGGGGCATGGGGTAATTAATGATGGTGGAATGTGATGGACATTATAATCCAAAGTACATGTATGAAGACACAAATTGGTGTGAATGTACTTTGTATACAGATATATGAAAAATTGTGTCCTATATGGGTAATAAGAATTGTAATGCATTCTGCTGTTATATATAAATAAAAAATCATAAATAAAAAGATACCTATAAATGTGTGATTAGGAGAAGGTTTATCTTAACCATGAATCTATTGCTTCTGTGTCCTTAGATTGACACAGGAATCCATTATTTTTCTTTTCCTATAAAAGTTTTATTCTGCTCTGTTTATAAAAGTAACATGTGCTTATTTAAGAATTTTAAATATTATATGGTTTCCTATAATCCTATCCTCTAGAAAGATTCTCTGGTATTTTGGATGTATATTACAAAATAAGTTTTTTTTTCATTTACCACATGGGATCAAGTTATGTATAACATTTGAAATAGCAGGGTTTAAAAAAAATTTTGTGGTTGTAGATGGACAAAATGCCTTTATTTTATTTGTTTATTTTTCTATGGTACCAAGGATTGAATCCTGTGCCTCACACATGCTAGGCAAGTGCTCTGCCACTGAGCTTCAACCTCAGCCCCAAATAGCAGGGTTTTTTTTTTTTTAATCTTGGTCATCATTTTAATGCTTATTTCATTGCTATATAGTACTGTATTCCACAGCATGAGTAAAACATAATGTATTTCACCAATTTACTGTTGATGGGTACAATACAGAGAAACTTTGACACTTACCTTCCACAGTGCCAATATGAGCAGCATTAACAGCAATAACCCAGCAAAAGCACTCAAGAGGATAACCCACAATGGCACTCTGCCTGGTAGCCCATCTTTGGATATTTGAATAGCAAGCTGAAAATTATTAAACAAGATGGTTAATGTCGATAAACACCTATGAGAACTCCCAGAACATTGAGTTCTTGCAGGCTATAATTTTCTACCAAACAGTGTACTTAATCTCATTACTACCTACAGAGAAAACATTGGATTTTACATTTGAAAATGTCCTTCCTCTATTCTAAATCTCTAATCGGGTTA
This sequence comes from Ictidomys tridecemlineatus, assembly GCF_052094955.1. Lineage (NCBI taxonomy): Eukaryota > Metazoa > Chordata > Mammalia > Rodentia > Sciuridae > Ictidomys > Ictidomys tridecemlineatus. The sequence goes on from NC_135477.1 coordinate 223,473,923, forward strand.
AATTTATTTGAAAAAGTTGTAATTTGTCTCTCAGAACTTTATACATAAAGAGAAAATTGTCAATGATCAGAATGCTCAAGGGTAGGAGTGGATTTCTATTTACCCCAGAGAGAACCAAATTATTGTATGTCTTGAAGAATAATAATAGACGATTGCACTATCACAATCATAGTTTAGTCTGGGGCATAATAAGTCATTGAAATAAAAACCAGAGTGGTCTCCTTATTCTTTTACTCATGTGGTATAATTCTAATCATATGAAAAGATAATTATCAGACAATAAAATGCACAGATTTCAAGTATATAATAAAGTTTTAATATCCACCTCTAATGTGTTTTTATTATACCACACTTCTCTTCTTCTCTTCCAGATGAGTTAGCTAGCAGTCATCTGTAACTTAGAGCTTAACTCAAGAAAAGAGTGAAATGGATCATTTTCAATGCTCTGGCTATGCATACTTTCTCAGTGTGACACACAACCTCAATGAAACTTGTCTGCTCTGTGTCCCATCCCTTAGGCATCTGAAAAAATTAGCTTATGGTAGATATCAATGGCTAATAATAGTTCAAGATTCTGTATTTGCTTATCATAGAACATTTTAATTTCCCAACCTACAGGAGGATTAGGGTAGAAACATTTGCATATGGTGGATATTAATCGGAATCCTTCCAGTCACTGCTGGTAGGTCACTACTGATGCACTGGGACACAGAGCTGGAAAGAACAGAGATGTACCCAGAATCAGGCCACCAGGACAGACTTTAAACACATCTAACAGGATCCCTTGAATTTACAGATGTGGAAGCTGTCATATGGATATGATCAGTGGCTTCCCCAAGATCACAATTACAAAATGATCACTTGAGTAATTTTATCAATATAGGTAAATTTTTACATTTTTCCGTTAGGCTGAAGCTTAGAATAATTATCTCCAGGGGGAATTTTTAACTAACATTTAGGGGAAATAAGGCTATACAATTTCAACACAACATATTTAGGAATCAAATGTACATTTTTTGCAATATAATCACACTCATATTTTCCAGGTTTTAGTGAAATGCTGATTTTGTGTGGAACAACTTTACTCTTTACATTGATCAGGCTAAGTGCTCTATATGAAGTGCAAGCATTATGTACAGGTATTTTATTTTTCTTTAAGGGTATATGTTTAGCAGTTGTTGATATTGAAATAGGTGATGTTACAAGAATAGCAGAATGGCTTGGCTTGTGTGGTGCTGTTTATCCATATACGGTATTTAAACCGTCCCAGGACAAGGGAAGGAAGTATGCAGAGGTGCCTTTGTTCATAACAGCACAATTGTTCTTATTTCATAAAATGAGAAGGGGAAAAATTCAAACTTCTGTTTTTACCAAGGACTCAACCTGAATTTTCATTAGAATTTGCCATCTCATTTTTTTGCTTCCAATTTCCAAATGCCTTAATGAAGAAAACTTTAACAATTTCAAATGTATTCCTGGACAGTATAAATGTACTTTCTATAAAAAGAAGTTACTTTTTCAGGTGTACTCTTTAGCTGTCTGCTACATTTTGTAATGCCAGGTTTTAAAGAGGAAAGTCACAAATATATCATTTGTTATCAAGATGAAAGTGAAAACATCCATTTACTGTGCTAGTTAGAAGCAATAAAGTCAAAGGAGACATCTTAGTTGTAAATATCTTGATTTCCCCAGTCTCTTAGGAGGAAGAACAGGACTGAAATCCCAGTTGACATCAAGGTAATATGAAGCAAACAGTAAGTCAACTTAGTGACAACAGTAGCAGTCACTTTACGGTCTATAAGAAATTATAAGTCATGATGTCACAAAATATGGTGTGAAATACATTGTGTTCAAAACTTAGAGCTATACTTACCTCTCTTTTTTGGTTGCTACTACTTAAAACTAGTGATGTATTTTCACTTTGAAGTTCTCCTCTTACTGTAAGATTTAAGCTGGAGAAATGTGTCTGTAAAGCAGATTAGATTTGTTTTTAACACATTATGCTAATTAAAATGATAGCTAGTCATGCTTGAGCAGTCCAATGATTAAAGTTGTGATTTTTCCAAAAGATTAAAAACACTGATTTTGCTAACTTCCAAATGGAGTTGGTAGTATCCACTGATGACTGGGTACTTACCCTTCCTCCTTTGCCTCCCCAAATTCTCATTTAGATCCTTGTTTTTGAGTGGAAAAAAATTCCAAATAATTTCCATTCTGAGTTTTCCTTACAGATATGAACCTCAAATTCTGTATACTTTTAATGTAGCCAGTCATGAAATAGCTAAACTCTGATAGTAAGATTTATATGTAAGATTATACATGAAATTGCCAGTATTCAACAGTTCTTGATTTATAAAATTAGCAACTTAATATGATCAAACCTGAAAAAATTTTTGCAGAATAAACTACGTACTTCTCGAGAGAAATAATACAAACTATAATAAACTATGTTTTAAAGTAGCTTGTTATCAGATGGATTTGGCTTTATCAGGGGTTAAAATGCCCTTCAAAATTTAGTTTCATGGAATGAAACTGATTAAATGCAATGAGTCCTTATGTATGGAAACTCTATCCTTCGTTAGTGGTGTCAAGGATTGTCACTCATTGGGTTCTTAGTAAGATCAATGGAAGCTTCAGTAATGGAAAGGTATTCATCTTCTATGAGGCAAAGAAAAGAGTTATGTAATTGAAGAAAGTCTATATCTGGAAGGGGAACATCTGAAGATTACTTAGTTATTAACAAACAGGAAGATGAAACTCACACAGTGGCTAAGTAGAGCTGGGCTTAGATGGCAGCCTTGGGGACTTCTAATCTCACATTCTTTTTACAGTAGTACTGTGCTTTGAACAAACACACATGTCAAAAAAATATTTGTTGATGTGAATCAATGATTGCAAAGATCAATGTGAGTACTTACTTTTATAAAAGTTGGTTTCCACAGGATCAGTGAAACATTAACTTGGCTAATGTCAGAAGGCACGAGATTACATGTGATTGTAGCAAGTTTACATGTACTGCAGTCCTGTTGTAATGTTCAGAGGTTCAAGTTAGTGTTTTTACCAACTGACCAAAGACACTATATTAAAAAGATTTCAGATGGATATTTCTAGATGATATTGAATTTATTCACTTGGAAAATCTAAGGTCAAAATAGCACTTAATTTACCAGAAGTGTGCCTCGTTTGAGATCTTCAGATTTTGATATAATCATTTTCTTTCCAGAGTTGATACCAAGAGGATCCTCAAGGCTGTGGGGTCTGCAGTTTGCATTCTAAGAAATAAAAATATTACTTTTAAAAGAAAATGACAAATGTGAAGGGGGAAAACAAGTTGGCACTGTAATGTGAAGAATCTGTGAATAATAGCCATTGCCATGTATTAAAGATCCACCTTTCCAAGTGTGCAGGATTGAAGAGTTTGTTCAGCACCAGCCATATATTCCCACGCCCAGATAATGATTACTGTTACCATGGCACTTTTGAATTGTAATGGATTCAAGTAAGGTTGCTATGGAAAAGAAAGGATGCGAGTAGCATTTGCTATTTTATAAATAACACACTCAATGGTTGATTGTTTTCTTCAAAGATTAGCTTGAAACGTCCCATAATACAGAAAGAAAAAATTTAAAACTCTACTGAGGAAAAAGTGTTAGCATTTCTTCTTCATTGTGATGGCTCATATGATGACTTAAGAAGCAGAATTGGAAAGAGAAGAACTTTCATTTTATTTATGTTTTGAATAACTACTCACTAAAGGAAAGACATTTAATTTATGTGGGAGACACATATAAATGCCAGCCCTCCAGATATTAAAATGCTGCCACTTTAAGATAGTGATGTTTGCATCATCTTTCTGGACTTAATTTAATAAATCTAATAAACTTTTTACTTCCCCAGAGCTCTCTGCTTTTTTGATAAAAGGTAATAAGGATAAAAATCCATAAGTAGTACAAAAACTACATAATTTTGCTTTCTCTCTAAATTGTCACAACCCTGTGTTTTTGGATTAAAGGGGAATTCCAGAGGTTTATTCTTTCCTTGCCCTTAGGAAAACATTTAAATGATTGCAATGCTACTTCTTGCTTATGGGATTAGCTTAATTTTATAAGATGTGTGAAAATAAGTCAAACCCTGAAATCACGTATTCATTAATTTAATACTTTGATTTTCTATGTTTTAGACACTATGCCATAGTAACTCCTATGTAGTCTCATTCAAGGATATACAGGAGTATATAAAAGGAGTACAAGGAATGAAACCACCATTTGACCCAGCTATTTCACTTCTCAGTTTATACCCAAAGGATTTAGAATCAGTATACTACAGTGATGCAGCCACATCAATGTTTATAGAAGCTTAACTCACAATAGCTAAACTATACAACCAACCTAGATGCCCTTCAACAAATGAATGGATAAAGAAAATGTGGCATATATACACAATTGAATATTACTCAGCCTTAAAGAAGTATGAGATTATGGCATTTGCAGGTGCATGAATGGAGCTGGAGAACATAATGGTAATAAAATAAACCAATCCCCCAAATCCAAAGGCCAAATGTTTTCTCTGATATGCAGACACTAACTCACAATAAGGGGCACAAGAGTGGGTGGGGGAAACTAGGGAACAATAGAGTTACTTTGGATTAGGTAGAGGGGCATGAAGGAAGGGGAGGGGTATGGGGTTAAGAAGGATAGTAGAATGAATCAGACATTATTACCCTATGTGCATATATGACTACATGACCAGTGTGATTCTAAATCATTTATAAGCAGAAGAATGAGAAATTATACTCTATTTATGTATAAAGTGTCAAAATGCATTCCACTGTCATGTATAACTAATTAGAACAAATAAAAAATAAAACAAAGAAGAGTACAATATTACAATTGTTTGGGATAAGTGAGTTAACAATATTGCACTATTTTATGTGCAGCTCTGCTTATTTAGGAAGCATTAACAAGTCTCTTTACAAGAGTTATTTGACACCATATACAAACTTAAAGGATAACACACATTTCAGGCATAAATAATTATTTAAATATGCTCTAGCACAGTGAACAATGATCCTAAGAAGATATGCCCAAGTCCTAGTACTCCAAACCTGTGAATTTGACTTTATTTGGAAATAGAATTTGCAGATGTAATTAAATTAAGCATCTTTAGATGAGAACATCCTAGATTTCTGGTGAGCCCTAAGTCCAATGATAGTGTGCAGAAACAGAGACAGAAGAGTATGGGCCCATGTGAAGACAGAGACTGGAGTTAGGTTTCCAGAAGCCAAGGAATGCTAGGATTTGCCAGTAGCCACTGGAGGCTAGGAGAGATGGCACAGAACAAATTCTCCCTCACAGCCTACATAGGTCAACAATGTCAATACCTTGACTTTAAACTTCTGGCTTTCAAAATGGTGGAAGAATACATTTCTGTAAATTTTAATCACTGATTTTTGGTAATATTTTACAGCAGCCTTAGAAAATTAATACATCTATGGAGTAACCAGTGGAAGTTACTATTATTTTTAATTTTCTGAATGCCTCTTCAGATTGCTTTGGAAAAACTCCTTATCACAAGTGGCCTGCAGAGCAAAAGGCTTAATACAAGTTGGAGAGGTAACAGTAATGAAGTAATTCTAAGGCACATATGACTTACATTAGAAGAAGACCAACCAGTCGGGTACAGCACAGGGTAACCATCTGATGTCAAATTGGGAAATGAAATTGACAGCGTAAGTCCTGGCAATGGAAAATGTCCTCTTTTTTTAATCTATGGGGGGAAAATAGAGAGGTAATCATTTCTTTTTCTTTCAACTGCATCTTCTCCATTTTCTGTAGGACTATGGTTTTAAATTGATGGATTAAGATGTGCAATAATTTGAATCCCCAAATGAATGCAGTTTTTGTCACTATACAGAGAAATAACTTACTAAGCAAGAAATAAGGATGTTTTATGGTCCTATGGATTAGCTACAATCATGTTGTTTCTTTATTCTTCACTCTTAAAATAATACTGGGATTAATAAAAATCAAAATTGAAGAATCATCTCTTGTCACACCTGTTGTACTTTCTATTATAACAACTTTTTTTTCCTTTTGTAGCTGTGAAGGAAAGAGACCATTTGCCTGATATAATTTACAGTATGTTTGGTTTTCTTCATCCAGTTGGTCATAATCGCCCAAAGCCATAAGTCATCCTTCACCCTGGCTCAATGGGCTCTGCCTCCACTGCCCACAAACCAGATCCCCATATGCTTCCCTTCACAGTTCAGTCCCTAGATAGAACTATCGTGTCACTGGCTGTTCATAATCTGGACTGATGAGAGTCCGATTGACTTTCATCTTAATCTGTTTTTAACCACTACTGCAGAATTCCCATTTGATATCACACTATACCATCAGTAATGAGGGCAGCTTATTGGGAAGGATGGGCAGGATGATGTTCAGCAGAAAACTGGACCCTATCCAGAATCTCTGTCTATATAGAAGGTACAATTGGGTTGTGACCACCCCGTGCAGTGGCCCTTCTTCCTTCCACACAAGCATGATTTCTGCATCCTAAGTCCTCTCTGTGATCTCTCTGTGAAACTAAGAGGAGGAGCCACTTGGTTTCCATGGATAGATGTCAGAAAATCCACAGACCTACCTCACTAAGTCTCCTAGACCAAGAGCTACTCAGATCTGGAGCAACTCCCTGTGGGGCTGAAGATTAAACATATCCTTTAATCCTAGATTCTGGAGATTCCCAATCAGCTGTGCCTGGCTTCTTGAAAAGGAACATGCTCCCCAACTCTATCGTATGAAAATATGCCTGCTCTTGCCTCACATGGCCTCCCCATTTGAATTTCATCTGTTTCCTGATATTTAGTCTGAAATCATGAATTCTGTTATTATTACTTGTTTTTTTGCTTACTAAAAGTGTTCCTTGTGAAAACATTGAAAAAATACTGAAAATGAGCAGAAAATAAAAGTTTCTTACAGTTAAAATACCTTGGCAATATTTTAGTGTATAAGTTATCTGCTTTTATTATTTGCATGTAATTATATTTTGTAAAATTTTCATCACATAAAAACAAAATTTTCTATACTATGTAAAGTTTATTATGATTGGCATTTGGAGAATATGACTTTTAATAGCTAAATAACAACCACAATACCAATATTTGTTGCTAACTACATGACACTCTACTGTGCTAATGATCTTATTTACATTATTGCTTTAACCTTTTTAATAACCCTAGGAGGTAGATTCCCTTGTCTTTATTTTATCTATGGGGTAACAAGGTCAAAATGAGAATAAAATAATTTACAAGGTCACAGAGCTGGTAAATAGCAGAATTCGGGTTTTGTGCTAAAAAAATGAGTACAAATATATATATATTAAGCTGTCTCTCAAGTGAACATATCATATTCTCTTCACTAAATACATGGTAATTTAAGTAATTCATCATTTTAAGCTTTTAGATTGTGTCCTGGTTTAATTTTTAAACTATTATGAATAATTTGTTAAGAATGTCACTGAAATCGTTGTACACCAATTAGTTCCTAGGGAAAATTCCTAGCAATAAGTTTACTGGGTCTCATCTAAAAATGTTCTCTCATTTTCATTCCATTAATTCAGTTCTAGAATTTATCCCAGCAAAATAATCAGAGAGACACAAAATGATTTATGTTTAGAGATATTCTTAACAATGTTATTTTTATCAACACTATTTATGATAGTTAGGGAGTGCCTATTTCAAATCTGGACCCTAATAAGTTACAATATATAAAGATCTACAACGTTCAGTTTTTCTAAAAAAAAATGTTGTTGTGTTAGTTATTTCTCTTATCCAGGAAAAGTAAATAAAGCTACAGAAAAATTAAAAAAATGTACCAGAATCAAATAGAGGGGTTGGCCTTCATGCTAATTCCCAAGGAATAGCTTGTCACAGCAATTACAGCAAAGAGTGCAAATAAAAACAATGAAATTAATCTTGAAAGAATACCTTGTTTCCATTTTGTAAGAGAACTTCCTTTTTTATTGTTGGCAATTACCAAAAATATAGGGACTATCTTCATTTCTAATTATGTTGCATCATTTAATTGAGTATTACTTTTTCCACAATATTAACTTAAGTCCATACATGTAAGTAAGTGTTACGTAAAAAACAAAACAAAACAAAACAAAACCTCCATGATTGTTTGCTACAGTGGCTAGGAAAAGTTTGTTATGAAGAATTCAATAGAAGAAATAAGTGTTGTAGTGGAAATCATCACTTAGTGGGGTGGTAGTACTGTTATGTTTGGTTGTGAGGTGTCTCCCAAAAGCTCCCGTGTGAGACAATGCAAGAGGGTTCAAAGGGGAAAGGACTGGGTTGTAAGACCCTTGCCTTAACCTAGTCAGTAAATTAATCACCTTTTGGGATTAATTGAGTGGTAACTGAAGGTAACTGTGGCTAGAGGAGGTAGGACATTGGGGGGATAGCTTTGGGGTATATATTTGTATCTGGCATGTGGAGTCAGTCTTTCTCTCTCTCCCTCTATCCTTTCTGATCACCATGTGAGCTGCTTCCCTCTGTCACACTCTTCCTCCATGATGTCCTGCCTCACCTTGAACCCTGAGGAATGGAACCAGCCTCATTTGGACTGAGACCTCTGAAACTGGGAGCCCCTAAATAAACTTTTCCTCTTCTATAGTTCTTCTAGTCAGGTCTTTCAGTCGCAGCAGTGAAAAAGCTGACTAAAACAAGTGCCAACATCATTAATTTACAGTGTAATGCATATAAAGGGTAGTGGTGTGCAGAGTGAGATATTTATTGAGTAGAGAAAAATGTTACAAAGATAATTTTAAAATAATCAATTTTTGTAATAGTCATAATTATTAAAAATATATTTTTCTCAGTCATACTAAAACTAAACGAATTCTACAACTTGTGTTTAGGAATTAAGACTGGACAATTAATAGGTAGTATCTATTAGGTTCCATGGTTTACTTTTTTTCTAAGAAGTCATTCTAAATTACTGTGCCTTATTGTGAGAAAATTAGAAACATAGATTTTTAAAATTGATTTGAAGTATAATTATCAATTTAAATAAAAATTCTTTAAAATAATAAAATTATAAAGAAAAATATTCTTGGATCTAGAGATTAAATGTTGGAAATGTGTTATTTTAATATGTGTGTTTGTTAACATCTTAAATCATAAATTTACAAATAACACTTTTAGGATTTTTACTCAGAGATAATTTCTTACCAAATAGAATATGTTAATTTCATTTCCAATATCCTCAGTAGAATTAATAACTTCAGGGACAGTCTCATTGGCCGGAATTAAAATATGGTATTCACTTGCAGAGCTTTAAAGAATTAGAAAAATAAATTACAACAAATTAAACATTTATTTAGCTTTATTCTTTTCTTTCTTTATAACATGTCATCACAAAAATTCTTAAAAAGAGTTTAATCAAAGAAGAATTCTTCTACTCAAAAATTCAAAATCAAATTTCTAGGAAGGTGAGAATAATTATAAAATTTAGTTAGATAATCATTAATGCTTATTTGCTAAACTATCTATAACTTTTTAAATAAAATTTCATTGTTGAGTGAAAAGTTTCCATGAACTCACCACTATTTATATTTAGTGAAAACAACAAGCTAAAGTTTGGAATTTTAGTAGTGTGAAATTTTAAGCAGGATTGACAAAATGTTTTCCTTTTCACATTTTAAAGTCCTATATTTAATACTAAACTTTAAAGTTTCATACATATTATCATGGTCTTTGGATCAACTTGGTAGAACTTAGGAATATATCTTAAAAAGCACTTTAATGAAGAGAAAGCAAAAATATTTATAAGTGTTGATCAAAATTTTATTTTAAATAAGTGGAAAAATCTCAGGAAAATCTATGTACCAAAAGAAATAGATACAACACAATAAAAATCAGCCAACAGAATTTAAATGCCAAGAAATGTAAGCAAAATCTATGAGCATATTCTATAATCCTTATGTTTGTGGTATTTTATTAGTTAAGACAAAATTCCATAGAAGATGAATTAACAAAATCTTTAGACTAAACTGAACTTGACATTGATTTTGCACATATTTAATCAGCAAAAGCTTGAAGTTCTGCTTAAGCAAGGAAATTTATAGGGGAAAGTTTGCCAATATGATTGATATTTGGATAGATAAGAAGTTCTTTTAAGAGAAACAATGAATTATGAATAGGGAAGGAATAAATGTCTCATCAATGAGATATGCTTTAATCTTGTATGTTTGGAATTGGCAGGCTTATAGGATTCCACGGGATGAGAAGGATGGCCAAGAATTATGTTGCTGAATCCTCAGAAAACACTATATTTTGTGAAGGTCTTCTAGATCTTCGGCTTGCATTTAAGAGTTAAGACTGGATTGTTAATGTGATCCAGTATTACTGCACCTCATATTTTGGGGTATTTAGCATATAGGTTCTAAAATGTTAGGGTACATGGCAATTACCTGGAAGATTTATTTAACATGAATGTTGGGCACATCCTCAGAGTTTCTGACTGGGGTGGGGCTTGAGAATGTGACTCTCTAATAAGTCCCCAGATGATGGTATGTTCTTGGCTGGAGACCACACCTCTAGAAACATTGGGTCAATAGAAAAGCATTGATATATAAATGTGATTTCCACCTACCTGTAAAATTGTAGTCCCACTTCATATTTTACTGGGATAGAAATATTTGCTTCATTATCAGAAAGAGTTTCAGGAGGTTCTTCACTGTCACTAGAAAATGCAGAGTACATTCAGATAAGTCATTAAACTGTTGATTATTGAGAGACATTTCTAAGCATTTGAAAGACAAGTTTATAATGGCAAATAAAAGCATAAAAGAGTATAATTATTGATTACTTTTTAATCAGGGGGAGGAGGGAGATCAGAGATGGGTACTGTTAAAAGTGTCCAAGTTGATGCTGATGTGCAGCTACAGGTGAAAAACTGCACTGATTTTATCCCTTGTTTCTCAAAAATTCTGTGATAATAATAATGAGGAACCCCAAGGGTAATTGTTAAAAATTCACAGATTGGTGGGCTTCTCTTCTACAAATGTGGATTTAATAGGTCTAAGTTGGGGCACAAGAATTTGTGTTTTTGACACAAACCTCCCTGATTTATTTATCATAGATGAGGACTTTGCAAAGGAACACAACTAGGGTCACACAGCTGAGTAAATCTAAAATCTTGTTTTCTCCTTTATACTCTTTCCATACTAGGTACATATTATTTGTAAAGCACTTGTTTAGTCCCTTGATTTTGGTAATAATTTTAACTATGTATGTAAATACACATATATATGGGTACACACATAAATGCATGTGTATATCTCATTAGTCTCATATTAGTGCTCATTAAAAAGCATGCATAAGTGATAATACTTATATGGCCAGAGAATGAAATTGGTATTAGAAGTTGGTACGTTTGGTGAAATTATTTAATCTCTCTGTCCTTTAGTTTCTTCATCTATAAAATGGAGATTTGAGCAATAAATGATTAATATATGGTGATTAAATGAATAAGAAGAGCTTAGGACTGTGCCCAGGACAGAGGAAATATCCCATAAGTATTATATTTCATTGTTATTATCACACACACCTGTCCATCAACTGACCAAGCACCTGGCACACTGTCTCCCAGAATGCGCAACAGCACCTTTTAAGGCCTCTGCTTATTCCCAAGTGTATATAATGGCTTTGTGTGAGCAACAGGGGAGCAAAGGCTGTGCGCTACCTTGGATTATAGGTACTAGCATCACTGAGCTTTTACGGTGAATGGCTCCCTTCTCCCTACCCACAGTGTAACTAAATTCATCTTCCTAAGAAGCAGCTCTGAACATGTGACTGTGACTTAACTCTCTGAAACTTTCTGAATTCTTAAGACCTATTCAGTTAAGAAAGACATGGCTTTTACTCATAATAAGTCTCTTGCATAAAATGCTAGGATGCACGTTTAATTCCCATTACTACATGACGTATTACACATTTTCTGCATATTTCAGCTAAAACTGATTACCAGTATTCCTCAAATTGATCAACTGGTTTGCCTTTGAGTTTTCACTCAAACTGTATATTTTGCCTATAAATGTTCTACCTAATTCTAATCACCAACATCTCTGAAAAATGCTATCCATCCTTTAAGGTCTTCCTGATTTTAAATTTTCTTGATAAAATTTTCATAGTTTGTCATTACTAAATAAATATAATTTCACCCTTTGTTTTTTCTGTAACACATAAACACATGGTTTGTATTTCTATAATGGATTTTCCTTACTCTAGCATATATTATAAAAATTTTATACTAATCTTAACCTGTATTATAATATTCACCCCAGAAGGAGGTTTGTGCCTGTAGTAATTTTTGTATTTCTTTCACTGATTAACTGAATATCTTTTCTATAATAGATGTCAAAGAAATATTTGTTGAATTGAAGTGAAATGAACATAGAGAAATAATATATCCATTAATTCATTTTTGTCATTTACTCAGGGCTATGGTTTGGATAAGAAGTGTCCCCAAAATGCTCCTGTTAATGCAGGACTATTTAAAGGTGAAATGATTGGATCGTGAAGGATGTAAACCTAATCAGTCCATTCTAGTTTGAAAGGACTGGCTGGGTGGTAACCATAGGCAAGTGAGGCATGGCTGGAGGAGGTGGGTCACTAAGGGTGTGCCCTAGAAGGGATGTTCTTCTTGTGGCCCTTTCCTCCCCGCCCCCACTTTCTTTTTCTTTCTCTCTGTGCTTCTTGACCCCATGATGAGCTGAGCAGCTTTCCTCCATTGGGCCCTTTCCCCACATGAAATATTATCTCAATTTGAACCCAGAGCAATGGAGTCAGCCATCTCTAGACTGAGACCTTGGAAACCATAAGTCCCACGTAAGCTTTTCCGCCTCTCAATTGTCCTTGTCAGGTATGTTGGTCACAGTGATACAAAACGCTCAGTTATTTCCCATCTACTTAGTTATTAGTTACCAGGAATAAAGCAACAGAAGACAGAACTTATTCTCAATGAAGGCGGTAAAATGGATAATTACACTTAGAAGAAAGTTAATCCATTCTTTTAATTTCCTTATTAGTCCCTCCCTTTTTTAGCCCCTCCCTTTTTTTAGCCTATATGTTCTATGATAACTTTCAGAAACTTTGACTGATTTGGATAAAATTTATAAAGCACAAAGGGTGTCAGAAAACTTTAAGTCTGTTTAATGATTTAGTTGATCTTGAAAGCCAGTAAATGTTTCAAAATTAGATCCTAGTAAAATTTTAAATGAATTTAAATAAAATTTGGCAGATGTAAATGTTGTTGAACTGAAGTGAAATGAACATACAGAAATAATGTACAGTACAATATACAGTATATATATATATATAGTATAATATAGAGTACAATAGTGTAACCAATAATTTAATCCATTTAATTAAATTATTTTTATTAAATAATTTTTTTATTTTTGTAAATTGATAGTATTTTTTGTGAAACAAAAGGGTCATGGTTTTTTACTTCTAGTGGTCTTATATAGGTTATAAGGAGCTGCTAGCAAGTCTCTAAAGCCAAATATTCTAATTTCATGAAAGAAATTATAGATAAACATATAAACATGTTCATACACACATATACCAACCTTGTTGTACTTAGATGAATGGTCATATTTTCCGTGAGATAAGATGTATTAAACTGAAATAAGATTTTGAAGGTTACCTATGAAATAAAAATATGTATCCTCAGTGACAGATAATATTTATTTTGATTCAAATATTCAGTTTGCTTAAATGTATTACCCAAATTTAAATTATAAAATTTATCTTATAAAATAAAACTTTTCCCATCTCAAAAATATATAGAATAAGATATGACACACATGTGTTTTAAAATGTAAATATGTAATATGCTTTGCATATTGCTGTGTTCTGAATGTTTGAATTCTCTTAAACTAATGTGTTGAAACCTAATGACCAATGTTACTGTATTAGGAGATGGGGAGGCAGTTAGGTCGTGAGAACCCACAGAAATGGGATTGGTGACTGTACAAAAAAATCATCCAGAAAGCTGCATTTCTCTATCTGAGGATGCAATGAGAGGATTCCTTCTCTGACTGAGAATTGAACCCTCAATAGACAGAATTTACCAGTGTCTTGATCTTGGATTTCTCAGCCTTCATAACTGTGAGAAACAATATGGTACACAATTTATGGTATTTTGTAATAGCAGTCTAAATGGACTAAAACATGAAAAACTATTGACTTTATGCACTTTATTGAAATATATTAGTAAAAATATATTAGTATAAAATATTTATACTAACCATAAATCATTACCACAAAGACACATTCTATTTATTATATACCATAGTTTACCAGATCACAATGACAAAAAAATAATGCAATTGTGAAATGGTCATAGTTAAAACTTTTTTAGTATGGAAACTTTAAGTACCAGCAGCCATCTACACATAGTCATTATCAAATAGGGGGAAAAATACTTGGATTCACTAGTTTTATATTGTAAATTTTTTTGGACTACTAAGGAATAATAAGAAGCAAATGTTAAGAAAAGCTTGGCTATTTAGAAGAAAGAAAATTATAAAGAAAAATGAAAAGTTTTGTTTGTAATAGATTGTGTAGTTAAAAAATACATAAGAAGAATTGGAAAATGATTTTGCTATACAAACATTCTGATACAGGTAACTGACTTCTAAGAAAGTTTGCCTGAATGTATGGACTACATGGTATATGACTCTTAATAAACATCAACAGGAAGACCAAAACCAAAATTATTTCTTCAAAGAAATATGTCACTTTCTGTATAATAGTTCAAGAGAACTCATTAGTAATGCTTATTAAATTATATTTATCAAATTCAAAGTTAATCTTGTTTTATGCTAAAGTATTTTAGAATTTAGTCCAGCAAAGTTGAAAGTCCAAAATATAAAATTAATAGAAAATACCCCAAATTTTATCTTTGTGATTCAGGGAGAAGTTTTGATTTTTAAAGCCCTGGTAATCAATTTAGGTACCATTCATAGAAAGAAAGGCGAATCTCAAAGATCGGGAGATTTACTTGGTTATACCACATCATGTATGAAGTTCTCTTTTATATTTTCTCCTTCTAAATATTTGATTTACATTGAAAATTGAGGAACAAAAAGTTCTCCTAAGAAGAAAAATGTCTGAAGTCTTATCCTTTCTTTAAAATAGAAAAATTCCAGTAGACCCTTGGCTGGGTAGGCTTGAACTACAATACACAAAGGGTCAGATTATCTAGGTGGCTCAGCTAGAGCCCTCTCCTCCCTTTCCTTAATCTCCATGAATAGATTTGGCATGTGAATCTTGTTTGCATTCTTGATGAGTCTTTGCACCTAGGAGAAGATTCTAGAAAAGCAGTGAAGTGAAAGAAACTGCTTATTGCACACCACCTGATCTTAAAATGCTTAAGTGGAAAATCTAGATCTTATAATCAAAGTGCATTCTAAGCGTAAGCCAAAGTCAAGATGGATTTTAGATTTTCTTCCCATCTCTCTATGGATAGCATAAGAGATACTTTGATTCACACTTGCACCCTAAGCAGCAAGGAATTGCTGAATAAAGGGAAAAAATGGTTAAGAAATTCAGTGGGGGAAATGAATAACCTTTTCTCAAATGTTTTGGGGTCACTAGATATTTTTAAATAAAGAATGCATTGGACTCATTCCTTACATCCTGCACAAAAGTTTCTCAAAATGGATCGTATACCTAAATATAAGAGCTAAAATTATAAAACTCTTGGAAGAAAACATGAAAAACATTCCTGACCTTGGATCAGGCAAAGTCTTCTAAGACATGACACAAAAGCCTGAGGGACATAAAATTAAATAGAGGGACACAAAATTAAATAGATAAATTGGACTGCATCAAAATTTAACAAAAGTTTTGTTCTTCAAAGAAAGTGAAAAGACAACTGACAGAATTCACAAATCATATATGTGATATGGGGCATGAATGTAGACTATCTGATGAACTCTTACAATTTAATAATCCAAAAGACAACTCAATTCAAAAATGGATGAAAGAGCTGGGCATGGTAGCACATGCCTGTAATCCCAGAAGCTCAGGAAGCTGAGACAGGAGGATTGTAAATTCAAAGCCAGCCTCAGCAAAAGCGAGGTGCTAAGTAACTCGGTGAGACGTGGTCTCTCAATGAAATACAAAAGAAGGTGGGGATATGGTTCAGTGATTAAATGCCCCTGAATTCAATCTCCAGTACCCTTCCCTTTACCTTTCTCCCCCCCAAAAAAAGGATAAAAAATTTTAACACACAATTCTTCAAATACTATATACATTTGGCTAAAGTGCAATAAAATGATGCTCAAACCTATTAAGGAAATACAAAACAAAATCATAATGAAATATCATTTCACACCCATCAAGATGACTATAAAATACATTAATAATGTGGAGAAATTGGAACCCTCAACCATTGCTGGTGGGAATGTAAAATGGTGTATCCATTCATCTACTGTAAATTTGTCTTGGTGCTTAAATTTCACTTATGCAATACTTACTTTTGAGTTTTTTCTTAATCTACTTGGACTATTATAACAAAATCCTTCGCTTGAAAAATTTATAAACAACATAAATGCATTGCTCACAGTTTTGGAGACTGGCAACTCCAGAGCAAACCACTAGAAGATTAGGAATGAGGGTCTGTTCTCTGTAGACTGTGGCTGCTATGTAACCCCAGATGGTGCAAGCAACAAACTTCTTTTAAAGCCACTAATCCCCAAAGCCTCACTTCTTAATGCTATCATACTGGGGATTAAATTTCAACCTAAGAGTTTTAGGAAGATACAAACATTCAGACCATACCAGATTTGAAGCTGAAAAGGATTGAATTCAACCTTTTTCATCCATATCATCCTAAACTCCCATTAGAAAGATTTATATATTTGGCTTTGAGCACATCATTTTTCATATCCAATTGCTACATGTGTTTTTTTTTTTTATAAACTGCTCACCATTTCTCCTCTTCTTAGGAAAGGATATCCAACTTTACATGTGATATTATGATTGGATTCACAACTATCTTTTTGGATGCCCTAGAAAGAGAAATTAAAGAGAAACAGAGTAGAGAAGCAGGTAAAATATTTGAGCTTAAACTTCTTAATTTAGAATTTCCCCAGCTGTGTCTTGGTGACATCCTTGCCAAGATTTGTCTCTATTTAGCTGGAGGAGCCAGCACTCTGGGACGACCTGTTCCATAGTCCATGAAAATCTGAAAATTCATTTGAGGGTGCCTGAAAGACAACACACATCTCACTCTCTTTCCCAAATCCTCATTTGGAAAATGAGACCACTGATAACATTTACTTACAGGTGATTGTAGTACTGGACAAAATAATACTGGACTGCACAGAATAGCCCACAGTGAATGTTAGTACTTAAGAGTTTAGTGCAAGTAGAGAAGAGCAAGGGATCTGAGCTGGGACCACCAGGATTGAACTCCTGCCTCCACCACTGTTTGCTCTAACCATGTCAAGATTGCTCACCTATCTTGGTCTGATCATCTAACAAGTGGAGTTGGTAATGCTCTACTCTATCAAACCTAAAATGTCATTGAATGTGAGATACAACATTATTTTATAAACCAGTGGGAAGGAAAAAGCCATTCTTGCAGTTAAATAGCACACAGTTAATTGTAAAATGCAATTGCAAGAAATGTTAACATGTGAAAAATGGTTTATCCTTGAATCTCCACAGTAACTAGGTACAATGATGTCTACTTATCAAAGAATGATAATCAGATCAATGAAGTCCTTGGAACAGAACTCAGCATGTAATTCAAGAAGGGGTAGCCATCATGATGATTATTGGTACTGTTCATAAAAGCAGAGGAGGTGCATGTTTGGTTTTATTGCCAAACTCAGTAAATTAGCTAAAGAGCATACAATTATTTTTAATATAGTTACCCTTTTCAGAGGGAATTTGAATGGTTATACTTTCCAATATTGCTTTGCACCTATATTTTGAATTTATATGACTATATTTATAAATAACATTCTGAATATAAGATATGGTATAGTAGCATAGTAATGTATGATGTATATATTATGTACAATATATAATACATACATTTAATATATATGATATATAGAGTATATATACATATACATACATAATACATATATGCTTAGATATATTATGCATAATATGTATATATACTTCATATATTATTGTATTAATACTCTATTCTAATATTCAGAATATTATTTATGAATTTATTATATACTAATGCATATAGTAATATATGATTTTAAGCCTATTTTAACCATCATATCTTTAAGTGATATCCTATCAAATGGAGAGATATACAAGTGAAAATCTTGAATTCATATCAATTAGACAATAGCATTTTAATACTATCTGTAATAAGTGCATTGTCTTTTAACATGAATCATACATATTATTAATTAATATAAGCAAATACAGAATTTCAATTCAAGAGAATTCATTTGGAGATCAGAATTAAAAGTAAAGTTCAAACTTGGAAGTATTAGCTACTCTGTGATGTAGGTACATAGATACAGATATCTATATCTACATATATTAGCACAGGGATCCCTCTCTGCAACTCTGTTAAAATATTTTGGCTTTGATATGTTCTTCCTTTACTCAGTCTCAATTTCAGTGGTTTAAGTTCTTTGTGAAACATACAATTTTTATACTTCAACTATTCCTTTCTCCAGCTGAATAAGAAGAAAGATACATCTCCAAAGAAATAAAGCAAAAAGATTTTTTAAAAAGCTTTTACCACTAGTGTATGTTTACTTTACACAAAAACCTTTTTTATTCTTCTAAATTATAATATGTTAAGAGCAATTATCTCAGTAGTATGAAAAGTACATTCAAGAAATGCTTGCTAAGAGAGAAAATAAATAACTACAAGTTTACCTCAATTCCAGAAAAAATTAGATTTGGAGAATATTGCACAATTGTTCTGGTGTTATAGGCACTGTCCCTTTTATTTCTCACTGTCAGGCTAACATTGAACTTGTCATTTTGAGACTTGACAATAAGCAGGCCCTTTTCTTTGGTGGATACATCCAGAACCAGGTCTGAGATACATTTTTCCTTATTTCCACAATCTTTGGCAAAAGGAATCTGAAACAGTAACAAGAAAGTATTTTTGAAAGTGTAGTTATGCATTATTGAAAATTATGTATCTTTTTATGTAACAGAAATTACATGTATCAGAAAAAGTTAAGCAAGTCATAATGAGGATAGATTGTACTGCAGAAATTTTAAGAAATTTTATACTTATTCTTGAAATCTATAGGGAAAGAATAAACTTTTATACATATATTTTTCCTAGTCCTTTTAAGAATGCACAGTATTTATGGCTATTTTCCACTAGCTTTAGTCTGTCAGAGACGGTAAGAATTCTAAGATATTAAAGCCACTCAACACCAATTATAAGATTTTCTATTGAAAAGAATCAAATACTTAGGAATATAAAAAAGCTGGGTATAGTGGGTGGGAGAATGGTCACACCATGTGTCTGGGAGTTCTGCTTGATTCTTCTTCACTAAGTCTCTTCACACCCACACAACATAGCCAATCTCCTAGCACTGTCCAATCCACCCCCTCCCCCTTCTAAATACTGCCTAAATCTTTTTTCATCCCTCCTCTTCCTCTTTGAACTAAAGTAATAGCCTCCAGTTATTCTCCCCCACCCACTCATTTCTCTTTGATCATTTTCCATATTGTGGCTGAAGGAATCCTCAGGAATTGCACATCCAGCCCCAACATTGAGCTGAATTAAAACTTCCAACAATATTGCATGGCTCATATAAAAGTTTAAAAAGTATGCTGTGGCACCAAGTCCTGAAGGATCTTGCCCCTGCTTTGGCCTTCAGCCTCAACTCACATTACCTCTCCCCTTGTTCTTTAGTTCAAGCCACAAAAATGAGTACAATTTAGCTTTTTTTTTTTTTTTTAAATATCTCAGGACCTTCATACATATGATCCCCCTCTGCTTCCCTGATTAAGTGGGATGGAAAATCGTCCACACCTTCAGGTCTCCACCTAACTGTGTAGGGGGCTTTCCTGGACTCCCCAGACACACAGAAGTTCCTGTAGTGCTCTGAAGTTCTCCACAATCTAATTACTACCTTCATGTTGACATATTCCTAGGTTTTACTGCAAGCCCTGTGCCTAGTATGTATAAGACAAGAAATCTATTTGGAAGGTAGGAAGAGAGTAGAAAATAGGTGTATGCGGAAAACTAATTCCTCATCTTGAATATTTCCTCTACTGGTTCTGCATTGCACTCTCCTCCATCTCTGTTCCCTATTTACTGTCAGGTGTGGGGCATTGAATTCTAAATTTGGAAGCAGGACCTGGGGAGCACAGCTCAGCCCCTTCTAGTCTATTTGCCTTTGGGGCAGCAGTGTGGACAAGGGAAGCATACATTATGATTTACTCCATTTGCAAGTTTTACAGGTGGGCCCCAGTGAAGAAGGCCAGAGATGGGTCCACAACACTGTCACTACTTAATTATCTATGATCTGAGACCAAGGTTTACTATGAGGGTATCCTCATACCCTCATAGGTAGAGAGGATACCCTCATAATAAACCTTGGACTCAGATCATAGATAACCAAGTAGTGCTCCCTAGGGTAAAGGGCATTTCTTTTGATTGGTCCTGAATCATTTATTAGTTTCCTTAAACTCCAGCAATAGGAAGTTAAAGGGTTAGGAAAGGTCTCTAATTACATAAATGTAACATAATATATATAATAATATGACATATATAGATATATGTGTTTCAAGCTTTTTGCTAATACAGTCACAAGTAGGTACTCTGAATTTTAAAAAATCTGACTTACGTATTCATGTACTGAATTTGGTAGAGAATCATCAAGGATTGGGCCATTTTCTGGATCAGTAAGATTAAAATCCAAAGTTATTCTCACAGAATCCTGAAAGTCATGCTTGTCCTAGAGTTTGAAACATAAAATATGTCATTGGTATCATACTGACCAGACAATCTAATCTTGTAGCTTTTTCTGGCCTGTGGCTTACTAGAACATTTTTTTTTTTACAACTAATTTGACAATATGCCTCATCAGACTTTTGCTTTGATGGATGGAGATGGCCTTTCTGCTTTGACAAGGGACACAGCTGGGAAGCAGAGGTTTCAGAATGTAACCAGTTGACTCACCTATGGCTCCTCAAAGGGGTCTGCTGAAGTAATGGGATACAGCATACTTTGTCCCAGGTCAGGATATACTACCCTGATCTGCATGCATAACAATGTCATTTCTCTTGATACCTTGAACTAAAAAATCAGTATGTAATACTTCTAGGAAAGCCTATCAATTTCAGAAGGGCAAACTGCCTTTAAATGGACTTATATTTTATTTTTATAATATATATATACATATAAAATTTTATAATGCAAACTGATATAGAAATGATATGAATATTACTAATAATTGCAAAATTATCACTAATAATAGTTTTCATTTATAGTGTCCAAAATTACTAGTTTACACATTATTTTCAATACTTCTTTAAGGTGAATAACTATTAGGGTTTTTATTTTATATTGGCTTAGTTGAGCCTCTATGGCCAAATAACTTTATTAAAGTAACACAGAATGTGGGGAAGTTGGGATAGAAATTCCACCTGGCTAACTCCAGAACAAGTTATCCAGGAAATTTTGGAAATTTTGAAGCTAGTTTGTTTCTTTTAAGGTACTTGGGTACCTGGACATGGTGAAGATACTGAACTTGGGAACAAACAAACTGCAATTGCTTTTAGGAGACTGGTGGCAATGCCATATCTGTCTTACACACATGGAATTTGACCCAAAAGTTTTAACTCCTAAATGTTCAGTTCTGATGAGCAACATCAGAGGGATTACTCCAACTTTTTTTTTTTCAGATCAAAATATTGATCTTTATGTTGATAGAGTAAGTTTATTCTGATGTCTATCATAGGTCATACTGGCACAAAAACCATTGAGAAAGAATAAATGTGGCATACCAGGATGCACATTTTCTGTCACTCTCCTCATTCTAACTATATTTTTCCAAAATATTTTATATAAATACATGAAGAATTTGAAAGCCAGTCACAAGTTGGAAAATCAGCCTGTATCCTTTGAAACTACAAGGTCATGATCAAGCGAATAAGTCTTAATCTCTGTTACTCAAATCAGTGTTTCCTCACTACCTTCATTCTGCTTTAGAAAAAAATTATTATAATGTACACTTTAGGAAAATGTTTAAGAAACTCTCACCCTAGGTTGAAAACACTCCCCACATACGCAACACCACAAGAAAATACATTTAAAATGGTACAAATTCGCTTATCAGCCATCTCTAGAGATTAATAATTTGCTTTCCAAACCTCTCTTATCCACTGAAACAGAAAGAAACTGAAGTAGCACAAACCCTCAGAAGATTAAAAAAATAATAATACCAATGGACCCCGAAAGCATATGTCCCAATTAATAGTTTGCCCTCAGGGCAGTTAATCACTGATTACTGAAGAGGTCCAGAGAAGTCAAGTGGTATTTTCAAGTTGAAAAAAGTGAATGAATGCAATAATGGAAAGAATAAGGGAATGAGGAGTCCTCATTCATGATTCCTCGATTCTATAATATATGGATGTCTGATACACACATTTGGAAATGACCTGCAATTTTTATTTATTTTTTTCTGATTAGGGAACAAGCAAAATGAAATTTACTTTATGTTGTCCACTTTGAAATAAAATAGTCAGAACTTGAATGACTTGAAATACAACATTTATATTATATTCTATGTTTGGAATAAGGCAGCTATAATATATGATTTACTTGCCAACATGTAGAAGGAGTGCCTAGTACATTCTGATCCTTGAACTATGATGTTTCGTTGAATCTTTCTCTCCTGAGTTCCAGAGAAAAAACTTCGTGATATCTGTCTTAGTGAATCTAGGGTGACACGATATTGCATATCTATAAAAATAAAAGAATAGACAAAAATGTTTATTTAAGAATGATTTTCACAATTCAACTCATTGAATAAATATTATAGAAATATCTTTTGAGCAATTAATCAAACAAAAAAGTTTTTTTTCTTGGCATATTCACATTAGTGTAGTATAATGATATTAGCAGTCAATAAGACCACCCTGAGGAGTGCTATAGAACTGTTTTCTGATTTCATCATGATTTCATCATGTATTGAATTATGCTTACTTATGATGTACATATATATGAAGTACATACATATGATATACATGTATGTGATGTACACATTCACATGCATACACACCCACCCATCTAATTTACTGACCATTCTGTATTTACTTGATTTTCACTCAAAATATTAATTTAGAAATGTTGGAATACTGTTTGGAATACTGATCATGTCATATTTCAATAGAGATAAAAAGACATTAATGGCATTTTTTCCTTTTTCATAAAAATATGCTCTTTTAGATTATGTTCAAAGCACTATTAAATTCAATAAAATAAGTATATATAAGTGAAATCTTGTACTTCATTTGAGGACTACATGCCTTATTTGATTCCTTAATTGTTTTACAAACATCATATAAGATGAAATAATGTTGCATATGAAAACCTGAATTGTATTTTTGCATTACTATACCTTATTTATTTTCTATTCAGGGGACTATTTCAGAGTACATGTGTACATATATACAGCAAATTAAGAAAAAAAGATTTTTAGGATGAATGGTTTTTTCTCATTAATTTGTCATTCAGATTGCAGAGTAAATTACTCTTCTGTAATCAATGGACTTACAGCTTTGGCTCCAACATATTTCAACATAATTTCAAAACTTCCTTAGAAAGTATAGAATGCAGAAGGAGAAAGATGCTCAGACTGACATGAGCCACCTTAGAAGCCCACACATCGTAAGTCTGACTGTAAAAAAACTAGTGTGACCTTCTCAATAGAAAGGAACAAGTAGTTTGAGTTCTTTATATATTTCGGAGAATAATGCTCTATCTGATGAGCATGTAGTAAAGATGTTCTCCCACTCTGTAGACTCTCTCTTCACATTATTGGTTGTTTCCTTTGGTGAGAAGAAGCTTTTTAATTTGAATCTATCCCATTTATTAATTCTTGATTTTATTTCTTGTGCTTTAGAAGTCTGGTTAAGAAAGTCAGGATCTAATCCAACATGATAAAGATTTGGGCCTATTTCTTCTGTTAGGTGCAGGGTCTTTGGTCTAATTCCTAGATTCTTGATCCACTTTGAGGTGAGCTTTATGCACGGTGAGAGATAGTGGTTTAGTTTCACTTTGCCGCATATGATTTCCAGTTTGCCCAGCATCATTTGTTGAATGTGTTATCTTTTCACCAATGTATGTTTTCAATGCCTTTGTTTAGTATAAGATAACTGTATTTATGTGGATTTGTCTCTGTGTCCTCTATTCTGTACCATTGGTCTTCAAGTCTATTTTGGTATCAACACTATGCTGTTTTGTTACTGTAACTCTATAGTATAGTTTAAGATCTGGTATTGTGATGCCTCCTGCTTCACTCTTCTTGCTAAGGATTGCTTTGACTACTCTGGGTCTCTTATTTTTTCCAAATGAATTACATGATTGCTTTTTCTATTTCTATAAGGAATGTTCGGATTTTAATTGGAATTGCATTAAATCTGTAAAATGCTTTTGGTAGTACGGCTATTTTGACAATATTAATTCTTCCTATCCAGGAACATGGGTGATATTTCCATCTTCTAAGATCTTCTTCAATGTCTTTCTTTTTTTTTAAAAAAATATTTATTTTAGTTGTAGGTGGACACAATATGTTTATTTCATTTTTATGTGGTGTTGAGGATTGAATTCAGGGCCTCATACGTGCTAGGTGAGAACCCTACCACTGAGCCACAACCCTAGCCTTTCTTTCTTTAGCATTCCATAGTTTTCATTGTATAGTTCTCAAAAAGCTTAACACCCCAAAAATAAGTAACTCAATCAATAAATGGGCTAAAGAACTGAATAGATACTTCCCAGAATAAGATATACAATTGATCAACAAATATATGAAGAAGTATTCAACTTCTCTAGTAATTAGAGAAATACAAATCAAAACTACTCTAAGTTTTCATCTCACTCCCGTCAGAATGGCAATTATCAAGAATACAAGCAATAATAAGTGTTGGTGAAGATGTGGAGAAAAAGATACACTCATACATTGCTGGTGGCACTGCAAATTGGTGCAACCACTATCGAAAGCAGTATTGAGATCCCTTTAAAAACTTGGAACAGAACCACTATTTGACTCAGCTATCCCACTCCCAGTCTATACCCAAAGGACTTAACATCAGAATACTATAGTGACATAGCCACATCAATGTTCACAGCAGCTCAGTTGAGAATAGCTAAATTATGGAACCAAACTAGATGCCCTTCAACAAATGATTCGATAAAGAAACTGTGGTACATATACACAATGGAATATTGCTTAGCATTAAAAAAGAATAAAAATTATAGTATTTGCAGGCAAATGGATGGAGCTGGAGAATATCATGCTAAGTGAAGTAAGCCAATCACAAAAAACCAAAGGCCAAATGTTCTCTCTGATAAGAGATACATAATGAGAGGGGGTTGGGGAACTTTGATTGGGGCAAAGGGGAGAGAGAAAAGGGGAAAGAGGAAGGGGGCAGACACACCGGCGGAATGAGATGAACATCATTACCCTAGGAACATGTATACCCACATGGTGCGACTCTACATCCTGTACAACCAGAGAAATAAAAAGTTGTGCTGCAATTGTGTACAATGAATCAAAATGCATTCTGCTATCATGTAGAACTAATTAGAACAAATTTTAAAAAAAGAAAAAAAAAGGAGTTAAGTACTTAGGTCACCTGCAATATCAATCTTCTCCAGGAGGGGGCAGAAGAAGGGAGAGGATTCTTTGAAAATTGAAAAAACAAAAAACATGTAAACAGACTTTTTTTGAAGTCCATTTCAAATTGCTGCCTCTGAGTTGATATGCCTGTACCAAATTCTACTGGATTTCACTGTGCCCCAAAGTACTTGCTTAAATAAGCTTACCGGCTTTGTAAATTGAGTCTTCTTTGGACTTTAATTTTGCATCAAAACATATTGTAGCATTTATGCACACTGTTTCCTTTCCCTCCATATGGCAGTTTTTCTTTTGAATATTCACTTTATTCGGTTCAAAATTCATGGTCACTTTAACTACAGCCACATCTCGGGACCTGCCAACACATAAACAATGAAAATCACTCACACCTTTATGCATTTCATGAATGCCATCAAGTTGGCAGTGCAATGTGACAGCATCAGAAGAGTCTCCTTTGTACATCCTGAGGAATCCTTTCCTCTAATGAGTCATCGATGGAGAAGAGAATGTATCTTATGTTCTGTGGAGATCCAGGCTCTTTTAGAAATATCCTGGGCATTTGGTTTAAAGTCTTAGGATCTAGTTTTGCTTGTAATGGGAAAAAAGTAAAACGAAGTGCCCGGGGAAGAGCTCAGAACCAAAACAACATTTGGGGGATCTCTAAGTTTGTTTCCCCAATTTGAAATGGTCCAGAGGTCCCTAGAAAACTCGTGGGCCCCAGTTAACCTTCATCTAGACTAAGAGATTTGTCTATTCTTGTGGGTTCAGCTGTGCCTATGTCTGGGAAGAAGAAGCAGAGTAACACTTGAGGCATTGTGTTAACCATGTGTGTTATTTCACTTAAATCTTAAATTGACTTTAAGAAGAAAAACCACATAGCACTCCATTCCTTCTCCATGTTTTGCTTTTCCCAGTCTCAATTATCTGTGGTCAAACATGGTTTTCATTTTCTTTCTTTTTTTTTTTTTTGATAGTTTTTAAACAATTTATTCACTGGAAACATGAAAAACATAGAAATGTATAAAAAATAGAAATCACATAATTCTGCCTCAGCAGTAATAGCCATGAACATTTAGTATCCTTAATGTTTTATTTATTAGCAAAAGAATAGAGACTTATGCAAATACATACATATATGCATATATAAACATACAGGTCCTTCTTACACATATACACAAGCATATATATGTGTATAGATATATACATATATGTATATAAATGCACATTTTTGGTTTTTGGTACTGGAGATTGAACTCAGGGGCACTTAACCAATGAGCCACATCCCTAAGCCCTATTTTTGTATTTGATTTAGGGACAGGATCTCACTGAGCTGTTTAGTGCCTTGCCATTGCTGAGGATGGCTTTGAACTTGTGATCCTGCCATCTCAGCCTTCCAAGCTGCTGGGATTACAGGTATGTGCCACTGTGCCTGACTGTGCATGCACATTTTAAAACTTGTATAAAATATCAGCCAGTTTACCCTTTCATCAGCAATGAATGGACATGTCTGATTTCCTGTTAGTAGTATGGATTCTCCAGACATGAGGCCACCTTGACCACTTTCCACCCTATACATTCTTTCTGCTTTCACTAGATCTTTACAGTAGCTATGGCTCAGTCTAGTCCATGTGACAGGACTCTCACTATTTGAATGTTTTTGACTACCTCTATTCATCATCTGCCATTTGTCCTCAGATTCAACCCCTACTTCAGCATTGCAAAACTTGCTCTTTATGTCCCAGTATCCATTTACTTTATCTGCTGTCAGTACAGCTGGGGCTATGACAAGGACTGTGTGTATTTCTGTGAATCAGGTAAATGAATTAAGATATGATTATCCTAATATCTGTATAAAACTCAAAGTTATTTATACACATCTTCCCCAAAACAGAATATCTATTTTATTGTTAAGTATATAATAGATCTCCAAATTAAGAGTTCATTCTATTTGTTCCTTTAATATAGCTTCTCTGTTTTTTAAGATTCAATGATTCCTCCAACTTATTCCACTGAATAATTTGTATTTGCATGACAGAGCATAAAAGGAAGTAGAAGAAATTTGTTATGGCATGAGTTCCAGTCACAGTCTGAGCTCTGGAATTATTTGTGAAATACTGTTGGATTAATCAGATGTTATAAAATACATACCAAAAGAGGGCAGCCCCTCCAAGGCCCCCAATAGTCACATCAGTCAGACCATCACCATTTAAATCCATTTCTCCATGGATAGACTGGCCAAAAAATTTCAGTGTCTTTCCATCCCCACCTGATGGAATATGCTGTGAAAATCCCAATGGAGAATTTTATGTTAGAGTTTGTGCAAAAGAGCTTCAAATAATCTGGGAATTTATATTGGTTAACAAATATTGAAACCAAACTTTTTTTGTGAAACAGGAGGCCCCTCATGTAGTGACAAAAGGAAATATTCAGAAGTTCCCAAAGGATATTGTTCTTTTTATAGTACAGACAGAATCATTTCAGAATGATTAGCACCACAGAGAAGGGAAAAGATTATGTAGTATCATCTTGTATTCTCAAGGGAAACATAATGATTAACTGACTCTCCTTTCTAGTTACTTTTTAATCCCATTGTACAGAGATAATTAAAGGCAATGAAAATCTTGAAAAAAAAACCTATTATAAAAGCAAGTAGGGGAATGGAGGATTGTTCTAGGGGTCAATTTAGGTTCATTAAACTTTGTGTCTGGTTATAAATAACATATTCCATCAAGTACATTTTTCAATATTCAGTCTTTTTTCTTTGGTGTGGATACCAGGGATTGAACTCAGGGACACTTGCCACTGAGCCACATCTCCAACTTAATTTGTATTTTATTTAGAGACAGGTTCTCAATGAGTTACTTAATGCCTTGCTTTTGCTGAGTCTGGCTCTGAACTCACCATCATCCTGCCTCAGCCTCCCTAGCTGCTGGGATCACAGGCATGTGCCATCATGCCATGATTCGATATTCAGTCTTTTTTACTGTGTGCCAAAAATTGTCCTAAAAGTCAAGGTCACAATAGACCAACTCCACTCACATGTATTCTCAATGTAGGTAGAAGTGAATATTGAGCTGATTTGTTTATATCACCATACATAGATATCTGCACTTCTTGACTTAGCATTGGTATATGATGATACTAATTTAATAAAGTCTGCTGGCAAGGAGGCAGGACTGACAGACCCCCTCTAAACTTGGGGTGTTATCATCTTCTTGTTTTTTACTTAAATAACAGAAAACAAGAAGCCAAATAAGGCAAACCAATTGGAAACATTTCTCATGCTAAAAATTGTATGTCCCATTGGAAAGTCTTTCCACATTTTTCAGCAAACAAATAAGGAGATGGTTTGGGAGGACTTAATTCCATTTGATTATCCTGTACACAAGCAGCACCTCTGGTTCTCATGGAAACAAGTAAACACATCCTCACTTGTTCCCTGGGAAAGCATTTTGCTGATAATTAAATGAGTCTAACTTTAATATTCTGCTTTGTTATTTTTGTTTAAAGATTCATTTTGATTTACCACTATTTTACAAAATAAATTTCTTATGAAAATCTGTTCCATTAAATGACAAAATGTCTTCTTTTTTCTTCTTCAAATGCCATTCCATTGAATTAGCAGGATTAATAGTGAAAGAATAAAAGTGGTGGAACAAAAGAAAGATACCTCTTCCTGCATTTCTTGGTTTCATCATGTCCCAATGGTTAATAATGCCTGTCTTTAGTGAAGTATTTAATACCATGACGATTTTTAACAGAAACAAATCATTTATCAAATGAACAGAAACTTTGTTACTGAAATAACCCTTTGGTTTGTTCACTATTAATGTCATTATGACTTCATGAAAAATTCAACACTTTACCATACATAATAGATTTTGAGAACTCTCTTGACTACAGAACCAAGGAGACCACTCAAATGCAAAATTAAATAAGTAATGTTATGATTTCTTTTCATGGCACATAAGCTAGAAAGTGGTGAGTTTTATTTTATTCATGATTAATTATTCAATGACTAACCAACTATTATTACAGAAAAACAATTACATTAGAACTACTTCAAAATCTCTTGTTTTTGTACCACATTAAGCATTTCTGTA
The DNA here is from genome assembly GCF_052094955.1 of Ictidomys tridecemlineatus. Lineage (NCBI taxonomy): Eukaryota > Metazoa > Chordata > Mammalia > Rodentia > Sciuridae > Ictidomys > Ictidomys tridecemlineatus. The sequence continues at coordinate 223,503,916 of NC_135477.1, forward strand.
AATTAATATTTTTCTCATGTATGAGGAAATTAAATTAATAGATTAGAGCTATTAATGGATAATAAATTTTAAACAGGAGGAACAGGAATCCCCTGCAGATTAAGCCCTCTTATACAATTTTCTTCCAATGAGGATTACTTACAAGAAAATTATAGACCTTCAGAAACTCAAATTTATGTGATGAAAATATGCCAATTTAATCCACAAATATAAATTTAATGACATCTTATTATAACAATATGAACACTAAATATGAAAACAATCTCACTCTTACCTCCTTTATTGGCTAAATCATAATTATTGTTCTCTTATTCAGAGAAATACCCTCTCTTTAGGATCAAACACTTTGCAGATATTAAATAGCATTATAATGAAGTGTTCTTTTTTTTTTTTGCCATTTCAAAAGATCAAATCCTAGAGATATGGCAAATAATAACAGAAAAGAAACCAGATAAAAATGTGAAATGAGAAGGAATCATTCTTAAAAAAAAAAAAAAAAAAACCTCTCAGGAGAGAATTAGAATTGAGTTTCCCAACAGAGTGAGAAGAAAGAAATCAAATAGCTCATTAAGTAGCCAGGCAATGCCACTCAGCATTAGAAGGTGGGGATTTGTAGGTTTAACTTCTTACTTGTGCATACTCTTTCCTTATAGTCTTCCCACTACCATGATAAATGTAGACGGCTCCTGCGTGATCATTCTCTAGAGGAGCCCCTATCACGACGTCATTAAATCCGTCAAGATTGAGATCTTTTACAGCAGCAATTGCTGTTCCAAAACGAGCCCCGCAAGGCTCATTTTTGTTTTCTTTTGTGCATGAGTTGTGCTTCAGAGATGAACAGCAAGTCTGCTTAATTGGTTCCAGGCTCATTTGATATTCAAATCTTGTCTGGAAAAAAAGATAAACAGGATACTTATGGATTTCTGTCACTAGAAGAGCAGAGTAGATTTTTAAAGTGCATGCGAAATTAACACTATTAAGAACCATCTGTACATTACTAGTACAGTTTGTAAAATTTCTTAAAAAGTGAAAGCAAAGTTGGGGATTCCAAAGAAGAGATTGTAGAATTATCAGAAAGAAATTTAAGAATCTCTTTTTAACACAATCAAATGAGTTTGTAATAAATAGCATATTTTCAAATACAAACAACTGATTCTTTTATTCCTCAGTTTCTGTCAAATTTTGTGCTCTTTTTCTCTCTTCAATTCTCCCCCATAAAACAAAGAGGAAATACATGCTGTTCAGAAAGCAACTTTCTCTAAAGCTGCCTAGAGTGTGTGTGTGTGTATTTGGGGGGCGAGGGTGGAGGCAGGGGCAGAAAGCAAGGACAAAGTACTAGTCAAGGTGCTCAAGAACCTATTTTCTTCTTCTTCTTTATTAACAAACAAATAAACAAACATATTTTCTTGGAGGAAATTTTTTTTAAAAAAAGTAACTACAGTGTCTTCTGGGAAGCATCTGATGTCACTGATTTGGATCTAACTAACTCTTTTCTACCGTCCAACCAACTACATCTCTAATGATACTCAAGGATGAATATAGTTTACAGATGAATTTATTTAGTAGTTTAGTGAATTTTATTTTCATCTTCTCTATCCTATGTATTCTGACAACAAACCAACCAACCAACCAGCACTTCATATTTCCAAGCAGAAAATATCTAAGGGTTGGAATGATTTAATTAACATTTAAAATATTCCTTTCAAAACAGAGTTTGGTGAGATGAACGGGAGCTAAAATCTTTGCTCATTTTTCTAAATTGAATGAAAAAATCAGAAATGCATTATTCAAAATTGAAGAAAGGGAAAAAGGTTTTCCTGGGTTTCAGATACCAAATTCAGATACCATTACCTGATTCAGAATATACACATACACTTTTCCTTGTTCCTCTTTCTCTGTTCCCATGTACATGGGTGCCCCGACCAGAAGGATGTCAGTGTTAGAATCTTTATCAATGTCAACTGTAGTTAAAACACTACCAAAATAGGAACCAATCTAGGGCATAAGACAAAACAAGACAGCCCGGTTAATATCAGACATTCTCAAGGAAGTTAAAATCTGCATTTTTCTTACTTTTTTCAATTTAGAACATGATTGATGTTTGGTTGACAAAGGAAATGAAATATAGAAACTGGTTGAGTATTTTTTTTAAGCTAAAGAATATCAGTCTATTTCATCTTTGAGGGGAAATAGATGTCACTGATTTTATAGCTTAAAAGTAACAGAAACGATTTTCTTTAGATTTTTGTCTTTCTCCACAAATCAGATAGATAATACTACAATGGCTTTTTTTTTAAGGAAAATGGATAAAGAGGAGAAGGCATTCTAAAATGGTTTTATATATGTTTAAGTATAGTAATAGGAAATTATGAAATAAATGCATTAAAATGAGCTGACTGGTTTTGGGATACTGTAGGGTATTTTATCTCATGGTCTTAGATGATTATCTACTTAACAATAGGTAAGTCTTGTCCCAGCAGTTATGAAAGATGGAAAAATAAGAAAGGATCACAGGGGGCCATCCCCTTGCAGCAATATATTGTCTTTTTTAAAGATAGAGATCTATTTGGGGGAAAAGCAAGGAACTCACATTTCATTATCTAAATGCTTAAATCACCTTTTAAAATATGTTTAATATTTGACACTCTTAGTTCCTCTCTTATTGACACTTCCCATCCCAGATTCTGTGCTTTCATTTTTGCTCTTATGATTCTGTTCCTATATCACCAATCATCCTTTTTCTTTCTTCTTTGCTGGTCCCATCCCCTAAACTTTGGCCTCCCTGAGAGCCCAGATCTGAGGTTTCCTTTCTATTCTCTTACCCTAGACCACCAAAGCTTCCCAAACATGTTCACAGCATATTGTACATTTCTTTCTGTTTTCATCCTTGAGGCTCAAATTCTGCATTGATAGACATATAGATATTGTGAGATGTACTTTTTATGGCTTTTGAAGATAATTTTCTCACAGACTTGAAGGGCTTAGAAGGCTTTTCAATATTATATTAATCACAAACATTTAAAAAAATATAGTGGGCTCTGTCAACATCACGTTTTTATTCCCCATGCTGACCAGGGTTCCCCCACTTTTTAGTGTTTAATGCCCAGCAGCTTTTCTCATTTATTTTACCTTACTGACATCTGCAAGCATCTGAATTTGTGCTTATTACTACAAAAAAATATCAAAATCTTAATACCATTTTTTTAAACTTTTTAAAAAAATACTACAACTGTTTGTTCTACTGGAGCCACATTTCTCTTAGATTTGCAGGCCTAAAACTGAAATCACTCATGATTTAAATCATTCATGCTATTTTCCTCTACTCAAGTAAGCAGTTTCCCACAAAATTTTATACTTCTTTTCACCTGTAGACAATTAACAGAAAGATAATCGACGGAAGATGTCATCTAAAATGCTTTATTTTACTTTCTCAACTCCTCTTTATTTGTGCCTATACCTCTCCCTTTTCCATGTTTGATTGTTAATATATTATTTTAGGTTCTTACATCATCCTTAAATCAAGACGACAGCTTCATTTTTATTGCTGATGCATTTTGTGAGCATGAATGTGGCAAAGAGTTGATAAAAACACTTTGCGTGGTATATGAGAATCTGACCTCTGGTGTACTCTGAGATTCTCCTGGGAACCAGCTGAGGATAGGATTCCAATTATATTGTCAAGCATCACATGGTGGTGAAATCAAGCAATGGCTGGAATGTTGTACTGAGGTCATGTGGAATCAGGAGTGAACTCTACCTGATAGAGGTAACATATTTTGGGCTTCTTTGGGTGGTGACTCTGTAGCTAGCTTGCCCTTTGAAGACACCCTGTAAACTATGTCTGTGCTACTGTCGTAAAGAATACCAGCTCCTATGAAGAGAGGACTTTGAGCCAGGGCAGTTGTAGACACCTGCCTTGTGTAAGTTTGTAGCACCTGGGCTGTACATTGTGCTGGTCTAGTTTACTGAGATAAAATACCTACTGAGCCCTAAGAAGAACCCCCTTGAGGACTGCAGAATAGAGTTAATAATTTCTCATTGTAGAACACTTGGAAAATTCAGAAAACTATAAAAATAGACAAACGTTACCCAAGTTATTAAAATCCCCCAAACAGCAACAACAACAACAAATATCATAGATAAATGCTATTCTTTTGGTCTAAAAAGTACTATAAGTATTTATGTTTGCCTATTTTGTATAATTTCTTAATCTAATTTTAATGTAATTAGTGTAATCTAATAATAATTTTCCAATTTGTGTTACAATCAATTTCCCAATACTTTGGGGGTATAAGTCAAACTTTTTAGTTTGTGATTCAATGTTTCACACAATAAAGTCCCCATTATCTTTTTAACATTCTCTTTTACTTTCCTTTCTACTTATCTATATTTTATCTTTCCTTCTAGACTCACCCCAAATTCCAACACTTATTATGGCTTTTTACACCAATCTTAACTTAAAATAATCTTTCTACTTTCTGAATATACTGTCTATATCCCTGGCACTTTTATGATTCTTAATGTTTTAGATCTCTTTTCTTGTACATATTTTGCATCTACCCCTATTATCTCTACATCTTATCTTCACTTCCATCCATCTGCAGTGTTTATGAGGCCAAAGGTACAGACACGTTACATCTTTTCAAAGAATCTAATAGGTAACCCTGGTTACGGTGGATATTGACTATGCAGGTATTGCTTTTAGAAGATTTAGAATAACAGAGACATACATGGAATGTGAAGAAACTAATTGGAAACATTTTTCAAGCTTACCTGTTCTCCACTGAGTGTCTGGAGAATCTTGATGTCCCCATCTTCCATTCTGTAGATAACAACCTGGCCTGTGTGGTTGTATCGTGGCTGTCCAGCAATATAGAGAACACCTCCAGGAGCAGTGGCAGAATTTACTGTGTAACCTACCAAAGAGATTCCAGACATATATCTGGTCCCTTAAAGTCTGCATGTAATATGTTATGAATGACTTTAGATTGTCAACTTACGGAGAATCACTGATTTATTTTTAAATGGATTTCTGCTTTTCTGAAAATAATAATTTTTAAGTGCACATAAAATCTTCTTTTGGTTAGAAACTTTTCATTATCTACCACAACAACTTTGTTCTGGAAAGGTATTCCTCCCCCCCATCTCAGTTTTTCATTGTTTAAAGGCACAAATGATATAACAGTGATGATAGAAAAAGAAAAAAAAAAGGTATACAAAGCCCCTTACCATTCTTAGTTCACCATTTTGGAATATATCCATTATATTCTATTTGGACATAAGTATCTGTGCTGTAGACATTAATGATAACATACTGTTAGGATTATAGGAAATATAAATCTTTATCTCTTGGAAGCCTGATTTTAAATTGTAACTTAATTGGTGAATATTATTTCTGTGAGTTCAAACATAAAGTTATTAAATTTACTACTTGACCACTCCCTGATGGAATATTGGAATTTAGGTGGTTTTTGATTGTTTGCTATTGTACTAAACTTGCAAAAATAAATATTTATTTACTTTTATTAAACTTAAATCCTTGAGTCAGCATTACTGTCTGCATTTTTAAGCATTTATTAAACATTTACTTACTTTTTCTATTTTTGGATTTTTTCTTGACAGTAAGTTTAAACAGATTACTAGTTCAAGTCTTTAGTGGTTCTTATACTTTTTGGCAAATTGTTTCCAAAAATTTCTATTAATTATTTATTCTTATGAACAGTTATATGGGACACAACTAGTCTTGGGGATACTTGGTAAATGTCTCCAAGTATTCTGACTTATTATGTAAATTTTTAAATATTTTAATAAGTGTTAAACATTATCTAACAATAGTACGGTGTTAATTTTAATTTGTATTTGATTATTAGTGAGCTAGTTTTTCATATGTCTGATCATTCATCCTTTTAGGGGCAGGTATTAAATTCAGGGTTTTGTGCACGCTAGCCAAGCATTGTGCCACTAAGCTACATCCTCAGCCCCCTTTTTAAAAATTTATTTTGAGACAAGGTCTCACTAAGTCACCCAGGCTGGCCTCCTGCATCCTTCTGCCTCAGCCTCCCAAATGGCTGGGATTTCAGGCATGCACCACCTCACTTAGCCACTCTATTTTAGTTGAGTTTTCATGCTCTCCAAAATTTGGAGTTGTTTTTTTTTTCCCCCCTACTTTTACATTCATTTCCATGTATTTTATGTCAAATTTTTCCTGAGCCGTAAGTTTTTGATTCTTGTTTTTTCTTCTGTGTAATCTATTATCCTGGTTTAAGTACAGTTTGTTTTGTTGCAGTCAGGATTATCTATTGTGACAGAGGGAGATTATAAATGGGTTAATCCAACCATGAGCTCTGTAGACACACCCAGTTCATCTGGGTGTTTTGTTCACATGGATGTGCTCAATGACCAGGGAATCTACCCATAAACCCTTGAGTTCAGCTTTACCATCTGCATTTTTAAGTATGCACAGCAAAATGTCAGCACTCTTTCTGGGCATCCACCTTTGATTGGGCCCACCTACGAATGGCACCATCATAATGATGGAATAATGCACAATGGAATTGTAAGGTAACTTTTCAGATACTTGGTGTCCTTTTAGGTATGCATACACATGATGGCTTGGAAAGTTTAATAGATATTCTTAAAGTAAAGAATAAGATATTAACATCTTGAATTGCATGATTTTGTAGGGCTTACTGTGTCAAATGTATAGCAAACTATTTTGAGAGATCACATCAGGCCATTTATGGGAAAGAACTCGAATTTCGACTGTAAGTTAGATGATTATTATTTTTGGTGTCAAGAATTAGATTTATTCTTTCTGTCATTAGAGAACATAGCTAAATCAATGCGTAAAAATGACTTTATGTACATGTCAACTCTCCAGAAGGAAAAAACTGTTCTAATAACCAGAGCTGTTCATTAGTGGTGCAGGAAGCAGATTGTTTTTCAAAATTCCATAGAACAGCATTTCCAACAAAAAGACCATATTTCTAATTTACTCAACAAGTATTTCACTATAAAGTATTAGTTCTACTTTGTCTCAAATTTTTAAAAGAGGAACAGAGGTTTTGGTACCACTTAATTCTTACAAGTGCTGAGGGAACACAATTCCTTAGACATATTATCTTTTATGAGTAGTTTTATCACGTTTTCATTTGTTCATTTTTCTTTGAGTTCTTTTCTATTGTTATATATAACACAATGCAAAATATTCTTCAAACATACAATGTATTATTTTTTATATTACTAGTGGCAATATTGCTTAAGAGTAAGAATTTTAGGGTCATGTTTATGCATACATAAAATAGAAAAGGAGATGTGCAAAACAAAGACTGCATTATTTCCTGCCATTCTACTAAGAAATATGAAGAAAGGAGTGGGATAGTGCAAGGGTTTTAAAAATATGTTGATTATTATTACTTTGTGTGATTTTCAGAGCTGTGAATACAAATGGGTAAATGACTCTTTAGAAAACAAGTTGAAAATTATGTTTGGGACTTGGAGTTGTACAATTACTTAATTAACTCTAATAATTTGCACTTGATAATGGAAAATATTGGCTTATAAATCACAGGGACAGTAACTACCAGTAGCTTTTTGCTGGGGGCTCAAGTGTTCAAAGACAATAAAAGGAAAAGAAAAAGAGACAAATGTAGCCTAACTTTAATAAGGCAAATAATTATAAACATTCATGCTTAATATTGTTTCTTAAAAAGGAAAAGCATAAAATGAAAGGAGGGAAAAGGGTGGCCTCGTCCAATGCATGGATTTATGAACAGTAAATGAGGTCAGCTCCCACAATTCACTCTTTGGAAGAAGCGTGAGAAGCTGGTGAGGTCATGGGAAACAGGCATGATCTGTCTCCATTCCACTTCTTTGCCTCACGTCTTTCCTCTTCCTTTGGAATCTGTCTGGCCTGATTAGAAATCAGCAAACTGTGGGTGGAGGAACACAATCTCATCTGCATTCTCACCATTAAGCCCACTTACTAAGCATATATTAAGCACATATTGAGGCAGTTTGCTGAGTTACAGAAAGACAGCCACATTGATGGGCATTGTGGCTCAAGCTTGTAACCCCAGCTACTTGGGAGGCTGAGGCAGGAGTAACACCACTTCAAGGAGAGCCTCAGCAACTTAGTAAGACCCTGACTCAAAAATTTAATAAAAAATTTAAACAGAGCGGGGAGAATAGTGCTTGCCTAGCATGTGCAAGGGCCTGGGTTCAATCTCTAGCAGAGAAAAACCAATAAATAAATAAGGGTATGTGACTATATCCTGATAGAGATGTTCATTAGCTTCCATTCCTACTTTGTTTTGATCAATATTGATTCCAGAGGATTTTTTTTCATACAGTATCTAACTCTTGCTTTGCTTCCTCCATTAGATTTTCCATGGTCTCACTGTTTGCAATCTGTATGGATTTTAAAATGAAATATTCGATCTCTTCTTAATTTGCAATGTCCATAAGAAAACATTTTGAAAGCCTCATTCCAGATTTAGAACACTGGGGGAAAATCCCACAACACAAGCTATCCACCCACATGTTAATTACTGAGTTCTTTTCTATTTTGAAAGAAAGTTTACATATATCAGACTTTATGTTGGCAAAATATCACGCACTCTAAATTTTGATTAAGCTAATAAAATGGATTTGTGAAACAATATGTATCATCTCAGCACACTGTAGGAAACATGCAAAAAAGTTCATATATCATTATATGTACAGATATGGCTGGTACTTTTCTCAGCTTTATTGAAGTATAATTGGTAAGAGGGGACATATAAGTACTGTAGTCAGAAATGAAGGCTACTTTAATGTTTTCTTAATTGTGATGATATATTTAAATGCTGAATTCTCTAATTCTTCTTTAATCAACCAATAAATCAATAAGTAAAGCTTTGGAGGAATAACAGATTTAGGATTCTAACAGTTTATTTAGTTTTAAGGACTTTTATCATATAGTCCTTAGCTCAGAATACCAAAAATTCTGGATTGTTAAATTAATAATTAAATATGTGAACTTCCTAAAAGTAGAGAACATGTCACACTTGTTTGTGGATTTCACAAAATGTTTTTAATTTTCTAAATATCCAGTACTTAGAAGTTGTAATATCAATGTCAGCTACTGTTATTATTATATATAATATACCTGTGTTAGTTTTCTATTGCTTCTGTGACAAATTACCACAACTTGGTGGCTTATTATACTACAAATGTATTATCTTACAATTATGTTAGAAATCTGGCAAAGTTCCCCCAGGCTAAGATCACAAGTAGCCAGGTCTGTGTTCCTTTCTGGAGGAAAGGTAGGATCTGTTTCTTGGAGCTTTGTAGCTTCTAGAGACCACATATATAGCATGTCTAGTGGTCCCTGTCCATATTCAAAGCCAACAACATCGCCTCTCTAACCATTTTACATAATTCTAGCTCCCTGAGATCACATCCAGGAGATGTTCTCTGATTTTAAGAACTTGGTTACCATGGGCCATGCCAGATTTCCTGAAATAATCTTTCCGTCTCCAGATTCTTAACTTAATCACAACTGCAAAGAAGTTTTTGATTCATAAGCAAACATATTCCTGGATCTGTGAATGAGGACACAGACATCTTTGTGAATCATTATTCTACTTATTACAATGATAGTAAGATGAATATTTATTGTATAACAGTACATACCAATAAAACACCTACTGAATATTAGCATCTGTCAGGCATAGTATTAAGCACCTTATGGTCATTATTTAATTTAATCTTTTTTAATAGCCTAAATTATATATCAATTTAAGTATTGCCACTTTATAAATAAACTGAAGTGTTGCTAAGGCCATAGGAACAGGGAGAGACAAATATCTACAGCTGAGAGCCGTCTTTAAATGACAGCTTCAGAACTGTATCAGGTCTTTAGTATTATGGCATTACATGGCATATGCCCATTACTTTTATTTTGATGGGCATATAAGATCCCAATAAATGGATTTACTATTTACTTCATTATTCCCATTTTTTGGACATGTGGGATAATGCTATTTCCTCTAATACCATATATATTAATAAAATGAAAGTGACTGTTTACATGGCATTCTTAAATGTTGGATTTGTTAGGTTAGATTTTCAGAAGTGAAATTTCTGGGTCAATATGTTGTGAACTTTTTATTACTCTGTAAACACATTGTCAAATCCCTTTCATAAGGAGTTGTACTGATTTATGTGCTACTCATTATATTTGAGGGTAGTTGGTCTATAATTCTTCTATCTAAGATAGGAAGCAGTTTCTGATTGAACTGCTTCTTGATTCCAAGGCATTTCATGTTGAGCAGTCTCACAGAATCTTTCCCGAATTTACATCACAAACTTGCCAAATTTCAAAGATGTACATTGTATGATTTCTTGTCTCACCCCCAATTTCTTCAAGTTATGGAGGGAGAGGGAACTTTTGCTGGAGTGGTTTACAGATCTGTATTCTCTAAATAATCTTTTACTGGAACATTCTAGTTTATAATTTTACCTTTGAAATATGTGATGATAAAAACAATGGGATATTCTAGCTGTTGTCTGACCAGGGTACAATGTAATGAGATTTCTATAGGAAAGAAGACTAGACTTTCATTAATGTGGTTCAGAGAGTAGTCACATTGTTACTGCTGATCACCATTATATTTTTAGTTATCTATAACACAGGCTTTTATTCTTTTTATATCCTCCTATCTCTTTAATAGGTGTTCTTAAATAAGGAGGCATATGGGAATACCAGTAAAAACCTGCCACTCTCCTCGTAAAGTAGAAAGAAACTGGCTTATGTTGCTAACAAGACTTGCTCCAGGACAGAAAGATCCCTCAGAGGAATGCCAACAGACTAAAATGTGAACACTTCAAGGCTAAGGTATTTGTTTACTGCAGCATTCCCAGAACCAAGAACATATGCCCGGGGGCAAAAGAGGAGCCAGAAAAACATCTGCTAAAAGAGAGTTGGGAAGGCACACCCAGAGGTGCCATTCCATCCCACTGTTCACTGAGATCTTCTTCCATTGATGAGGATGCCCCCTAGCACCCCTGGCATCTCTGATCCTGGTACAGATCCTGAATAAAATGGTACCATATATATTCTTCCTTGTAACTAGAAGTCATTAGAAAGCAAGAGGAGGTTACATCACTGAGCTATGAGAGAAGAAGTTATATGATGAATCAACTTAAAATTCTCTGGGTCTCTGTGTCTTTTTGTCTCTGTCTCTGTTTCTCTCTCTATGCATGTGTGTGTGTGGGCACTGGAAATTAAACACAGGCCCTTGTACATGCTAGACACGCATGCTAGCCATCCCTTTTTAACTTTTTACTTTTTGAGATTGGGTCTTGCTAAATTGCCCCAGGCTGAACTTGAGCTTAGGGTTCTCCTGTTCACCCTTTCTGGTAGCTGAGGTTATATTCAAGAGCCACTGTGCCAGGCTAAAATTCTCTTTTTAAAAATTAAAACTATATAAAAAAACTAATGGTAAAGGTTATGAAAGAGAATATTGGAATCTATTCTTCAGAATAGAGAAGTTAAGGTCTCTTTTTCTACCTACTCATTTTCTGTCCATAGTTCTTGAATTTAAAGAAAATACCAGGCATAAAGAGACCTCTTAAAGTGCACATAGCCTGAATCATTCCCTGAACTACAGGGTCCCACTGAGAAACATTGACCTCCAGGTTCTGAAACTTCAACTTGCTAAGGCTCTTCAGAAGTCTTAAACCTTTTATGGATTCCTTAAAATACCTAATTCTTTGAGGTGTTGTCACTACATGGTTTGCACCTATGGAAATACAAGCAAATAGCACTAAAGATTAAAACATTTAAAAAATAAAAAATAACCTTCTGTCAATTGCCTTCAAACATTACCTAAATAAGAAGCAAGAGGTTCATTCTTCTTGGTAGATTCAACTTTAAAGGTTGTGTTTTGAGGGATTATGATTTGATTAGCCTTCTGCATGACCACTGTTCCATTCCAATCATAGGCTCCTACTGCTCCAAGCATGACCCAGTCCTTATACACAAATAGAGAAAGCAATAATGTTTAATATTTAACTACAAATGTTATGTTTCCTAATCTTGCCTTTTTGCTTTATTTTGGGTATCCTAAATCCTAAGTCTTAGAAGTTTAAGGAATTCTTGCAAGACTCTTGATTATCTTAACACTGAGAAAAAGACACTCCATGTCTGAAGCAAATAAATTAAGTATTTTGTTTAGCCAGATATATGATTACATAATACAAAGCTCAGACTAGCTAGTTCACAATTATTAGTAACATGTAATGAGTTGTGTGAGACAATGTTTTCCTAATAATAAGACTGTGAAATGCCATTTTCCTACTTGGATTAGAAAACATCCTCACGGTCTGTATAACTGCTCATGCCAGAAACCACAAGTAGAACTTGTAATACTGATGGCTGGGTGTTAATTTGAGGGGAAGTAATCTAGCAAAAAGGTATTTCGTTTACTGCCAAGTGATCAACATACCTGTGAATAATGAGCGCTGAAGCCAGTCTGAGACATTTCCATTTCAAATGAAGCTGCTGACTGGTCTGATGTAGCTATAACATAGGAAAAGATCAGCATAAGTAACTAACAATGCCTTTTACTGCACTGCTGACTTGCTCAGTAGAGCCTGATATCTTATTAACCACAACTTTTAACATCTCAGACACTTTCAGTAGTACATTTCTCAACCCAAAATTTCTAGGTTGAGCTGAGTAGAAGACAGGTTTGTGAACCAACTCCCGGCTCCATTCTCATTCAATAGCTTCCCCATCCTTGCTGGAAGTCTGAAGAAACTTGCATTCTTACACTGCAGCACACTGTGTCTCCTATATGGCTTTGAGTTCACCTGGTTAAAGTTGCATCACAGAAGCAGGAAGCCTTTTTCATCCTTATGACCTGGGGATCCTGTGTAGGCTAAACTTACTTGATATTTTACAGGGCTGAAAAAATTTCATTTACATATTTAAAGAGGTGTCCAGCTCCACCAGTCCCACCCACATTTCAGGCCATAAAACTGGCCCTAAATGCATAGTTTGCATTTATTATATCTCTGGTTATGGGTATCACTCACAGATCAGGAGGGGAGTTTTTTAACAGGGCTCTAGTCCACATGCAGCCTGATCATGTACATTTCAAGGATCCAGTGCCCACTTTGAAGTGCTTCACTGAAATGCAGAGACAATACAGAGCATTCTCTCCAAGTACAATACTCCCAAATTATTCTCAAATACTCAGGAACCCAAAGCCACAATTTCCTGAGGGAACCAAGGGAATGTTGATTTATTTGCTTCCAGTAGGGAGTTACTGATTCATTTGGCTTTAAAGATAAGTTTAAAATAACATTTTTTTTTAAAGTCAGTCTATCCTCCCATTGAGGCATGAGAATAATCAAATATGTGAAATGAAACACATTTACTATTTATTTACTGGTGTAAATTATCAACAAATCCATTAGTAAATTGCCTTTTATGGGACTAGATTAATGGGATAATCATTAAGAATTCAAATTATCATTTTAATCTCTAGCACTTATTGCCCTCTCAATGACTTTAAGTTAAACATGTTTTTTTTGTTGTGGTTGTTGTTGTTTTTGGCACCGTGGGTTGAACCAAAGGGCACTTAACTACTGAGCCACATCCCCAGCCCTCTTTTTTATTCACGTTCTCACTAAGTTGTTTAGGGCCTCACTAAGTTGCTGAGGCTGGCTTTGAACTTTTGATCTTCCTGCCTTAGCCTCCCATGCTGCTGGGATTACAGGCATGAGCCACCACACCCAGCAAGTTAAACATGTATTCTAATAGAGCTCAAAGGGAATTCCTCACTTGTCTTTGCAAGACCAACAGTAAGAAACCAGCAGCCAACTGTGCATGTTTGCAGCCTGCACTGTGCTGCTCTGTTTGAAGCTGAGAACCAGGAGAGAGAAGCTGTGTGACACTCCACTGGACATATTGGCACCATGTAAGAGCCTGTCCTCTCTCTCTGAGCTTCTGACTTTGAACCGCTCCCTGTTCTGTTCTGGAGGTTGAGCTAACCACTCTGACTCCTGCACAGTTTCTGGTTAGGAATTGCATCATTTTCCCCTACGCTTGATAGGAGAGGGAGACATTAGACCATTTCCTGTTTCATTAGGCAAGTACTTGGCATGCTTGCCTCATTAGGTGGCATTGTGCTTGGCAAGCAGGACCTTCATAATTGTAGCTATTTACCCTGAGAAGATAAATGTTGACAGGAAATGGATGTTTCCCAAGTAACAAGGAAAAAGGCCACTTCTGATCTCATTAAGAAAAAAACAAGAAATAATCTAGTCAAAATACTGGTTTGGGTTAGCTTTCATTATGCAACAACAAAGATGTGGAAGATGTTTTTAGTCTGTGGAGTTCCTTATAAAACACTTTTTATTTTTACACATAGAGACTTCTTGAAATATACTGGGGCACTCCTATGTGGAACTTGTGTGGGTAGGCTAATGTCATTTCAGGGAAATTGAGCCCCACCACCCCCGAGGATTTGGGATTCATTTCTGCCTGTACTAGTTTATAGTTACTTGCTTACTTAAGAAAATATATAGAAATGATACTATATATTTAGCTATCTAATATGACTGATTAAGTTATTTTTACAGATTGTTTGTTGGCCTATGGTTGTTAAAAGTGCAGAATAACTCAGAAGGCCTTACATATTTCCTTAAGTCCAGGCAAACTCATGACCTGAACTGTTGATAAATGACACTATGATGGCTGTGGAAATACCAAAGTTACATAAAAATGACTTGTACACAGAGTACAGGACAGCTGAGTCCTTCAGAAGCAAGTGCAACTTCAAACTAATGAATAATTCTAGAGTCCTTTCTCTGAAGGCTCAGAGGGAAAGGAGCCAGAGAAAAAGGGAGACATTTCTGCCTACATTGTCAATCCCCATTATCTGTGAATCAACTCTCTAAGTACTGATTATGAACCCAATTGTGAAGTCTACAGGAAAAGTGTGGTGAGGATTTTTTAGTTGCTGTTAAAAGAGAATAGAGTAAAATGAAAGAGATCAGAAATTATCATAGTGCATTTCATATAATTAGAATTATTTTTGTGAAACTTGGTTTTATTTTTAAATGCACATATATGTGTGTGCTGGGTTGCCAAGGAAAACATATTCATCATCATGGGTCAGTTCAGAAGAAGTCTGAAAGCCATCACTTTATATAATTTTCTTTTTCTTCTGTGAGTTTAATATTCTGTGTTAGTTACTTCCCTGCATTTTTCCAGCCTCTGCTGGGAATTAAAAAATTCCCATGTTTGGGAATTCAAGAATGACCCACCCACTTTTTTTCCAATAACACCCCTTTCCCATTTTACGTCTTGCTTGATATCATGAAAACTGAGAGGCAGCTTTTAGATTTCTACTTTTATGAAATAGAAAACCACAATTTTGAATGTTTCCTTACAAAGAGGGTCAACTGGACTTGGATGCAGAATAAGGAAAAAAGAATTATCTGGTGGTTCCTCCTCCTAGGAGGGGAGCAGGGCATGTTCTCTGAGACTTCAGATCATCATGGAATGTGAAGAAGGAGGCTATGCCAGTTTGCCTGGAATAACATTTCTGAAGACTTTTAGTTTCCAAAGTAATCTGTTACTTGACATCCCCCATCCAAGGCAGAAGAGGGATCATTGTGACTCAATATCCTGAGCACTGAGAAATCAAAGAAAATTCTACAAATATGCAACATAATTCAGTGAACTGAAGTCTCACCACCATGGGGCTTGAGGCAGATCTCTCTCTGTGAAGACCATTAAAATGTTCAAGGAGCAAAATGCAGAGAAAAATAAATGAACAAAGAAATCATTACAGCAGAACAAAGGAGAGTGAAGCAAACAAAGAAACAAATGGAAAAACAAAACTTGAGCTAGAAGCTTCACAGTCTAGGCCTGTGTCACAGAAGAAAAACAGCGCACGGGAACAATTTTGTTCTTGCACATCTACACTGACCATTGTCTTCATAGGCTCTTGTAACAGCACTATCATGCTCTTATACAGATGGTTACTAATAGACACAGGGCTATATGAAACAGCCAGCTACCGTGCACAGTGAAAACGTATTTGTGACATGCTAGGAATACATTCAAAAACTCGATTACATTGAGTATGAATTGTAGAGAGAACATGCAGGATGAGGAGAAATAGTCATACCTTCCAGGGCAAATATTCTTTCTCCCAGAGCTTGAACAATAGTGACGAGAGCCAGTTCATCAGAGACGTTGAAGAAATGCTTTTCAGTGGGTTCACTTGCCATTGATTTTATTTCCTCCACCAATTTTTCAGTGCTTAAATTTCCTCGGTTATAGCTGCCAAGAATCTAAGACACAACAAAAATGGCAAGAACATATTTAACTTCTGTATGTTCAATGAGGATCTCAAACATATTGTCAGTAAACAAAAACACAGAGTATCTTAGTGTAGTGCAATCTTTATGTATTTCCATATTTGTGGAAGAAGAATAATATTCAGAATATGTGGTCTAATACTAACTATTAAACACTGCAAGTAGTGTAGGAAAACATAAAGGATCATTTTATATGTGAGCGAAAATGTCTTCTCTTTCATTCCTGTGTTCATATTTATTAACAGCTATCTCTTTGAAAGCTAATACTTCAAAAGTAATGTCAAGCTTCTGAATGTCTCTGAATTATTCCAGTTAAGAACATTCTCTTCTGCTGGCAAAATCAATCAGCAAGTAAGTTGCTTGATATTGGAATAAGTCATAATCTAAGTCAGCAACCCAGAAAATAAGAAATCTGGGCATTTCTTTTTGAAACCAAATGCTGAAGTCAGAGGCATTCTATTTTATGGAGAGGAAAGGGAGGCATGAATACCTAATATGGTTAACAATAATTATTTAGATATATGCAAGCAGATTTTCTCATTTAGTTTATCTTGAAAATAGATTTATTGAAATACAGTTTATATAGTAAAATTCATGCTTTTTAGGTGGACAATTACACGATTTTTGGCAAATCAATATGGTTGTGTTACTATGAACTCAAGATATAGAATATTTCCATCAAACCAAAAAGTTGCCTCTTGCCTTTTGTGGACAATTCCTTTATTCCCACTCCTACCCCAGGCAACCATTGATCTATTTTTATGTCCCTATAGCTTTGCTTTTCCCAGAATTTCATAGTTAGAAATTACATCCCTCTCTGTGTGGCTTTTTTCACTTTGCATGTATTTGAGAACCATCCATGTTGCTGTGTGTATCAGCACTCCAGTCCTTTCCATTGCTGAATGGAACTCCCCTGCCTGGATGCCTCTCCTTTTATTCATTGAGAACATTGGGGTTGTTTTCAGTTACAAGATACCACAAAATAAAGCAAGCTGTAAATTTTTGTACCTAGGTCTTTTTGAACATAGGCTGAGGTGGGAGTGCTGAGTCTTACAGCAACTAGAACTTTTAAGAAACTACCAACTGCTAATGAATCAGACATAACTTTCCTATGTTCATATTAATACACCACCAAAATGCCACATCATGTGTATAACCACAAGAATGGGATCCTAATTAGAATAAGTTATATTCCATGTACATATAATATGTCAAAATACATTCTACTGTCGTGTGTGTGTGTGTGTGTGTGTGTGTGTGTGTGTGTGTGTGTGTATAAAACCTGCCAACTAATTTCCAGAATCATTGCTGGGCTTTCCTATTCCCATCAACAATGTAAGAGAGATCCAGTGGCTCTCAATCTTGTCAACATTTGGTATTGTCAGTCTGTCTTTATTCACTTGTTTTAGTGTATTGGTGTATAGTAGCATTTTATTTACTTTGCATTTTCCTAATGACTAATGATATTAAGAGTCCTTCATGTAATTATCGGTCATAGTGTTTCTTCATTAGTTGGTATCTGTTCAAATCTTCTGCCCATTATAAAACATGAGTTGTTTGTTTTGTTTTCCTTTTAGTGAGTGGGAAAGTTCTAGGTATATTCTGTATACAAGCCCTTTATATGTTTTGCAAAAGTTCTTTTCAGTCTATGGGTTGTCTTTTCATTTTTTTAACTGTATAAAGAGCAGAAATGTTTAATTTTGAAGTCCAACTGAGCAATTTTTGCTTAAGGTTTATGCTTTTTATGTCTAGAATTCAGTTTTTTTTAAAGTTTCTTAGAATTTTGAATTTGAATATGAAAATATTCAAGTTAGTAAAAAATATTTTAAAATAATATGTAAATTTAAAAATGCAAATCAGTTTATAATTCTAAATACAAAGACAGATAGGATCAAATTCTATTTTTTAAAATGCCTAACTATATGGACATTAAGAAATTGGAAAATTTTGTACCATAATCTATTATTTTTAAAATTTATGTCTAATAGGAGTTTATTCCTTATATTTGCCTAAATATATTTTTAAAGTTGTTCTTTTACAATAAAAATGTCACTTTCCTAATAAGAGAAAAACGGTTAATCACACTATGTGCTAATGTGAGACTATGAGAATGTTCTTTACTGGAGAGAAGGTGGCAGTAGATTTGTTCCCAATTTGTTTCCCCTTGCTTGAGTAATGCCCTTGCCCCTTTCCCTTGGGAATATCAGTGCTTAGCAAAGAGAAATGCCACATGTACCCACAGTAGAGGTCTTCATGACAACTTCCTGACTCCTGATACCCAAGAAAATCACTTTCCTAGCTCCAGTACCTGTTAAAGGTGGTTACAAGGTGTAATGTGCTAATATCTGTGAAGAAGAGCTACTTTGAAGAGGCAGGATGTTAAAGAAAATGGGAGCTAGCTCTAAGGTAATCAGCTTACCATTTAGGTAGGTTTTTAATTTTTGAAATCATTCTCTGCTAGGATATCTAGACTTTAGCTAGGAAGGTCTAATCCAGAAGCTTAAAAATCACATCAAAAAATAAAAATCAACTCCCTGTCTACTTTGTTGAAAAGAAAGTGCTAAACATAGTAGCTGTTAACATTTAAAAACACACCACTGACACTTTTTCCCACTTTAGGTATGTGATTGATGGAGGAAGAGAATTAGTGGAGAATATACTAGAAAACTGCTTCAATCAGTGAAAGCCAATGGCTGTTGTTCTTATTACATTGAACAAATCCTCTCTTTCACTTAGAAACAATTATCAAGATGCTCTTCTTACAAAGAGGTATCTCACCATATCTGGGAAGCATATGACTCAGAGTCAAATAGAAAATCAAAGTCTTCGAGTTTCAGAAGAACATTATATCCATGGTATTCCTCTCTAAACACAATGTTGAACAACAACTTCCTCCTCCTCCTCCTCTTCTTCTTCTTTGTCAATCTTTTTGTTGTTAATGGGTTTCTTTTAGATTCATATATATTCTGAATTATGTGAGGCTCTTTGAGTCTCTATTGATTTACCTAATTCAGTCTTATAAGTTATTTGACATATGCTAGAGTGAAAAACTCCCATCTTTCCTCCTTGGTTCCTATTTAGCATATTCTAGTTTACCTGTTGGATTGCCCCATTAACTTCCATTTCATTTATAAGTTGATAATCATCTATGAAAATACATCTAAGTGCTGGGGTTGTGACTCAGAGGTGGAGTGCTCGCCTAGCATTCGTGAGGCACTGGGTTTGATCCACAGCACCACATAAAAATATTGTGTCCACATATAAATAAAAAATATACATTAAAAAAGAGAATACATCTAATGAATTTTGTACTATGCATGATTGAAGTTGTTAATTGAGATGCGAATGTTATCAGACATCTATTGTCTATGTGACAGGACAGAGTCAAGTGGATAAAGTTCAATAGAAAAGAAAAGCTCAAGTGACATGCTTGTAGAATGAAAATAAGGCATAATATATACAATTATAGGAGTACATGTTTTAAAGAAAAGCATTCCTGAAGTCACTGTGACTTGCAAACTGTTTTTAACTATTTTACATTATAGATTAAAAAAAATAGAAACATATTTTGATTCTTCACCCAAGGGTCTATTAGCTTGTAAAAACACAGCTTTCAATGAACAAGAGGGTTTCAAAAACAGCACTCTGAATTACTCAATTAAAATATGTCAAGCCCAAACATTTGGAATTCTGCTATTGTTTACCTTAAATAGACATTCAGAATTGAAATTTCCTTGAGGTAAGAAGATGTATCAAGTGTAAAGTATACAATTCATTTACATAAAGTATGGTGTCTTTATAAAAAAAATAGAAGAAATTCTAGGATACTTTCTGATGTTTCCTTTTCATTTGAAAGCTGTAGGTAAAATACATCTAAGAGTTATTATTTTCCAGAATTAGAATCTATAAAACAGACCCATGCTAACAAAGTCTAACACTCTCAAGAAACAGACCATGGAGTAGAGGACACAAATCCAGCAAAGTACCCTCACCAGGTTTGAAAATTTGACAGGAAGTGTTCACAGTTTTGACACAGAGAATTTACATTATCAATAGCCCATAATTTTGGAAGCTATTTCTTGGCAAAACCTTTCAAATGGTGGGTAAAAAATGATGGAGTAGAAGGATGAATTCAGGAAATGACGGAAGCAGAACTTTAGGTGTATTCATATATAGATCTTGAGAATCCTAAAATCTTTCTGTGTTAATGCACAAATGAAAGGAAGTAAAAGAATTGTTTTATTTCTGAGTTTAGCCCAAATAATATGCCAGCCACAATAACAAAACATATTTCACTAGGAAAAAGAAACATGCATTAGAAAAGAATAATAAAAGGGTTCTTGCTAAGTGAAATTTTCCTTTAAATTTTTATTTATACCACTTTTGAGCACAGTCTGATAATAATTCACTGATTAAAATAGAAAAAAACTTGTGAATATATGGTTCTCCATGAAATTCATGGAATTATGAGGTCTGTTTCTGACTAGATGAGAGGCAATATGTTATGAATTATCAACTAGGGGTCCACCAAAAGGAAGCAGTGGTTTAATAGCAGAAAATACTGAAAATATAGCCATATATGATGTAAAATGCAAGATTCATTTAAACTGAAGAAGTCATTTATTGATATTTTCTTTATAGTCAACTTTTCCTAGTGCTATTAGTTTTAATGATGTTCAATACTATTCAGAGTCTGCATCTGTGACATCTGGAATGCCAGTCCTTATCCTCTGGGGAAGAAGAACAAATGACACCACCTCTGAAACTAAGCCCAGGGGACACACTGGGCATGCACTGGCTTTGCAGACTAAAGGGATCAGCTATAGACTCTAAATGTCACCACCATTTGGACATTTTCTCTGAGTGAAGGCTGGGTCCTGTGAATTCTTTTAAACTATGAATGCAATCAAAATAGGTACATTGTAGCAACAGGAGAGGTAACAAAGACTCAACAATAATTGGCAAATGAAAATTTGTAAAAATAACAAGAGGGGGAAATGAGAGAAGTAATAGATGTTCTAATTTTTTTTATATATTATATGCCATATATAAAATATGTCAGAAGTTGTTCATAATCAGGTCATCTTAGTATAAAATAAGGAATACCTTGCCCCTGGGACACAGTGAATCAATTATGTCCAGAAACTTTTATCTATGGATGATTTTTTTTCTTCCCTTCCTACAATGTTCATACTTTTGAAAGAACAGAAATAGATATCACTGATTGTTAAAAAAATAAGGTGAGTAATATTTGGTTATTATTTATAAATAAAAGGAATTTTCTTGAAAAATAGAGTAGGCTGAACTCTTTAGAGTTCTGAATATTTTCTCTGACTTTTTAAAAATTTTTTCCCACATTTTTATTGGTGCATTATAGTTGTACATAATGATGTGATTTGTTTTTACATATTCATACAGAGACACAATTTAGCTCCCTGATTGTTCCAGGACTTAAAGCACTTATGATTTTATCATTTCACAGTTGCAAAAGTTTTTAAAAATGATGAACATCAAGTGTCTAAATTGCCACTCTGCTACATTTTCAAAATCATTATCTCACTGATTCTGTTTTTTAGCTCAAATAATATTCCAGCCACAATAACATATATATTTAGTTGTAGGTGGACACAATATGTTTATTTTATTTTTTTATGTCATGCTGAGGATTGAACCCAGTGCCTCAGTGTGCTAGGTGAGCGCTCTAGCCACAACCCTAGCCCCTCACCAATTCTTTACCTGGGACAGGGGAGAGAAATAACATTACCCTATTTTACAGATGAAGAAGCTGAAGCTCAGAGTATTAAGCACTTGTCACCCAGCCAGTATATAGATAAGACAGAATTAGGACACAGGTGTTGTATAGTGTCTTTTGCTCTTCCCCTGCCCATCCTTCTATTCCCTTCTGTTCTGTTGCTCACTTCCGGGAAATGTCATAATCTAGGTCGATGTAAGTCCCAGGACAGACTGACTAAGAGTTGTAGCTATGAAGATATCACTGTGACTTAGATTATTTTAAAAACCATCTCCCCCAGTTTCAGTCTATTAACTTTCAGTATAAATTATTAATTAGTAGGCAATGGGTTAATTACTAGTATATCTTCAGTGTCCGTCCTCCCTTTCTTCCTCCCTTCCTTCCTTCTCCTCCCCCTTTTTTCCCCTATCTCCCTCCTTCCTGTCCTTTTGATTTTCCTGCCTCTTTCCCTAGATCGTTTTTTCTCTTGCCCACACTCTTCCTCTCCTTTCCACCTTCTTTTTTCCCCCTCCCTATTTCTATCCTTCTTTCTCCTGCTATTCTCTCCCTGCCTTCTTGTTGTATTTTTTTCTTCCTTCTTCCTATTGGGTGTGTGGGAAACCTTGCCTTTTGGTTTTATTTCCCCCATCAGGTTTTTCCCATTACCCCTCCTCCTCCTCTCTGAAGGGTGCCAAGCAGAACAAGGGAACCAAAGTCAAAAGTTTTGGTGAGTCACTCGCCTTTCACTTCCTCCTTTCATCTTTCCTCATTTCTTCCAATGACTGTGTGTTGAGTGTTTGATTGGCCCAGCACTGTGCTGGGCACTGAGGACACAGGACAGAGCAGGACCTAATCTTGCCCAACAGTTTACCTTCAAGTTTGGGAGTTTCTCCTTTCCAACCCTGCGTGTGATCTTCCTTAAAACTCCCACAATATGCTCACAGTTCTCTTCACACCAGAGTTTGAAAACCACCTCTAGCAAACAAGTACTTACAGCTATGGAAAATCGTTGGATGTTTTCATCTTCACAGTCTTGGATGACCTTGTTCAGTCGGTGATTGTCATGGGACTCTCCATCAGTCACGATGACCATGACTTTTTTAACTCCCCTTCGGGCACCGCGGGCTTCAGTGAATGCCTCCTTCCTGAAGTGAGCAAAGGGGAAGGGAAGCTGATAAACACCACCTCAAGGATAGCAAAGCGAAAAAACAAACTGAAACACTAGAACTCTGTGTAGCTGGTGTGTTCCCCCAAATCTGCATTGATAGCCATTTTTCAAGCCAGGAGGCATGAGGATCCTTGTTTGTATGGTTTCAGAGATGTTCCAGACGAACACCATGTGGTTCGTCACCATTTGGCTAATCACCACTTGTCTAATCACCACCTAGGCCATATACAAATTGCAGCAGTACTTTTTTCTTTGAAAATTTCAAAGGGAGAGCGTGACCAGAGTGTGCAAGAGGAATAAAAGAATGTAGAGGTTGGTGGTCTATCAGGGGCGAATTTGGAAAGGTTATAGGGAAAAGGAGGAAGTGAGTGAACTAGGTTTTATAACACAAACCACTGAAGGTGGAGTGAGAGGACGTGAAATGAAGAGAAAGAAAAAGTAACCTAACTACAAAGAAAGGAATTTTAGTTTAATTCAATAAGCATTTATGGAGAGAAACAATAGAGAAAATGGACAAATTTTTGTTTCTTTTTATGTATTCTACACACACACACACACACACACACACACACACACACACACGTATACTTTTCCCCATTTATTACTTCCCTTTACTCAACTCACTTTGTTCTCTGGAGTCTTGGAAGAGAGGAATATACTTTAATAAAGAGTGAAACAATGAAAGGATTTCATAATATACTCTTCTTAGATTTTGAAATAAAGTGTAACAATCATTGCACTAAATGCGCCTTTAAATATTTTACTCTGATTATAAGGATGCAAAGCTGCAGTTAGGGATATATATGCCAAAGAAGCACCTCTCATAAACTACTGTTCCAAATGTTGCAGGATTCCTGTGAGTCCTGCCATGGATCCACAGGAAAAGCACAAGAGTAGGTATCTTGGATCAGGGGCAAAGATCTGGTAATGTGGGCAGTGATTTATTTTTACTTTTCATATTTAGAGCAAATATGACAACATGTTGACAATTGTCAATTCCATGTGGATAGATACATAAGATTTCATTTATTATTCTTTAAATTATTTCTTTTCATTAAATTTTCCAAAACAACGAAAAAAATGGCTAACTGTATTTCTCTACCTCACAAAATCTTTCTCTTCAACCACAATTAAATCAAACTCTTCAGAGTCCTCTTCTAGACCAGGCTCTCACCCTCAGCTTTGTCCTTGGCCTGTGTAGTCCAGTTTTAACTGAAGCTGCTAAAGCAGTGTCATCTGACCCTATTCTGGGTCATTCTTTGTTCAAATGCACTTTTAAATTGAATTCATCTGAAGTTTTTCTTTTAATAAGTAAGAAATATGTCTTCTGCCCTTGGTTCCTGACACATAATTACAAATTCCTTGGAATTTCCTGGGTGGTAGGAGGGTCTAATGATGTGATTCTTGGTGAGCTGCTAGATGGGAACTGGCCACCAGAACGACAAAACCATATTTAGAAGCCTGGAATTTATAGCCCCAGTCCCCATTCTTTACAAAGTGGAAGAGGAATAGAGACTGAATTAATGACTGATTAGTCATGCCTACCTCATGAAGCCTCCATAAAACCCCCTGAGCTATTGTTCAGAGAGCTTCCAGGTTGCTGAACATATGCAAGGAGGTACACCCAGAAAAGACATGGAAACTTAGGGCTTCCTCCCCCATTTATGGGTCTGGATATCTGTTGCATCTGGATGTGCCTGAGTTCTATAACTTTATAGTAAATATAAGTCCAGTGCTTTCCTGAGTACTGTGAATTACTTTAGCAAATAATCAAACCCACAATGACATTATAGGAAACTCTGATTTACAGCAAAGTTGGTCAGAGGTGTGGGTAATCTGGAAATCTACTGATTACAGTTGGCTCCTGAAGTCTAATGGGATTGAGACATTGATGTAGGGAATTGCACAAACTCTAGTTGATGTCAGAATTGAAGTAAATTGTATCTGGTGTTAGAGGATTGGTCAGTGTGAAAAAGAACCTACTAATCTGGTGTTGAAACTGAAGCACTGAAAGTTCAGAGTATAGAAGGAGTTTTTTCTACTCTTCACCTGCCTTTAGCAAGAATCATGTTGAGTCAGTCTAGCAAGACTTACCCTAGCCTCATTATTTCCTCAGAGTAATTTTCCATCCACTGACTTTCTTCTCTGCTCCACAGTTTTTATATTCCAAGATGAGCCAACATCTCTTAGCTACTACAACCTCCATTGAAGCCAGGTGCTGTGGCATACACCTGTCATGCCAGTGGCTAGGGAGGCTGAGGCAGGAGGATCCCAAGTTCAAAGCCAGCCTCAACAAAAGTGAGGTGCTAAACAACTCAGTGAGATCCCGTATCTAAATAACATACATAATAGGCTAGGGATATGGTTTAGTGGTTGAGTGCTCCTGAATTTAATCCCTGGTACAAAAACAAAAACAACAACATAAAAAAAAAACCACAAAAAAACAAAAAACAGTGGTCCCTCTTGAATCAAGTCTTTCTCATCATCTTTAACAAATATATGAATAATTTTTCTTCAACTTACTATATAAAAAGATTTTTTGACTTCTTTAAATATATGAATAAATGTGAAAACAGATGCCAAAAATTAGGCCTTAATAGAAGTTTGGACATGGATATCATGAATTAAAACCTTTTGTAATTTTAATTCCTTAGAGGACTGCCAAAGCTTGCTAATTTTCTTAAAGGTCAAGATCATAACTGAACTAAATGAATGTCAGTTAAAGGAGATGATTAAAAGACTGTTCTTAAAGAAAATCTGGTTGTTCTGAAACCAGGGCTGAATTTATGTAATAGATTTGTCCACTGACAAAGCTCCTGAGTATATACTTTCTATCTCAAATATATTCCTTAATAAATTGTCCTTGTCTCCAAAATACTAGAATCCAATGTTCTTTCTTGGAATTAAGAAATTAATTAGAAATTAATTTCAAGGAAATTAACTCCTTTAAGAATTAAAATATCCCAGGGAGGTTACTTTCTTTGGGGCAAGAAAATCTAGCCTTATATTTAAATAGTGTAATTCCTATTATCAGGAATGAATATTTGGTATAGGAAGAAATGAAAATTTTAAAAGGTGTTTTGAATTGGGAGCCACTGAAAATGAAGATAATGGATTCTAAGAAATTTAAAATGTTGTTTGCACCTCATCTTGCCTGAAAGGAATAAAAGCAATTTAAAATATGCATAAACATGAAAACCTAATGTATGAGAAAAATAGTGCTACAATATTACTATGAAATTTTAGTGCATATTAAAAATTCAACAAATTCTGTGTCCTACACACAGACTCTTTGTGAAGCATGTAGGCAAAAACCATACAGAGACATACTGTTTAGAGTGGTATTTATGCGGAAAAAAAAAAGCAGTCAGAATATTTCTTCAATTAGTTTCAAAGATGAATATTCATTCTTAAGTGATTGCCTTTGGAAAATGCACAATTCTTTGCAGGCTCAGAGCTTTCAAAGAACAATTGGATTTATTTTGAATGTGTGGTCACATTTAATCAGTTACTAAAGAGGGCACATTCAGGACACCTAAATATATGTACACTGTGCATGCAGATTGGTGATCTCACAGGCAGGTAAATGCAAAATGATTCCTTCTGTTGGTGGTTATTTTCTCTTGAAACCCATGTAACGAAACCCACATGCTTTCCTAACATTTATGAGACTGAAGCTACACATGAAATTTTAAATATCTGAGTATCCTAACCCATTCTTTGTAGTCTCCATATTAATGTCCGCTTTAATCTCTTTACGACACTGATTTTTGACAGGCAAGTGACCCTGGGCAATTAGCTCTTCAAAATCAGGTAAAGTCTAGCAGTTGAACAGAAGGGGTCTTCATTATTATTAGATTTGAATTGAGTATTATTCAGTTTTTGTTTAGAAGCTTGCTAGGTTGGATGGTAATAAGAGGAGCAATATCAAGAGAAAAGAACTAGAGGAAATTGGGGGAAAGGCAAGAAATAAAATGTGCATTTGTAAGCATTTGTAAGAGAGGACAGTGTGCTCTGTGTTCTCCATGAAGAAATCTGCAGAAAGGAAGAAGGAAGGAATGGAAACTGTAGAGAATTCAAAGCAAGAAAGGAAGGACACAAAGCAGTACAAATGATGAAGCCTTTTTCATTGCTTTCAAACTCAGCACTGAAAATAATTTCAAATAAGACAACATTTAATTTGGCTTCTTAAAATTTATTACCTGACAGCTTCAATAATCCTAAATCAAGTACTAAAAATATATAGACAAACTAGAATGAATATATATATATATATATATATATATATATATATATATATATATAGAGAGAGAGAGAGAGAGAGAGAGAGAGAAGTAGATTACATTTTAATCCATTCTTTTAGGCTGAGATTTCAAGAAGGTGAAAGCAAAGAATTGATGGGAAACTGTTAACTAGCATTACGACTCAAGAACATGATGCAATAGACTACGTGCTTTTAAAAAATTGATTCTCCATCCAATCAATTATTGTTTCTTGTAATACTGGGAAAAGGTAAGAAGGGTTGTTAGATTGCATTATAGAAAAGCTTGATTCTCTAGTAGCTAATCTTCTAAATCTAATTTAAAACAAGAGGTCATTAAATATCACCAAGGAAAATGTTCAGAGGGCAACATCATGAGCAGTTATTTTGTATAGACTTTTACTTTGTGTTTTTATTCAAATACCTTGCTGTGTCTATTCCAAGGGCTGTCATAGTCCGGAAGCCACCTCTCTGGACAATTTTTTTTGCTGCAACAAGTACCTCTTCAGTTGATGAATACTTATTGAGGTTGAACTCATGGGTTACATTTTCTCCATACTGTACAATTCCAACCTGAAATACCAAACCACCATGAGTTATGCATCTGGTAAGATTCATTTTCAGTTTTCTCCAGTTTAAACCTGAAGGTCATATATAACATTTCAGCCTCTTAGATAGGTCTGAAAATCTCTCAGTGTAGAAATCCTTCTTCAATAGCAATAATCATAATCATTATATGGGTATGAATAGCCTGAAGAACAAAACTGGTTTATCTATTTGACAATGTTTCCTGAGTGATTCTGGCAGACTTAAAAAATAATAGTGTGCTATATTTTAACTTATTTTTTTTCATTTTACTCTCTTCTCTAGTTTATTCAAATTATAGTAACAGAAGTAAGTTGCTATATGATCAGATTCATAAATTAAGACACAGTTTTAAAAACTCACTTCCTATAGTGAAGGGGTAAAAGAGTGTCTGTTTATTATTATTTATCCCAAGGCTCTACTCCTTCTCAAATGTGCCCCTGAAAACCCTCCATTCTTTAGTCACCTCCCCTGCTCCCTTGTACTAATCAGAGGAGATGCTGAGATACACTGGAGTACATGATAAAACACAAATGGATAATATTTTTAACAGAAACAGAGCACATGAATTCTCTCTTAAAGATGCTTAGTTGTGTATAAGAAAACAAGAAAGAACTAGAGAATATATGTAAGTGAAAGATGAGATGTACATTATAAACTGAATGAAAACACAATATATTCAGTAGATTAGCTCTGTTCTTCTATGAACATACCTGTCACCCAATATCCTTTACCATCTGTCCCAAGCCATTTGTTATTTGGAACAAAGATGACCAGAAATACCTTTGAGAACAAGGAAGGATAACACCAACTAAATACATAAAGCATCAAAAAATTCATGAGGAAATATCCACACCACCAATTCATGTTATTTTCTTGATATGTAATTAAATGTGATGGCTATTTTTATTATCTTTTGCATAGAATTTTTTTCCTACTAGGAATTGAACCCAGATGTGCTTTACCAATGAACTACATTCCTAGCTTTTTTATTTTTTTATTTTGAGACAGAGTCCCACTAAGTCGCTTAGGGCCTCTTTAAATTGCCTATGCTGGCCTCAAACTTGCAATTCTTCTGCCTCAGCCTCTCAAGTCGCTGGCATTTCAGGCATATGTCACCACAACCAGCCTTTCTGCATAGATTTAAATGTTTTTCTCCTGTGACCTTACCAGCTTTTGATTAGTAAACTTGGGTGACACTGGATAATTATTAAGAGGAATCCATATAGTTTTCACATTATTTTTAGTATCTAAAAGTTCAGTATAAATAAAAGTGAAATGATTTTGTCTCCAAGATAATCATTATACCTAATCCTAGGTCCTAGGGTGAATAAATAATGTGGTGAAAGTTAATTGCTCATCCATTCAGGACATCTTGCAGAGTTCATTTTGTTTTTATTTCCCTGTGTTTTTATTTGATTAAGCAAGAGGCTAAAGAATATTTGAAAAATTTCACTTCTACTCCAGCCATTATTCTTGAAAGGTTTTGCATCTACCTGGATAGTCGACTGGACACTGTTGTCTCTCATTTCTTTGACTTCTTCAGCTTCTTTACTCTAGCTTACCTATGCCATCCTTTGCAAGGTCTCGTCCTTGACCTTGTGATCTGGAAGAACTGCAGCCAATCAATTAAATTTCACATGTTCTTCTTTTTGATGATTTACTTCAGCTCATTTACTGAGAACACCCAATTTATCAATTTCTTGGCCACATTAGGACTGCAAAACCTCAAATAAATTCATCAATCTTACTTTTTTTTTTTGTACTTAGACTAGATTTCATGGTCCAATGTCTATAATCATTTACTTGAAGCAATTTAACTCTCTTAACCTTTTTCCCCTCCATTAACTCACTTGGCTAACTTCCAAGTCTGGTTAAATCCCACCTTCTACTCTGGGTGTACTTCTATGACACCAATGGTTGCTATGCAAACGCCACACAACTGGTCTCCCTTTCAAATTAATGACCATGGATTTTTGATGGGGTTGCACATTTAAGTACTGCGCAACAGTCCTACTACTTTGTGCAAATGAGTGTACTTTGTTCCCATTTATTGATTTTAGTCAAATTTATGTCATAAACTGTTAACTCCTCAGGAGAAAGATACCATCCCACTTATACCTGGGGAAGAGAGCTCATGAGGGGAGGTGGAGCCCTGACAACCAAACAAGGCTGCTTCGAGCTGGATGTATGTTAATACTTTATTTATGCAACATGCTTTATGTATCTTATAGAGGCTGCTATGAACTATTCCATTATCTGTATAAATAACACTAAGAATGGTGAAAATTTAAAACCTTGCTAAGTTTTAGATATCAGTCCCTTATATTTTACATCTCCATCTACAATCTATTATCTATCTATATTATCTATTTCCCTCCCTCTCTCCCTAACATGTGTCTTACTTCTATTCTCTATTACAAACTTATCCTTTGTAAATGTTAAGATACAGGAGAAACTAGGGCTGATAGTTCCCTCATCTCACCTGTATACTTAGTTTCTAGTTACTCCACCTGAGACTTTCTTCAGCCAACTGCCCCTGGACTTGTGTTATTCAGTTTTTTGTTGCCATGAACAAAATACCTGGATATGAACAACTTAGAGGATGACAAGTTTATTTGGGGCTCACAGTTGGTTTTAGAGGTCACAGTCCATGGTCTTCTGATTCTATTGCTCTAAGCCCTAAATGAGGCAGTGTAGATGGTAAAAGGTCATGATGGAGGAATGCTGCTCCATTACTGCAGCCAGGAGGCATAGGGATGGGAAGGGACTACAAAAAAGGTGAACCCTTCCAGGGCACACCCCTAGTGACTACCTCCTCCAGGCTTGCCCCACCTGCATATAATTATCACCCTGTCCATTCAAACTAGGCTGGACTGATTTGATTACAGCTTTCACAATCCAATATGTTCACCTTTGAACACCATTGCATTATCATAAGAGCTTTTGGGATACACCTCATATCCAAAACATAATAGACTCGTGAACTGCTTTGCCCCAAATGTTTAAAGAGCCAGAATTGCCAAGGAATGCTCTCCCGCCCCACCTCTCACCCTCCCTACAGGCAATGCCTGCATCCAAGGAACAAAAAACCTGCCCCTTGACCCAAGTTGGAGCTCCCTTTTTAGATTAGGTTTAGGCCTGGACTTCATCTGAAACCACACCCCTGTTGCTACTCCAATTTCATTCCCGAGATTCCTTCCTATTTTCTATTGGAATTGCTTCCTTAATAAATAACTAAGATGCGAATCCTCTCAGAGTGTTCAATTCTCTCTTTTGGAGAATGGAACTTAAGGCAGCTATCATCCATGTTCCTTTATTCCTGTCTTAGCTCAGGCCACATACCATTGCCTTGAACTTGGACCACAGCAATGTTGGTCTTTCCACTGATGATCTTCTTCCTTCCATTTCCATTCTCCTCATTTTTTTCTTATATATCACTGGAAGATTAACTCTGACATTCTGTACTCATCACATCCCTTCCCTGTTCCAAAACCTCCAATGACTCCATTGCCTACCTCAATGACTTTGAAATATAATTTAAAAGAGAACATTTTATTCTAATTTAAAAGAAAACAAATAAAACCTCAAGCTGCTTCTTGAAATATAAGGTTTCTACAGAAATGTTAAAATCTAGTTTTTCTCCCATGAGTCTGGTCCTACCTTCTCTATTCACCCTCATCTTAAGGACTTCTCAGGAATAACTGCACCTTACCAAATGCTCTTCCTTTTCCTTACAACTAAGCTAAACTCTACCCATTCTGTAAGATTTAATTCAAGTTCTACTTCTCTACAAAACTCCCCACACCTGGTCATAGCCCATGTTGCCTTTCATCTTCTCAGAACTCTAAAGCAGATTTGTCTGTGAGTGCTACATGCTTCACAACTGATCTGTGATCACACTTTAGTCCTCTGCTGCATTGTGAGTTCCAAGGCAGAAGGCAGGGGTAAAGAGCATGGACTCTGCCATACTTATTATGTATTCTTTTATTCCTTACTGCTGCTCTGCTGCTCACAGCTGACCTTCTTACATTCCAACTAGATGACTGTAACACTTCACATGAGCAAGTAAAGCTGATATCGCATGGAAATAATAATAAGCAGAAAAAGAGAGCTAAAAAGAAGTGTGGGAAATGAAAAGTGGCGGGGGGAGGAAAAACTCAAGTCTCAGGGAAATGACATCCAGTGCAAGTCCCTGGCTGATACTGGCTGCTCGTTTCCTAGGAAACCAGATGGAATAAGGCCTGCTGTGAGTCGTCCCCAGAAAAGGGTACCATTTATTAATTTCCATTACATGAAAAGGGTCAAACCACAAAACAAACACATGTAATACTGTGCTGAGTATTGGTGAGACCCAGATCAATTGAAATAGTTTCAGTCCCACCTTAGCTTATAATTTAAAGTAGATACAACTACTGATTGACTGATACAAGCATAATGTGAATATATGCAGCAGAATCAAATGAGAATTAAAGATAAAAAGTGAGCCAGGAACTGAAGACACATTGTGAGGTGGTGGGAGGAAAGAGAATCATGAGCATATTCATTGTCTCACATTGAAAAGCCTCATGGAGGAAGGAGATCCAGCTTCCTGAATAAGGTAGCCAGGTAAAAAAATAATAGGTAATTCAGTATAAAAAGACAATGGGAGGAAACAAAGTGTTCTTAAGCCTGGAAAATGTCTCAAGGATGATAATTAAATGAATTTAAGTCATTTTCAAAAATTAGAGAGGCACAACCAGTAATCATCACATTTGATCTGAAGTCATCAATTGCACTGGAACGATACAAAGTCCAGGGGAGAGAAGTGGAGAACTGGTAAGGAGTGATGCACATGGAAGATTCCAGGCATATTGTCACATGGAAAGAAGTAAGCAAGATAGCAGCTAAAAGAAGCAACTGGGTTAGAGGTAGACTTTTGGGGGCAGGGTTGCTGAGGATTGAACCCAGGGACACTTTACCTCTGAACGAACCACATCCCTAGCTCTCTCTATATATATACTTTACATATATATATATATATATATATATATATATATATATATAGTTTATATATATACACTTTATTTAGAGAAAGGGTCTCACTGACTTTCCTGGGGCCTCACTTAGTTGCTGAGGCTGGCTTTGAACTCACCATCCTCTTATCTCAGACTCCTGAGCTGCTGGGACTACAGGTGTACACCACCATGCTTAGCTGAGGTGGACATTCTTTAGGGGAAAATGGCAAAGAGATAACTGCGGCATCAGCAGAGTGAACAGTTACCATGGACTCTAGAAATACAAAGCAGGAGTAAGTAGTCACATGAGAAAGGACAGTTCCTTTTCAGAGATAACTGGAAAGGACATGTTTACTTCCTGGGGAGATTTGGTTTAAACTTCTTAGGTAGAACAGATGACACAGGCATCTAATGACAATCTAAAACCAAAAAAGCCTGAGAGCTGATTCAGGCTATAGCATAAATCAGGCTTTGATTTTTGTTTCGTGAACAAAAAGTTTGGAACACTTATTTGAATTTTCCACTCAAGTATATGATCTATAATTCTTTTTCAAATGAGCTCCTTCCCCCTTGCTTTTTTCCCCAGGTAGTTCTATCACCCCATATATTAATAGGCATGGTTTTAGAAAAGAATTCCATATGGAATTATCTTGGAAACAGCAAGTAAAGCAGTTATACATGTATCTTTATGCCAGAATCCCTGTCCCCCTCCCATCTCTCTCCACCTCCCCCCATCTATATAAAAATGCCACAGATTTCAAATGGTGCAAAAGAGAAAGTGTTTCTCTTATTCCTGTCCCCAACTGCTCTCTTTTCAAAATATCCTCAGGGTCTTTAATATGAAAGTGTGAATTGTGAATCATGAATTGGAAGAAAGACATAATGTATTTTATTCTTTCTTAGGGAATATTTTGTGAGGAATATATTCCAACACCATATATAGCATAGTATAGAAAACATTGATCTACAATAGGATTTACCTACTTTTAAAGGTCAATTAATTGTTTTGCTTTCATGATCTTTATTATATTTATGACATATCATTATGTATTGCATTTATTCAAATATATGATTTTACCTCATTTCACTTCTTTCCTTTTTCTTTCTTTCTTCCTTCTTTCCTTTCTTTACTTTTTTTTTACCTCCCAGGAATTGAAAATAGGTTTGCTTTAACACTGAGCTCAATTTCTACCCCTTTTTATTTTTTATTTTGAGACAGGATCTCACTAAGTTGCTTAGGGTCTCACTAAATAATTGAGGCAGGTCTCACACCTGCAATTCTCCTGTTTCAGCCTTTGAGTTGCTGAGATTACATGCATGCACCACTGAACCCTGCTGATTTTACCTCATTTTAAAGTTGAAAATGTTTTTGGGATCAGAGACAAAATTTTACTGGCTATTATTATTGCCCATGACACTTAGCATAGTTTATGACCAATTGAATATTTCACAAATATCTGCTGAATTTAAATGAATGAATTACCCAAATGACTTCATCCTTTTGGGAGTAGGAAAAAAGAAGGAACAAATGTAAGAACATATAAAAGAAAGGGGCATTCCATAAATTGTGGAGAGGGGGCCATTCTGATTATTCTGTCATGAAATCCAGTCACATTTAAGACTTTGATAAATGTCTTAAATGACATAGGAGTTTAAGAAACAGAAGTATTTAAAGTAGCTATGAGGTATATTGAATCAAAGAATTATAAAGGAAAGGGATTATTCATTCACTTAGAATTATATTATTACCTTTTATTGTAAGAGTTATAACGTCAGTGCCTAAATTTTAATGTCTAGCATGAGCTAAATTTCTGGACTTTCTTTCAATGACTAACATTACAAAACCAATGTTTTTATTTTGGGAACTGATGACATGGTGAAGCCATGAGGTTTTCCATGTTACTGTAAGATTCACAATTGCTTAATGTGATAAGACCTCAGACTTTGGGTCTGGCCAATGTATATTTCATTTTATCAAACGAGGCTACAAAAGCTCTGACCTGCAACATGCTTCTCATGTGATAAGTCAGGCTGTGAATGCAGGCTGCAACCTCAGTTAACAGACCTTTCTGGCACTATTTCAGCTGAGGTCAGATTTCACATTTTGTAACTATGGAAAGGACATAAATGGAATTGATTCAAAGATAGATGATGATTTCTGAAGTAAACAAGTCTTCAGAAACAGAAGTAAAATTGGCAGATAACAGATAAAGGGCCAAAGATAACAGGATGTCTTTAGGTGGCTTCTTGTTCCTTAGAAGATGCTGCAATAAACAAAAGACCCAGGAGCAAAAATGCAAAGGTAGGAGAGGTCACAGCAAACTTTAAACATTTCGTTTTGGGGGAAGTGCAAGGGCTAAAAATTGGGGCTAGGAAAAATGGAGCAAGGAGAGTGAACACCTGCAAAGAAGAAAACCAGAGGTGAACGTTAAGTGTTAAGTAGAGAGGTGAAAACATGAAAAGCCTCCAAGAGGAGCTCAGGGAAGTCCCTACAGAGAAGTTCTTTCTAGCTCAGTGGATCAGAGTAAGAGAAAGAGATTACTATAATATTTTTTTCCTTTACCAGGGAATGAACACAAGGCCTTTGAGGGAATGCCAGGCAAGAACTCAATCACTGAACTACATCTTTAACATTTTGTTCAGTTTGGAGACAATATCTCACTAAATCACCCAGACTGTCCTCAATATATTTTATTTGTTGTTTTTAGATATAACGACAGTAGGGTGTATTTTGACATAATATACAAGAACAGGGTGCAACCCATTACAATTTTGATCCCACTCTTGTGGTTGAACATGATGTGAAGTTTTCACTGGTGGTGTATTCATGTATGAACATAGGAAAGTTTTGTCCAATTCATTCTCTCTTTCCTATCCCCATCCCTTCTCCCTTCCCTTTGTTCCCCTTTGTCTAGTCCAATGAATTTTTATACTTCCCTCCACACTCTCCTTTGTTATGGGTTACCATCCACATATTAGAGAGAACATTTAACCTTTGGGTTTTTGGGACTGGCTTATTTCACTTAGCATGGTAGTCTTCAGTTTCATTCATTTATAGGCAAATGCCATAATTTCATTGTTCTATATGGCTGAGGAATATTCCATTGTGTATGTCTACCACATTTTCTTTATCTATTCATCTGTTGAAGGGCACCTAGGTTGGTTCCATAGCTTGGCTATTTTAATTGAGCTACTATAAACATTGATGTGGTTGTGTCAGTATAGTATGTTGATTTTACGTCCTTTGACCTCAAATTTGTGATCATCCTGCCTTGGGCTCCTGAGTATACGAGATTACAAGTGTGCACCACACACCTGATAATGATGATTTTTAATATAGAAGAAATTACAAATTCCGGGAATTCTGTTTTTCTGACATGATTGACTTGCCTCTTCTAGGCAAGGCTGTAGATGGTATTCCATAAACAAAAGAATGAAAGCACAATTGTGTCACCTAAGTATTTACCTTCTACCAGGCAGATCTACAAAACAAAGAGCAAGGCCACCATGGAGTGATAAGATCAATTGCTGAAGAGTTTAGAAATGCTATGGAAACAAGTCATTTTTCTTGGGAAGGGTAGTCAAGATAATCAAAGAAGATTACAGAAAAATGACATTTGAGCTGAATCTAAGTTCACCTGGTACATAGGGTGGGAGAAGGACATTCCAGACAGAGGGAGTAACAGGAACACAGCACATTGCATGCAGTGGGGGAGTGGGAGGGGCGGGGCCAAGGAGTCTGAAAGGCAAAAAGTGACAGAGGCACTGGGGAAACTGGTCGCACTGAGAATGACAAGGTGTCCAGTGCCTTTAAGTGCACTGGAGAGTTTTGATATTATACAGCAGTCAATACAAGGCTTTTAGGTAGGGAAACTATCTTAATTGTACTTTGGAAAGATTATTCAGATTCATGTTAGATAGAAATGGGGTGGGAGATGGAGATTAGATGCCAGTGAGAGAGAAGATCTGCTACATTCACTGTACCATATTCAAAAACTGTGGCATAATTGACAAGAGGATAGCTGCCGGGCTCAGCTCAGCTTCTTTTCAGACTTAGAAAACAATGAATCAAGCCCCATATTTAAGGCTTTTAGGGAAAAGGCCATAAAATTTGCAGTCAAAAGAAAGATAAATAATATTCCTAAAATTTAATTAATTTCTCGGGATCATTTTGCCTGGTTTAATGTTATGCTACACTCCTGATGTGAACAATCTAGACATTGTTCCATTAGTATATTTCACTTTTATATCAAGTCTCACAATTTACTAGTTTTATTTAGGGTAATGCACTTGTATTTGACATATTTACATCATTTCCATTTATTATTAAAAGCAATGTTATGTTTAGGTATTGAGGATCAATAAGACCTCCATAATGTTTATACCATCATATCTTTTATGGCAAGCTCAGAGTGTTTCAGGTTTGTTTTTATAGGTGTTTTTTTAAAAGGCAATTTTATAGCCTTTACTCTGTCTTGGGTAAAAGATTGGTTAGCAAAAATTCCTTGACTATGTTTGCAAAAGTGCTAATGGGGCCACACAGAAATACAGAACTCTTTAGAATGGATGCTCTCATATCTTTTGTTGCATTTCCCTGATGTATATTAATTGTCACATGAAAACAT
Organism: Ictidomys tridecemlineatus; assembly: GCF_052094955.1. Taxonomy (NCBI): domain Eukaryota; kingdom Metazoa; phylum Chordata; class Mammalia; order Rodentia; family Sciuridae; genus Ictidomys; species Ictidomys tridecemlineatus. Next base: position 223,541,666 of record NC_135477.1, read on the forward strand.
CCAGGCAAACATTTTCATTTGCCTTCCTTCTTTCCTTCCTTCCTTGCTTGCTTCCTTGTTTCCTTCATCTTTTTGGAGGCAACAATTAATTTCATATCTTTAGAGACTGTCTTTTACCATTTGTAATTATTAAATGACAAATTTATAACAGCATAAAATTTATGTAATTAATCTTTATCTAAGGTACTAAATGTACAATTGCAATGAATATAGCAAACAAAGCTTAAGGAGGCATAATCAGCAAGCCACCTTTTTCCTTGTAACCTGTTATCCCTTTAAAATTTATTTGGGGTGAAGGTCTCCTGTTATTCCTGAATGGAAAGATAAATGCCATATGCTTCAATTCTTAACTTTAAGATTTCTGTTTAAATATGGCACTAGAGGGCTAGGGGTAGAGCTCAGTTGTAGAGCTCTTGGATAGCATATTTGAGGTTTGATCCCCAGCAATGCATAAATAATAAATAAATAAGGCACTCTATTTTAGGTTATGCCACATGAAATTGCTACATTTTCTGATAAACAAAAAAGAATAAATTACAACTATTTCACATAGTTCTAAATTTTAAAAAAATTCAAAAGACAAAACATGAAAATTAATTTGCAGTCAAACCTTCTCTTCTTCTCCTACTAAGGATATATAGGGAGTAAAAAGCCTATGGTTATAAAAGGACATGCAGTTTTTTTTCTTTATTTGCTTTTGTACTTGTTTTTCTTAGTATACGTTTTGCCTTTTCAAGGACAGGGGTAGAGAAGATAAAGTCTGTGGTACAGAAATTCTTCCTGGACTGGTATTATCCTAAGATGAATCAAATCCTGAGAGGTGCATATCACTTCTTTATGGATTTTTTTTTTTTTTGAGAATCTCCTCGACTGAGATGTCTTACTTACATCCTTTCACAGAGTGAATGTATTTAATGAGCATAGTCTGTAGAAATTCTGATGTCTTCTGCTTTTCTCTGTAGATGCATTCACTCACTTCTACAAGACTGTATGGTCAGGACCTGACAAGACCTCATACTGGCTCTCCGTTTGAGTGACCCAGACTGACCCATGGAACATAATCTTTTTTTGTTGTTGTTATAACAAATTCTGGGAATAGGCTGATCCCAGGGCAGCTATTCTTCTTTGAGTTGTCCGTCCATCACTAGACACTGCTATTGTGCCCTTTAGATATTTAAGGCAGGAGTCAGGCATCAGTTGACTATGTTCCAATTCGATAGACAAACATCAAGATTACTGTATGATCCCAGGGAAGCCATTCTCAGTAGGTCCTCCTACAGAGAAATCCTCATAACATAATCCTCCTGCTAACTCCATCCCTGATGCTTTTATAATTTTGTTGTGGTGAGATGTCTAAGAGTTTGCTACTCTGCTTGCTCTTAGATTTCTATCTTTGTAACTTCTGGAAAATGTCTCCCAGAATTTGTTTTGATATTTGTTCCTTTCAGGAATGGAGGTTGAAAAATTAAATATAAGGAGAAGAAAAAATTCCAGCAGAAAATTCTGCCAATCAGTCAGAATTCAATGCTTTAATTCAAACAAAAAACATTCAAACACAAACAAAAGAAATGAAGGGAAATCAAACTTACTAAATTATATTAATAACTCATCAGGGGAAAATTGGTTGTCAAAACAAATTGTCCGTTCTTGGGATTACAGTGAGATTACATGAAAGATGAACGTTTTTCAGTGTACATTTCTCCAAAGAGGAAGTATCTTTCCAAATTTTCTATGAATGAATTTCTTTTCTGAATCCACTGAAGGAATAGCAAACATTAAAGACAGTTTGAACATGTTATACTCAAAACCCTATTCAATGTTGTTTGGAAAATATAATAGTTTAGGTAATCTGCCTTTCCAATTCCTTTATTTTAGAGAATTATTTGTGAAATTAGTCCTAGATATAGCTTAATTAAACATGAAAAGATTAGTGGAGATTCAAGTATGAATAATAAAGACCAAAGTATACATTAATGTACTTAAAAGAATATTAAAAATGCCAGCTATAGAAAAAATCTCATTAAATGTCTACATCAGAGAAGAATACAACACTGTATTTACTATGATATACACATGTATTCAACGAGTGTTCTTGAGGGTTTATTATTAGAATGCTGGGCTGGTCATGGATGTAAGAGATGAGATAGTCTTTAGGAAGCAGATTCTTTCTGGTAAAGTTAGAAGATACTACAAATGACCGTGTGCTGATTGTTGTTTTAAGAAATGTTCCTCTGTATATAATGGGGTCCTAAAACTAAATAACTTTGACTCCACTTCTCTTTCTCAGACCAAGTTCTTTTCCATCCATTTACTGGTGGCTTCTGGGCTCCAAGGGCTGGCCCCTATTGTTCTGAATAGAGTTATTGTTCCCTTCAAGAAATACATACAACTCCATGAAGCCCACCAGAGCAGGCTGAAGTTCCCTGGTAGATAAGCAGAATAGCTTCTTGAAGAAGGGAGGGCCCTAATTCCCCAGGAGAAGTTTCCTACTGAACATATAAGGTTCAGGGGCTGCCAACTCACTCTGGCCCCCGACTCCACACCTTCCAACTACAGGTCAACACACACACACACACACACACACACACACACAAACACCAAGTATGCAATAGGCCTAAACTTGACCATTATATGAACTTCCTGGGGTGGCAGTAGTGAGCACCTTTATCTTTTGGAGCTGAGTACAGACAAACCCAACATGCATTCAGATCACCTTGTCAAGTACCAAACCCAGCACCAAGGGCAAAGAACTGACAAGACGTGTGTAGAAATCCTGAAATCTAGTGCAACAGCCTGGCAATCCCACCCTTCGTGTCTGTGTATGTTATGAACCTGCATCCTCAAGGAGCAGTCTGGGGACCCTAACCCATGCAGGGTCTCTCCTGTGCTGGAGCATAAGCAAAAAACCACATCCATAAGTATTGCTCACCTCTTCCTCATTTCTCTCTCAAATTGAGCAAAAGAACCCATGGATGAACTGATAACACCAAAATAAGCTGGAAACATAAAAAGTGCTATCCTTGTCTTTTTGTGATTCTGAACAGAGCAGCAAAACACATACACACAAAACAAACAACAAACAAAAACAAAAGTCCACACTGATTGGTAGCATCAGGACTTTTAGTAAGGTAAGTTAATTGCAGTTCTAACAGTAAAAAACAAAATTGTAGCAGAATAAGAGGAGTGTATAAATCATTGTTATCTATTTCCAAAACTGAGTCACTGGCACAGGACTTCACTGAAACAGTGATTATTATTCTGAAAGAAGCTTGTAGACTGAATTCCTAAAGCTAAATAATGACTTCAAACTCATCATAGCTACACTTTTCACTCATAGCTACAAATATTTTTAGAGTAAATAAATGAATTTTTAGGTAAAATAAAATATTCAGATGACTATGCAATATTAGAAAATGCAAATGATATTCAGAGAATATTATTAGCTCTGGAAAGAAAAGATTTGATAAGAAGGTAAACTGGAAAGGACAAAACAGGGTAGAAGGGAAGAGAGCACAGCACAGAGAAAAGTGGTGGGAAAGGGAACACTGAGCAAGCAATTCCTTTCAGGTATATCAGAGCAGGGAGTGGGGAGCCAGGAAGCGCGGTGTGGTTCCAACTAAGGGGTTGCCCTAGAAAGGAGGAGGAAATAGTAAGGGATAGAGAAATACTATTTAGACAGTTAGATGGGACCTGCTCTGAGAGCTCTCATAAAGTAAAGCATAGGACTGCAATTACAGATCTGTGTGTTCTGATCCACTATGAACAAGCAAGGTGACCTTGAACAATATACCTGGCTTCTCACATTCCCTTCATACTGTGACATTTGGGGCTCTTAGACCTCCTAGTTTTCAGTTTATAAGTCTATGAAATCTTATTGACCAAGATGAGAAAAGAGAGGAGAATAATAGAAAGGAGGAAGAGAGAAGGATCTTGAGAAGCAGAAAAAAGGAGGCCCAGGGCAACTTGTGCTAGAAGTAAGAGCAAGTGAAAAGTCTAGAATAGTCTTGAGGATGCAGGCTGACTCATGCCCTAAGGAAAGAGAAGATACAGTATCCTTTCCAAACCTCTAATGATTCACTAGAGAAGGTCAACCACAGATGAAAAGTCGCAACTAGGATAATTTACATTTTGTGATATGTAAAAGCCCATTTCCTTTTAATGATTCTACACTGATTTCAGTAAGTTTTCTGTTGTCAGTGGGATATGCATGACCGAACCCTTCAACTAGACTTCTATGGAGCCCTATTCAACCTTGGATTAGTGAAAAATGATATTTTGCTTTTAGTTATCAGTTATAATTTGAACTCTTCAACTATGAAAATCTTTATCATTTTGGAAAGTTGTACATAGCATGGGGGGAGCTAACTCCCCCCACAGAAGCACACAGACACCTATCTCTGTATATGAGTGTACTGTGCCACAAGTTTAACCTGGATGTGACTAACACTGATATATATAGTCAGACCATTTTTTTCACTGCTTCAGAAAATTCTCCCAAATTAGTCTCAGAGAGGAAGGAGAGATCAGTGGGCTGCATGTACATTCCTAGAGGTTCCTGTGCCCTCTGATCACCCCCATGCCATGCAGTAACTTTTATTCTAGTGCTGATTCCTACCTTGTACGTACTGTCTCTTTTGACATTTAATTTGCCTATTATCTATCATGTATGCTCCATATTTTATGTAAGACCATATAAGTTTAAAAAACATTAAACTAATTAAACTTAACTCAGAGTCTAGAGTGAAAGAGTTCTGCAAGAATTTTCACTTCATTTAGAGGAGATAAAAGGGGATGTGTTCAGAAGAACAACAATGGCAGTGACAACAATTTGACTTTCTTTAGCTAGAGCCTAGAGCATTGTTTTTTATTTAAGGAAGTAAATTAATATAGGGGAAAAGATATTTTAAGCAATATCCAGTGGTTAGATACTAATTTGTTTATACAGTTTGAGAAAGGAGATTTTAATGTGATGGATTCTTTTGAGACTTCATTTTAGTTTCTGAAAACTTGCTCTGATATTATCAAAGGTGTCTACATTTGTTCCATACTTAGTAATTAAGTTATAAGTTTATAGATACCCTTCAGGGATATCTTCTAAGAACATTGAAAATGGAAGTTTTCATACTTTGTGTTTAGAAAATTACATATTCTAACTCAATGCAATGGTGCATGCTTGTAATCCCAGCAGCTTGGGATGCTAAGGCAAGAGATTGAGAGTTCAAAGCCAGCCTCTACAAATTAGTGAGGTCCTAAGCAACTCAGTGAGACCCTGTCTTAAAAAAAAAAATGTAAAAAAAAAAAGGACTGGGGATTTGTCTTAGTGATCAGAACCCCTGCGTTCAATCCCCAGTGGGGGGGAAAAAAGAAAATTACATCTTTTGGAGTAATGTTACTTTTGTTAGAAATAAAACAGAGATATGACATATAAAACACATCCTTAATTTTTGCTTTATTAATTTATTTTCAGAATATTTTTCTTTGTTAAAAATTAATGTATTTTTTTCTTCAGAACAACAGAAATAAAAATTCAGAGTCACATACCTGTGTCTGTTTAGGACCAATATCCATTCTTTCCAGAAGGTCATTTAAAAAAGCCGTGACACTCTCCCAGGGGTAAATACTGTTGGAACCATCTAGCACTATGACTATGTCCAGCTGAGTGCTGCATTCTGCAATAAAAGGAGGCAGTTGTGTAAATTTGGAATCTATCTTTTCAGAAGTCTACAAAATGTTCTCAAGGACAACAGCAATTCTTTTTAAAAGGTGAATGGCTGCTCTACAAAGTGGACACACTGCTTTTCTAATAAGAAAAATAGTTTTAGATAAGTAAAGAAGATAAGAAATACTTATTGCATTGTTAGGATTGCTCTGGCTTCATGGTAAGTAAAACACACCTCTAATTAATTTTAATTAATGTTGTACAAGAGTTATGTTAGAAAATTATCTCAATATTAATTTGATAAAACACTTCTCGTTCTGTGAATATCTCACATGAAGTTCCTTTCCTCCAAGAGATTCACCTTTAAACACAGTAATGAGACAGCCTTAGCTATGAAGTTTAAATATGACTCTCTAAAGGTTATTTACACTGTATCAATTCCAAAAATAGCTACAAAGCTTGGTTATATGCTGGCGAAGCAAACATTTACCTAAATTGGTAGTGTTGGTAGCTGACAAAACACTCAAAGCTTTTTGGTATGCTCCCGTGTATACATATGCCTCATTCATTGCTTATGCATTTCAAACACACGAGAAGATTGAATAAAATCGGTACCTTGTACGGGGGCAAAGGAGTTCACCACTTGAAATGTGGGACTGACGTCAGAACAGATTCCAGTTGTGTAGTGCAAATGTCCACATCTATAGGCATATAAGGGCCCGCAAGCCTTTTAAAAAATTTAAAATAGTAAGAATTAAAATGATATAACAGATTAACAGATTTTGAAATACTTATAATAATAGCATGCCTGTTGTGATGAAATATTACTTGTTCTTTCTTACCAGAAACCCTCCATTTGGGTTGGTAACTAACGTTGATCCAAAAGTCATGTTCTCCTTTACTTCTGTGACGTTTGGAATTGATGTATTAACTACAAAATAGAACAAAAGTGTTTAATATGAGTGAAAATAAGTTTCAGGAAGTGAAATGAAGACCAGTAGAGGAAAGGAAAGGGAATAGGGTAAGGGAAGATGGAAGGAAAAGGGGAAGTACGGGGACTTAATTGGAGCAATTTTATTCCATGTTTGTATAATTATGTCAAAATGAATATCAATATTTTGTGTAACCATAATGTACTAATAAATTTTTTAAAAATTTTTATTTGGTTTGCTCATAGCACATTCTTCCCTTGGCTCAACTAAACAGACTTGCAAGTTTTACCAAGAAATATAATGAGTTAGCTAATGCAAAAGAGTTGGCTTCTGTCCCAGAAACGTTGTTTCAATGTTTCAAATAGTTTTTTTGAACTGTGAAAGAATGCAGAGCTAGCAAGGCAATGAGAGTGTGGGACTACTTTTCACAAATTTTTGCTAATTAAATCAAATAAAATATTTAAATTCATAAGATGGTAATAAACAACCAGTGATGAAATGCCAGTTATGTCTAGAAAGCAGAAAATGTGTAGAAGATCAGAAACACAAATTTTTTCACTATAATTTCCAAATTCTTGGGGGCATTATGAGAGTTATAGTGAAAACTGAAACAAGATTGGAGAGGTGACCAGGAAGTTTGGATAAAGGGAATATGACGAAGAAAGCTACATTAGACATTCCAAATACGAATGCTAAATTCTGCAGCATACCAAGCTGACAAAATTGGCAAGGCCACTCCATTTATACATATATATTTTAACAGTTTGGATAGGAAAAGCAAAATCATCTACACCTTGTATAGTAAAGTGCATAATATTTGAAAGGAACAAAATTCAAGATCAAGAAAAAAATTGTCTCAGTCTCATACCTTAAGACTATAGATTTAAATTTGACAATGAAACAGAGGTTTCTGAATGATTAATATGTCTTCTGATCTGAGAATTGGTCTTTATCCAAGACTTTAGTCTTGCTTTCAAAGCACCTAGAACTGGGCTGTTAGATATATTGTTCCTGAATAATCAGAATTCAATTTTTTTTTAATATAATGGTTGACCCAAGAGCAGCATTGCTTGGACAATTAGGGGATACCACAGACACCTCCCTGTTCTCCTTGATGTGGTTAAATTCTCTAGGCTAATTTTAACATTGTATTCCAAGTAATAGAGGAATAGCTCCTATCATTAAAAATCCTTTGGAAATAACAGGTATAAATTCTAGGAAAAGGAAAAAAGTATGTCTGAAACAACTATCTGAAGGCACTGGAAAATAACCAAAACCAGGCAGAAACTAGGAAGGAAATTATACTAGGAAGAAGAAATTGGCACTGAGTATCTTATTTTTTTCTTATTTTTTTTTTATTTTGGTTGGTTTTTTTTTTTTTTTTTTTGGCTTTTATTCTGAGGGAAGACTCTAGTCAGTAGTAAAACTCTAACAGAACTCCCAGTCTTGCTATCTTGAAGAAAAACAGGATAGAAATTGGGGCCAATGACAGAATCTGCAAAGTATAGAGGAGAGATATCTTCAGGGGAAAAAAAAGAAGCACAAAACGATAGTTCTAACATGTGCATACATATTTTGTTAGAATAATTGGATGACTTGAATATTAAATGTGCAGAGTGGACTTCATATAACTCAGCTGAACTGAATAGAGATTTTTAACTGCTTCTCATTGCAGTAAAGTAAGTATATGCAAATTAACCTCAGCCACATTAATTGCCTGTTAAAACAAAAAGTTTACACTGTTCAAAGGAACATAAGAGAATCTAGAACTTTCACACTTGTAATACAAATATACAATCAGTTTATGATTCAAAAATCCTCCACATAAGAAACAAGAAAATGTGACTCAAGGAAAGGTAAAGTAAGTAAAGTAAAGTAAGGTTGAGATATTTCAGTTGTTGGCATTATTAGGCAAAGGTATTAAAGCAACTATTGCAACTATGTTCATGAATGTGAAGGAAAAAACTGCTCATAATGAACAAATAGGTAATTCTTAAAAAGAAAACTAAAATGCAATTTCTGCAATAAACTTGTGAACCTGTAAATCATTTTTATGGTACTTAATATTGTACAGAACACTAATAATGTTCTAACATCCAGCCTTCTAATCATGATTCAACTGCAGAGATTTTTCTACCAAATATATTTACTTCAACATTCAATATGAAATTTTTTTAAAAAATCAAATTTATTTATTACAATTTCTCTGCTCTATTTCCCTTTAAGAACCAGGCAGTAAGTTAAATTTTGTGGAAGAAGGGTGAAGGACTGGCTTATTTGAAGTTCTTTCATGTTGCCCTTGGTTTACAAAGGATCCAAATAATGCAGAGAGGTAGAAGTTACACATCTAGTAAGATACTCTAAATCTATGGATGTTTCATGATGACCTGCTAAAGCAAATGAAGGCAGAGAAAACTGAAATGTTATTGTGGGTGCATTTGGATGATAATTGAAGAATGATTACAGATATTTCTAAAATATTTCTTGGGTTACTTGAAAATTATTGTCAGCAAGAATATTGGGCATCATATAGAATGAGAATTTCTTTGATTTTACATACCTGGGAGATCCAGTTTTGTACAAGGTAATGATTTATCTCTTCTAACTGGACACTTATAGACATCTCCAGTTCTAGTTTTGGGTTGACCAACTAAAGGAGAACCAATAAGCACCCTGGAAATTAAATGAAGCAATTAACATTTTTAACAATAATAAAAAAAGTTTATTTAATTATTTTATGACTAATTCTAGGTTACTGCGAGTAGGTTAACATGTATATAATTAGATAATAATCCTGTTGGTAATTTAGTATTATCTAAAATAATATCACTGATTTGAATTTTAAAATATATGTGCTATTATTTGGATATAGAATGTCCTTTAAGTCTTATGTGTTGAAGACTTGATTCCTAATGCAGCAATGTTCAGAAGTGAGGCTTTTAGGAAATGATGGAATTATAACCTCATTTATGAATTAAGCCATTTTTTGTATTAGTAATCTGAATAGACTACGGGAAGGCGGTGAAAACTGTAGGCAGATGAAATGTGTTGGAGGAAACAGGTTACTGGTGGCATGCCCTGGAGGAGTATATCTTGTCCTTGGCCCCTTTCTTCCTCCCTCCCCACCTCCTTCATGGCTGCCATGACCTGAGCAACTTTCTTCTCCCACACCCTTCCACCATGATGTTCTATGTCATCTTAGGCTCAGAGCAATGGAGCCAGGTGATGATGAACTGAAACCTCTGAAACTGTGAGTCAAAATAAGTCTTTCCTTCTCAGCAATAAAGAGCTGACCAGCACACTATATGAATATGAGAGTAATCTGATAGATTTGTTTTATTTTTATCTATAATCAATTTTTTTAGATGCTGAAATAATCAATAATAGCTGAGTCTGCTACTTTGTTTACAAAACACAAAAAAGTATATGACTTTTTCCAATGAAAAACTGATAATTTCCCAGAGAAGTCAAGAAATACAAATGTGGGATTATCATAAGATTTAAAATTCTATGTGTTAGTTTATATGCACTTAGAAAATGGGGATAATTATGAGATCTAGAAAAAAATCACTTATTGTCTTTTTAAACAGAATTATAAAATCACTCTAATAGTGAGAAATAGAAAAAATAAAATTACTATTCATTTTAGTTCTAGCAAATTGTCTAACAGTCGCTCATGATTGCTTCAGAAATTGAATAAATGAATGTGGTTGAATGTTAGGGTACTTGGGTGGACCCACAGTTGCTGATTCATTATTGCCTAACCAGCTACATCCCAAGACTGATTTCTGCCACCAAAGGACTCTAGTCATATACCATAAGGCTTTGCACTTGTGATTATCTCAGACTACATCTTTATTGATGACTAGAGCAAATACACAAAAAGCATTCATATACTTAAAAGTTTATCTAGCTATCTATATTTATACTTGTAGACTTAGATATATCTCAACATTTTAGAATAAAAAACATAAAATTTAATAAGAAACTATGCAAATAAGTTCACTTAACTGCAAACTATTGTCTATATTAGTACAGGATGTTGGAAACCTCACCAATGGGAGTTTATGTCAAAAAGTCTTGAGGGATTTCATTAACAGTGTTCAAACACGAGCCAATAGTGTATTTTGGTGCCAAAAATGCTAATGTGACCTTACTCTGCATTGCTAGAAATAGATGCCCTGGTCAAGTAAAGTGATAGCCTCACTGTGCTCTGCACTGGTCAGACCATGTCTGGAATCTCCAAATTCAGAAGGACATAGGCACAATGGAATGTATTTAGGAGGATGTGACTTAGATGATTAAGAGCCTGGCAATTTTGTCAGACAATAGATATTCACAAGAAAGTTGAGAATATTTAGCATGGAGAAAGAATGTCTGAAAAAACTCTAAGAGGTCGTACAGGGGTACAAGTCAAGCAAGCATACATTTTTAAATATTTAAAAATATTGAAATATTTAAATATTTGTCATATTGAAAAAGCAATGAAAACTTTTTCTATAGGTCCTTTGGGCAAACTAGCATTAATGAAAATAGGTTTTATAACAATTGAATTATCGAAACATTGAATAGTCTCCCTCAAACATTCTTATAGTATAATGCCTTTGCAAAGCAATTTCTGCTATGCATAAAGACCTATTAAAAATGTTCAAAGCCTTTAAGGCATAATTATTATTTCTGGGAACATATTATTAAAAAATGAAAATAAATTAAAGCTTCATGCACAAAGATAATTCCAAGAAAAAGGTAACAGTAATATAGTCAAAAACAAGAACTAATTATTTCTGATTCACTCTGTAAAATATTGTGCTGTCATAAGAAATAATAGTTAATAAGATTCCATGGTAGTATTAAAAATTATTTATCACCAAATTCAAAGCAAAAGCCTACCTAATTTAGTGAAAACCTGTGGCCTATTAAACTGAAAGATACTGAATCATTAATCTCCTCATGATAGCAATAAAAACATCTAGCATTTATTGAATTTATAACATGTACCAGACACTGTACTAAGTGTTTTCTATGCACTAAGTAATTATGTTCTCTTCATGAAAGATAGCATAAACTTTGGTGCCAGATTTTGTGAGTTCAAGGCATGACTTGACTTAACATTTACTCAACAATATAATTTAGAATTCAATTGCCCTCTTTGTGCCCTAGTTTCTTCACTGATAAAATGGAGATAATGGGAGTACCTATCTCACAAGATAATCATGAAAATTAAATGAGTTAATGAATATAAAATACTTACCACAGTATTTGGCTCACTGTATGTGCTATCTAAATTTTAGTCCTTTTTTATTGTTATATTTTTATTTTATATTATTAAATAGCTAACATTTTTGTAAAACATTGATTAAAAGAAAACACATCAAAACATAACAAATTATATTAAAAGATTATAATTAGTCCTTTTCAGTGTTTTCAAACTTTTACATATAATATGTCAGAATAAATTATCTTTATACTTAAGAAGTTTGGAGAAAAGAAGTATGAGCCTATTGTTCTTCAAAGTATTTAACTGAGGCAAATAGACTAATTAATGTTTGTTTAAAACATTCTACCTGTTGGGCATTTACACCAGGTCATGGAGACTGAAAAGGGATAAAACACACTCTTTTTTAACTTGCTTAAAATTTATCTAAGAGTGTATATTGTAATACTGAATAGGTTTGAACTTGGTGCAACATCAGCAAAGCCTTAGAAGCAAGAAAAAATACCACTCCTTTGATAAGTCCATGTAGGTTAGCTGGAATGTAAGTTGAGGCTGGATGAGGAAACAGGGTTTGATCCTCTTTAGGAAATATTGATATATTTTATAGAAGAGGAAGTTAGGAATTGTTGAAACTTTTAAAGAGGGTATGCCATGATCATGTCTTTAATTTTAAAGCTTATTTGCTTCATGTTACAGAAATAAATGGAGAGGAGCAAAACTAGGGTCAGAGACAAGGCCAGAGTTCCTAAAGTAATCTAGATGAGCAATTGAATTAAGGATATAAAGAGGAAAGAAAAACTGACTCTAAATATTTAGGATATAAGTTATGTGAGTTTGGTGTGCGTGGAGGTCTTCATAAGCAAAACTGAAGTAAACTAACTTGAAACAGATAGATTTCTTGGTAGCAATTTCAAGTATGTACAGGTGTGAAGATAGGGGAAATGTGGCTGGGGTCGAGGCTCAGTGGTAAAGCACTTGCCTAGTACCCCAGAGGCACTGGGTTCAATCCTCAGCACAACATAAAATAAAATAAATAAAATAAAGGTATTGTGTTCATCTACAACTAAAAAAAAAAAAAGATGGGGGAAATGACAGGCTGAAGGAAGAAAGTCCCCCGCCCCGAAAAAAAAAAAAAAAGAGGTGTGTGTGGAGGTGTTGCTCCTGTAGGTAACTGGGCTCAGTTTTGCTAGGGAAAACTATGTGGAACATGTAGGAGCAGGCTATAAGCATGGTTGAAGTCCTAATAATAAATGTTACCATGTCCCTCCCCATAGTTTTATTGGTGCATTATAATTGTACATATTTGTGGGATTTATTGTTACCTATTTTTACAGGTAAATGATATAACAATAAAATTTGGTCAGTATCATTCTCCAAATGTTGTCATCATAAAAGAGTACAGAATAAGAAGAGCTGAAGACTGACATTTGATGAAAATATCAGAGTTTTAATGAGTAAAAAAGGAAAATTAGGTAAGAGTTATCAGAGAGGGATAGGAAGTAGTGTCAGAGAAGCCAAAAAGGGAAAGTAGGTCAACAATGGGAGTTGAGAACAGAAATCATGAATTTGCAGTGGGCTTCATATCAAGTAACACCTAAAAATGTAAGCCATGGTTTCTGCTTATACTATAAATGCAAACCTATATTTTTGGGGCAATGAAAAACCATTAAGTATGTAAGACAAGTTTAAATTCATTATGGAAGAAACCTTCATATGGTTAAATGATGGTAACAAAGAACAAGTAACAAGAGAAAGTGGCACAGGAGAGGGAATGCAGATCCCTGTCAGATGGACAGATTAGACATAAGAAGCACAGGTTTGTCTTAAAAGTGAGGAAGGCCAACATTCCCTGGACAGGGTTCTGTATAGCCCAGCATCAAGATGTGTATAAATGTGGCTAGAATTGCATACACATTTGTAATGTGACTTTGACCCTCAAGAAAAAAAAAAAAACAAAAACTTTCTTCCTGTTGGATCTTGGATTTGTTTTGATAAATGGAATGCACTAGAAATGACCACTGTGACTCCTAGGTTAGATCTTTTTCAGATTACATTTTAACTTTTTTAAAAATCTGAGAATACCACATTGTGAAGAAGTCTCTTCTAGCCTACGAGAGGAGGGAGAGGCCTCATGGAGAAGAGCTGATGCTTTACCTGATGGTATGAACCACCTGACACATGAGTTAAGCCCTCTGGCATCAGCTAGCCCCCCACTGAGATACCAGATGAGTAAAGTCCTATGAATGAACCCAAGCAACAGGGGAATACCATGGTCCTCAAAATACTGAGAAACTATAAATAATTTTCTTGATTTAATCTACTCAGTGTTGGGGTGATTTGTTATACTGCAATGGTTGACTGAAACTGGAAGAAAAAAAATAAAGTTTTGGCCTTGTAGCCTCTCTCTCTCTCTCTCTCTCTCTCTCTCTCTCTCTCTCTCTCTCTCTCTCTCTCCACACACACACACACACACACCCCTCTCTCTCTTTCTTTTTGGAAAATAGTAGCTATAGTCATCTTGTGAGATTTTGGGGAGAGACAGTAAGGTGGTGGGATTGCAGAGATTCACTAAAATTGCCATAGGCCAGTCAGGCCTCTCTGGACAAGACAAAGTACTTTATGGCTGGTTGAGGGTAATTTGGAATGTAGTTCCTTACTAGGAAATAGATAGGCTTGAAAATCCCCTTTCAATTCTCATATTCCATCATCTGAATAAAACAAATGCAAATGTGTAAGGGGGAACCAGACTAGTTTGGAAAAATGTACTATGAACCAGGGGAATTGAATACAATGGATGAAACACTAGTCCTAAACAGTGGGCTGATCATAAAGCTACTGTGAGGTACAAAGCAGAAGGAAAGGGAGATTGTGGATGGTGCAGGGAATGTGCAGAGACAGAAGAATAAAGACTGAATATGGAGGATGAGGAGGAAGTGCAGGTAGATACAACATAGGATACAGCCTGCAGATACTGGGACAGGGAGGCTGAGCTTGCATTTGATCTTGAGGGCAATAAAAAAAGTACCTAGGAAATGGTGATAGCTGTAAAGTAACATGAGACAGCAACTGGAAGCATGGCCTATTGCATATTCTAAGGTATGTGAAGGTAAGGTATGAGAGCTCAGAAAGTTGTAGAATGTACTAGTCCATGATGAAGGCAGGAAGTCTGGGGCTTGGAACCAACAACAAAGAATAGAGTAGCAGGACCCAGGACATAAAAAATAATTCTGGGTATGTTCCATACACTGACAAGCATGAAGCTCTTGAAATTACATATATTTTACAACTTTAATCTTAAATAAACCTCACTTTCCTCAAGCTCATAAAAATAACAAGATCCAAGAAAAGTATTAGCACAGGGTTTATGGAATTTCAGGAATTTTCAGCCTTCCCAGACTCATCATGTTGCTCTTTTTTTTTTTTTTACAACACTGATTCCATTTTGTCTAATAATATAACCTACCATTTTTAAAATTTTGTATTCCTCTTTCTCTTATATTCCAGGAGAATAAAAGCTCTACAACAGCAGGCATTTTGGTTGTTTTTATTCACTTCTATATCCTTAGTGAATGTAAGAGTGTCAGGGCTGGGCAGAGTAGTGCACACCTGTAAACCCAGAGACTCAGGAGGCTGAGGCAGGAGGAACACAAGTTCAAGGTCAGCCTTAGCAACTTAGCAAGGCCCTAAGCCACTTAGTGAGACCCTGTCTCAAAATAAAAAATAAAAAGAGTGGGGATGTAGCTCAGTGCTAAAGCACCTCTGGGTTCAATTCCCAGCACTAAAGACAACAAAAACAACAAAAATCAATGCCAGGTTAAAAAATGATCATTTGGTGAGTGTTTATTGAATGAATAAATTAAGGACTATGTTAAATACTCTAAGAATCTGAATAAGGTAGACCTGGAAATTTTAGATCCATGTGACCAGCAAGGAAGTCTGAATTGTGAAATCTTTCTTATTTTAGAGGCTGGATATTTTGCTTAGGCAGAATGCCATAGATGCCTTGGCATGACATGGAAGGCATTTCACCAGAACGAGGTTCTACAGAATTCCTGTTAGAGGAGAAGAATTGACCAAAAACTCGGAAGGTTATTTATTGTTCAAAGTCCTGGACTTGACACATTCTTGTTTCATAAAACCTGTGGCAATTCATTCTGAGTCGCATTTTCCTGTTTAGAAAATGACTATGATGACAACATCCGCCCAAACCCACTAGGTTAATGTGAAACCCCCAGGCATACTGTTTCAGAGACTGTGGGTTTTATCATTTTAAAATGTAATGCAAGTTGGCTTTAGTTGACTACATTTTATTTTTATTAGAATTTGGGAGTTTTCTGGCACTTTTGCAATGATTTGTCTACAGATTAAAAGAATTATAGAATGTTCTGAACATCATTACAGATCTCTTGAGAAACCTAATAAATTCAAGGATCATCAAAGTAAGAGAATACCTTTTTTCCAAATATCATAAAAGTTAGTGCAGTGAGAAATTTCTTTGGTTTGTAAGTCATTCTTGTTATTATGACTATTATTATATCTATGTAAAGAGTAGCTGGTTTCTGATGTTCCTGTTTTATATTTATGCCTACCCCCCAATAAAGAATAGTTTTATGAAGAGGAGTGTCTCATAATTATAATATTTCATTAACGACCCTTTTTACCACTTTCTTATGTCTAGTACGTAGATCAAACCAAAATCACTCTCAGAGCACCACACATTCCCTGTCAATTTTCTTTTAAAAAGTAAATAAAGTAAGTGTTCAGTCACTGGAGAGACTGAAACTTACCTGCTGACCCCATTAGCCATAGTGATTTTGCTCATGGATGATAGGGGGGTGGCAAAGAAGTGAGCCAAAGAAATGACAGGTTTGGTAGGGAGAAAATTTTAATTTCAAAGCCTTTATAAACAATGTAAAATAAACATTAAAATCTAAAAGAGAAAATGTTAGAAAGTCCTCCTCTCAAACTTGCATAGTCCTTATTTAAAAGATACACATATTGGAAACAGGGCCTCAATTACTTGGTCCACTGGTACCCCTACCTGGCATAGAGCAGAGTCCCCCAGGGAAAAGATAGGAGGAAATCATATTTTGATACACATTGGACTGAGGAGGGTAGGGAGGGATCTACAACTTGAAAATCTATCTCGGAAAGACAGACCCACTAAAAGTCATGAAGCCACCAAGAGAGGTTGCTTAAACAGCGATAAAAAGGCTCCATACAGCTAAATAAATAAATAAATAAATAAATAAATAAATAAATAAATAAAGTAAGTAAGTAAGTAAGTAAGCAAAGGACCAACAGAGAGTGGAAAGTCCCAAACCACATCTTGCATTTTCCCACTTAGCTGAGACTTTGCCATGCTGATGACTACAGGAAAAAAATCTGGAAGACTTTTGTACAGTGCTGAGGATATTTAGATATTTAGATTTCTTCTCTTCAAAACAGATTTATGAGGCTAATTGTGCTCTTTCTGGATTCTTCTGAGCTGCACTGCAACTACTTGGATGCTCCTGTTCCTGGTCTCCATAATGAACAACGGCTGATTTTAATCAGAGGTATAATGTGCTCTGCTACTGAGAAAATGTGGCTTCACTAGGAATAGATCAGCAAGGTTCTTTTCTTTAGTGCTAGAACCACGAGGTAATATGGGTCAAGATGATTTTTTTTCCAGTCATAGGTGGTTGAACTTTCAAAACATGAGCAGTAAATATGATTTATGAAGGTGCTCACCCTTGGAAAAAATTAAATAATAGAACCCGTGTTCCCTAAACAATTATTCCATAGTTCAGTTCCCAAAGTAAGTCTGCATTCTATCTGATTTTATAAACACAGACTATCCAAACATGTTTCTACGATTTATTTTGCATCATCAGTGCCTGCATCTCTTTAGAACAATATGTGGCTACCATGCCATCCTTAAAGGTTGCAAATTTAGATACTGACGTTTGCTTACTTTGAAATTTACATCTTTTTGGTTACTCTGATTTTTCACAATTTTTCCATAAAATCATTGCAAATATGAAATGTCAAAGGGAATTACAGTAGATGCTCACAAACTCTACATGTTAATATGTAAAGTCTAGTGCTTACCACAAGGGTGGTTATTATCAACATTTACTTTTTAATATAGTACTAATAAGGGGAAAAGCATGAGTCTTAGAGTGAGACTTAAGATCTATTTCCAGTTCTGGCCATTAATAGTGACATACCTCTAGAAGAGTCTCTTTATTTTTTATATGGTTGCTTTTCAATGGTGGTAACAGAATATTAATCTAGATCCAGTTCCTCAGTCAACACACAATCACTGAGTGCATATTATGTTCAAGGCCTCCTGATAGACATAGTATGCAGGGCTGCAAGTGCTCCAAAGCCAGTCCTTGCTCACTAGGCATTTCCCCTACTGTGTGAACTTCTCCCCTTTACTCATATTTCAGTTTGAGGTTTTCAACTATCTAGACATTATCTTGAACTCAAGCTGTTTAAAAATAGATTCATTCACTTCCTAATAAAATTTATTTTCATTTCTTGTATACATATATGTCTCTGGCAAGGAGTACCCAATTACCTATTAATCTGGTACAGAAATTTCGGAATATGTCTGACCCTTCCTACACTGTCATTTTACATTTTCACAGTTTCACCAAAGATTCATCTAAGTGTATTCTAGATACATCTTTCTTTTATTTATAGAATAGGGTCTAATCTCATAAGCAGTAGATTGTGGCTCCTGCTTGTCTAGTTTTCAGACACTCCTTTCTCCATTCCAATATGTATGTAATTTCTCAAACTAAACCTCATGAAACAACCAACAATGTCTTCTCATTGCCTATATGTAATGTCCAGACTCTTTTGATTGGCTTTTAAAGTCTCTCATCCTTTCCCCTTCTACCTTCCCAGTATCAGATCTGCCTACTTACCAGCACTTACAGTTAAGTCTACCCTTGCTTGAGTGACTTTTCTGCTTAAAGTGATATTTCTTGTTCTCATATTGATAGGTAACTCATTTTTTGAGACTCAGCTCAACATCATCTATTTTTGAATGCCAATTAAGTTTATCTATTCCAGATTGCTTGGTAGATTATTTATTCCTAATTATTTCATATATGTTACCTACTATTTTTTATAGTTGTCTTATGCTGATATTCCCCATAAATTTAGAATGATACAGACACATATGGTGTACCACATTAATACTTGTGGCTTGATTGACCCACATGCATGCTATGACAAAAGAAAAAAAATTGCAGTACACTAAAAAACATTCACAGAGATAACTAAATTAGATTTAATGAATGAGACAAGATTTATGAGTCATGGTCTCTGATCTCAAAAAGGCCTTATTATTAACATTATCTTACAAATGTATACAGAATTCTGAATGGTCTGCCTAAAGGTAAATTCAGTGAATATTTACATTATTAGCAACATATTTTCACAACATATTCTC
Organism: Ictidomys tridecemlineatus; assembly: GCF_052094955.1. Classification (NCBI taxonomy): domain Eukaryota; kingdom Metazoa; phylum Chordata; class Mammalia; order Rodentia; family Sciuridae; genus Ictidomys; species Ictidomys tridecemlineatus. Next base: position 223,560,922 of record NC_135477.1, read on the forward strand.
ACAACATATTCTTACTGGCCCATCTATTCATTCTTTTGATTCCCTTCCCACCAACACCCAATACTGGTCTTTCTTTTTTCTCAACTACATCTTCACCTCTCCAAAAATAGGATAAATTTGGAAAAATAATTTGTCTTGACATCAAGGTCTCATTCAGGCTAGATTTTTCTTTTTCCCATTCTATGACGTTCTGATGCCTTGAAAAAAAAAGGGAGTAGAGAACTTAATGTAAACCTAACAATAAGATATAAAGTGTGAGATACAGAAAGAAAAGATCAAATAGTGGCACTGAGGAAATATGATTTCTTTAACTCTATTACAGTCCATTTAGATAATTAAGGACTTCTGATGTCGAACTGCTCTAAAAGCAGAGAGATAGGACATCATTATGATTTGAATAATAAAGAGAGGACATTATGGTCCACCTCATGTTAGATAGGGCAGGAATGTTTGGAGGTAAAGTAATTAGATTATGAGTGCTGTAACCTAGTCAGGGGATTTGTAATTTGGTGGATTTGTAATATGAATGAATTGGTGGGTAGTAACTGTAGACAGGTGAGGCATGACTAGAGGAAGTAGGCCACTGGATATACCACTGGGGATTATATTTTTTTCCTGGTGTTTCTCTTTCTCTTGTCTTTCCGTTTTTCCATCTGTCTCTCTCTCTTTCCACCTGTCTTTCTGTCTCTCGCTCTCTCTCTCTCTGTCCCCCTCTCTCTGTCCTCCTCTCTCTGTCCCTCTGTCTCTACTTCTCCCTCTCTCTCACTCTTTCTCTACTTCCTGGCTGCCAGGAGCTAAGCAGCTCTCCTCTGCCATGTCCTTCCACCATGATGTTCTGCCTCATGTCAGGCTCAGACCAACTGAACCTCTGAAACCATGAGCCCCAAATAAAAATTTTCTCCTCTCAGTTGTTCTTGTCAGATATTTTAGTCAAAGGGATGTCATATAATGCAGACTAACATATAGGACTACATGGGAGAAAAAACAGGTTTTTCTTTTATGTGAGAAATAAAATAAAATAAAATGGAATGAAATTGTCCAAATGGTATATGAATATACCACAGTGAATTCCACTTCATGTATATATAAAGCACCAATTAAAAACAACAATAAATAAACAGAAGGAAGATTAATAGAGTAGATAAAAGGAAAAAGGAAGCAGGAGGAGGGAAGGGAAAAATGAGGAAGTACTAGGGACTGAGATGGAGCAGATTATACTCCGTGCATGCGTGATTATGTCACAACAAACACCATTATTATGTATAACTATAATGTGCTAATAAAAGTATCTGAAATAAAAATAAAATAGGACAAAATATAAAATAAAATAATAAAGAAGAGAATTTCATAAAGTATTTTAACAATATTTGACCATCCTTTACAAAGATGCTTCATTTTAAGTAGGTGGTTTTAGTCTCTAGAGTTTGCTATTTCCTATATTCCTCTTTAAAATTTATGTATCTATTAGTAATTAATAAAAATTAATTTCATAAGTGTTATGTAAACTTTGCATTTTTAAAGAAAAACTCACTACAGTTTATTGTTACTATGCACACAGAGAAACCTGACTTGTCATCTATTCACCATTATTCTCCCACAGATGAACCTCTCTGAACTGCAAGTATAATTATAAAAGAATAAAATTGGTGTCTAGTGCCTAAAACAATATTTTATCTGTTTAGCCTTAAAAACTTGGTGGGGGGTGATGGAAGTGAAGAGTATAGGATAGATGGATGGAGGATTTAAAAACCCATCATATTATTAGGTTTCTTTCTTTTCTTTTTTTTTTTTTAGTTGTAGTTGGGCATAATACGTTTATTTTACTTATTTATTTATTTTTATGTGGTGCTGAGGATCAAACCCAGCACCTTCTATATGCTAGGCATGCACTTTACTGCTGAGCCACTACTATTAGATTTCTTATCTAGGATATTTGTTAAAAGAGTTGAAGAATTAAGTGCTTTCCCAAAATCTAGTGTATACCTAGCATATAATATTTATCCTTAGAAAATGTGAGAACTCAAATCATTACCCTTGATAGTCTTTAGGGGAATATTATTAACCAAGTCTAAAAGATGAAGCAAGATATATATCTATTCTTCTGTGAAATAATTATTGAGGGCCAATAATTCACTGTTATCCAAGCAGATATGAAGTTCTTTCTGTTTATTATTGTGGTTGCTGGAAAAATGAGCTTATTTAAGTTATTAGACTGAAGTGAAATTTAACTCCTGCTCATTTTTCTACAATATTCACTTTTAGAAATCACCTTTACTACAAAACAAAATAAATGAACTCTAATTATTCGCTTGACATAAACTTTAATAACTTAAAATGCCTAAAGAATCTGACCAAAAAAATTAACTTAACCAAATATTAACAGGTTTGAAGGGTATAAACAGAAATCCAATAAGGTTCATTATAAATAATGGACCAAACATAGTAAATCAATTAAGCACCAAAGATATAAGCTCCCAAATATGGAAGTGTAATTAAACCTTTCAGGGCATCATCTCATCTTCTTTCAATCCTTCCTACTAAATTTCCATCAAGTGTATTCAAGTTATTCTAAAATGAGAACAATTAAGAAACTTTTACCAAAAAACATGACTACTAAATAATGACTGTTGTGGATAGGACCCTCCTTGAGGTCAATTCAGGATTCAACAGAAATCACTAACCACTTCCTCTAACAAAGCCAAGGAATTTTCTTTCTTTTACTTTAAATCACTTTCTGTTACCAAATGGTCAGATTGTATTTGCTAGCATTAATGATTCATTCTGTTAAATCTCATTCATTAAAAAAACTGTACCAATTAATATTTTCTATTACCTTGTAAAATAACTAAACAACAATAACAAAATCCACTGGCTTACCATTTTCCTTCTTCATTTTCATATTGTTGAACTGTGTATCCAAACATATCTTCCACGGGGCCACTGAAATTCATTGCATTTTTCACATCAACATTGAATGATACGCAGAAGCCTAGAACAACTTTAAGAGGGAAAACAAAGTCAAGTTACACAACATTAGCTAAGATCTCATCGTGTTTTGAATTATGGAAGGCATTCTTGAGGTTACCACTGAAGGCTGTTTTCTTATTTAAAAAGACCAGGGAAGCTCAAAGAATGAGAACTTCGAGGAAGATCCTGATTTTAACTGTATTACCAACTAAAAATCAATATGATGGCTTTAAAAAAGACAAGTATTAACATGCAGACAAAATTCCAGAGCAATTTAGTATCTGTACCATTTCCAGAGATAATAATTTTAAAAATGTGTTGGATAGTCCCAGAAACTTAGAATGATTAGTGCAGTTGCAGATAATTTTCCAGTAGTGAGCCTGACAGAGAATCTCAGCTGCTGGTGAACTACACACAGCCTCATTTCCCTGTTTCAACCACAGAATAGTTGACTTAAAGCCTGGCGGGAAGAAGATTTCTCCTTGCTGCTTCTAAAAGGAAAGGCAAGCTGTCTGTATCCATCAAGGGATGGCTTCCCACATAGGCCTGAGATGTGTTGTTTCCCTTCCTTAATCAAGGTGTGGGTAGAAGCTTGCACATTGTAGATTGAAAGATGTCATGTTGAAGCAGCAAGGCTGACAGCTGACATCTCCTTATAATGTTGCTGCTCATAACCTCACAAGTGGCTGTCCGGATTGAGTTAGATGATATATCCAAAAGTTTACTCAATGCCTGGCACCTTCTATATATTCAATGAGAAATAATTCTCCTCAATTTCCTTTTGGTCTAGGTAGTGGGAAATCCTTTAATAAATGAGACTGTCTCCTAAAGGGGTTCTGGAATTGTATACACAAATTGATGATGCCAAATTCCTCATTGGGTGCTGGTTTATAATGTGTACTTGAAAATTTCCCAAGTATTCCCCTCCTGGTTATAACGAAGAACTCTTTGCAAAAAGCACACTGCCTTATAAATCACAGCACATCAAAGGATATATTTGGAGATAAAAATTCAGTTTCCTTTCTCAAAACCTTACAGCCACAAGGATTCTGAAATATTCTCTCTCACAGTCTTACAGATTCTGAGTGGATTTAGTCACTCCAATCTTATAACCCTTACTATAAACTTCCCCATAAATACAGTCTAAATCCAGACTATTCTAATTTCTAATCTTCAAATTTTTGTAACAATAATAAGTGCTTATGTGATGCACAGGATTCTGAGTTAACTTATAAAAAATTTATTCTTCAAGGAAATGAACAAAAAAAGATATTTTACACTGCGTAGATCTATTTATAAAGTATTACTTGATCTCCGCTATTTAGAAGTAATCTCTTTTCTAACTACTCAAACCTTTTCTTTCCCTTTTTAAGAAAACTCTGAGAAGTAGCTGTTAAATACTGTCTACACTGTAGTTATCTAAGTGAGTTTCTTTCCTAGATTGAATTGTTCTTAAAAGCTGAGACGATTTTACAAGTCTCGCACAGCTCTCTGTACAGACAGGCAATAACGTATTTGTAGACTGAAAGATAACCTGCTGAAGGAGGAAGCGTTCCAACTGTAGTTGGAAATGAACTGGATGCTATTCCATCCTAGTTAAGGAATACTTTTCAAATAGATTTTTAAGGGGAGAGACAGATAAGATTTGGCAGTTGAAAAAAAAAGTACATATCGAGGATTTGGGAGGGCAAGTAGCAAGACACAGGACAGGACAAATATGGTTGCAAGATCATGAAGAGATTTGCTTGGCTGGTGTGAAGAAAAGGAAAATGAATGGACGAATAGCACACATCCTTTTATGTACATTTCCTACTCATTCTTCCAGAGTAATGAAGAACAGCTGGTTACTGTCTTCTGTATAATTATCTTTCATATATTTGAAGTTTGTTTTAAACACCACATACTAGATCTCTATTCCAAGCTAAACAGTATATGCTCACAGGTTATATTTATTAATTTTTTGAACAATCTCAACACACTTTTCACATGAGAAACATACAAAATAAGATTTCTACAGCAAGGTCACTCTATTTTGACACTATTGACACTAGGGGTTCATCCTGGGTTGAGGGGTGTTTAGCAGTATCTCTGGTCCCTATGCACATGATGCCAGTATCACTGCCTGAGTTGTCACAGTCAAAAATGTCTTTAGGACACTATGGCCAAAATCGCCCTCATCCGAAAACAAGCATTTAACACATAAAGATCAGAACACCATCACCAATTATTTTGTTAAAGAAGGTGACCGAACCCCAACTAAGGACCACAGAGCAGTAGCATCTGCCTTGTCTAGGAGCTTGCAAGGACTGTAGAATCTCAGGCTCCACCCAGACTGCCTCAATCAGCATCTCTTCCCCAACAAGATCCCTGGGGAACCGTATTCCTACTGGAGTCTGAGAAGCACAGGTCTATAACATGTTACTTCTTTTTTTTTTCCCCCACAATTTCCATGCAGGTAATGAAATTTACCTAAGTTGAAGGTGCTCAACAGGATTTAGGCAAAAGGGGGACAGAGTTCTCCTAACTTAAGGTCCACTTCACCTTGTTAAAGTATTTTTCCAATGCATCGTTACCTTTAGTAAATGATCTCCCAAAGCCCATTCTTGTTACTTCCTTAGTGTAAGACCAAGAGCTTGTGGTTTCCTTTTGGGGCCTGTTTATTCTACATGTTGTATGGAATGTCTGGGGGTGTTTGCTGCACTTTTTAAAAATTTCCTGTCCTTAGAATTCTACAGGCAATTTGCCTGAAGTGATTGTAAATCAGTCTCTTTCATGTTTTCTGAGGCACCAAGGAGCCTGAAGCATAGGAGATGACATTAAAAAATAGTTTACATCTTGTTCTTTTGATTTAAAGGAGTGAGTAAACAGTAAAATCAGCTTCTCATAATTTTTAATTCAACATTCATTTTGGAACTTAGAACTTTATGTACCATAAGTGAAGCAAAATCATATTTATTCTCAACCAAAGCAAAAAACCAAAAACCAAAACCAAAACAGACTGGTGTGTTTTAAGAAGCTACATAGGGAAAATAGGTAAATAGCTACATTTTCAATACTTATTGAATATTTATTGAAAATGATGGAAAATAAAACAGAAAATTATCAGATATCAAAAGTATATTCTGATTTTACATGTATCATCAAGAGAAGTTTTCTCCTTAAGAATAACAACAACTGTATTGTGTAACTTATGTGGTATTCTTTATTCATCCCATTAAATTTTCCAACAACCCTACAATCAAACACAATCATTTTCATCATTATATGGATGAGAAGAAGAAAGCTCAAGAAAACCAAGAAATTTTCCCACATTTCCACAGGATTCCAAAATCCAAAGCATTAATCACCATTCACATTGAGTCAGTTTTTATATCTTGTCCTTAAAACTGGCAAGTGCTAGGGAAAGGTGACAAGAGACGGAGTTTAGAAGAGAGGTACATGTAATGAATTAGGATGAGTCTATATAATTCCATATTTTCCGAGGCAAATTTAAGGAGGAGGCTTTTCTTCACTGGTGATAGGCTGGAGAGGATTTGGGGAATGAGGGATAGGTTGGCTAAGAAGTTATGGCTCCAGAGCTCAGCTAAAGCTTCTTGAGGGTTTCAGTTAAAACATACATTTAGGCAGAAAGAAATTAAAATACTTGCTCCTGTTCAAATAAGGTTATAAGAGGATTAAAAGAGAAGAAGAAGAAGATATGATTGTGGATGTTAAAGACTGCCTATGTAAAATAAATTATTTTATACAATCTTTTCCCCCCCAGAATGAAATTTGATGTGTAAGACAAATAAGTAGGAGAAAGAAAGGCAGAACATAACCTACAGTTCCAAGGAGTTTCCTTGCTTAAAAACATTTCCATATAAATAATAGTAGTGAGCAATTCAATAACCTGTGGAGGTTAGGAATAGAAGCTCAAGTAGGTTGAGTGATTTGTCCAAGGCCAGGCTACACTGGCAACAGAGGCAGGACTTCACCAATTGGTCTTCTGAAGTCAAACCCTGGACTTTCTCTAATTGAAGTGCTATTGAGTTAGCTAAATTAAGGAGGTATTTTATTTCAAAATAATGCTCAAATAGCCCATGATGGCTCATAAGGTTTTGGAATATTTGAAGCTAGGCCAGACAAAAAGCTGAATGAAGGTGGCAGAATCTGAGCATCTCTGTTGACTCCAGTGGAAGGAAGTTCTCCTTAACTCCTCACATCTCTGAATCTAACAAGAGTCACTGTAGCATGCTTGATTGTTTCTTTGAAAAACAAAATCTGTACTTGAGGAGTTGTCCCAGGATTCTTGCTATAATAATATTTGGATGGAAATATTTACTAGTTAATGGAACTCTTTACATTGTAAATTTTAAGTCCAATACAAGAGAGTATCAGATAAATGATGACGAGGGAGCTGTACTGAAATGCTGTTGCTTTACTTCAATATCTGCTTGTGCATATTTATCCAATCTAGAAATAGAAGTTATGAAATTAATTTTACTTTATTATTTTAATATAGTGAAATAATATAAGATTCAGATTGGAGATAATAATAATTGCATTTGAACAATGAATTGATGGGGCTGGGGTTGTGGCTCAGCAGTAGAGTGCTCGCCTAGCACGTGCGAAGCCCTGGGTTCAGTCCTCAGCACCACATAAAAATAAATAAAATAAAGTTGTTTTTTTTTTTTAAAGAGTGAATTGATAGATTTTTAGAGTAAATTCCTTGACGATATAGAAAGATGGTGATCTTTGGAGATATATGATCCAGCTATACCATGAATATAACCAAGTCTTTACTCTGATTAGATATATGCCAGATCCTGGAAATACAGGATCTGTTTCCACAGAGCTTGTATCCTAGCTGGAAAAAAAATAACAAATGACTTAACTTTTACAAGCCTCAGTTTATCATACTTAAACCTAGCCAACAAATATCTCCCAGGCATTGGTTACTGTATGAAACACAAATTATGCATGCAGTAACAGAGAATGCCTGATAAATGAGTCAATCAACTCCTTAGGTAGAATCCACATAGCTAATTTACTATCTGGAAGAGGAGAGATTTCTTTCAGAAGATGCTTCCCTCATTGTGATGACTATTTGTGTGTTGAATAGTCATATAAATGTGCTATATCAATGGGTAAAGCACAGCGAATTCATTGACTCATTTCCATAGCAGACTCCCTGTTTCTCAACCTGGCTGCAATGACATGGGTAAAGAAAAAGATGACAGGCCTTCTAATTAGAAGAGCTAGCCGTGGAGGAGGAGCAGAGGTAACACACATCCTTACATCACTCACCCAGATCCCTTAGATTTTCAACTCAGTTCCTCAAGATGAAGTGTATATTTATGATGCCATTCAGGATCTGAGCCAGTGAGTGACAAGCTGACTCTGAACTCCAATGACAATCTACTCTCATCTAACCTGGTTCAAGGATTGCAAGTCTCCTCCAAATACAGGGCAACTCTGCAGTGACTCCTTCTAGCCTTATCAAACAAGTCACAGTCCTTGGCCACCTGAGAATGAGAAAGCACACCTGGGCAGTATGCTTTCTGTGGTGCAGAGCTGTCTACCCCCCTAATCTTCCCACATATGAGCACTTGTACCTCCTGGGCAGCTTTAACACTTGTGCTGACATGCCTGGTATTTGTTCTGCTAGAATGCACATAAACTCCTGAGGTCATACATGCTCACTATAATTTGTCATATGATGGATATATCATGTATTTTCAAGGACTCCAAATTTCCCTTTTTTCTCTTTAGATTCAGAAAAAAATATTGATTCAGCTTTGTGGCAATGTATGGGATTGGAAGAAAAGTATTTTAGTGATGAAACTGGTTAAAATTGAAAGCCCTTTCCCCTACCTTGAAAAATATGACATCATTAGACTATTCCTATTATGGATCTAAAATCTTAGTTAGTTTAATTACTCTTATTAGGCTAAGTGGATCTTAATTTTGGGTTTATAATGTTACTATAGATATGAAATTTGATGGTGAGTATAATTGGATCTGTCCAAAAAGGCTATAGAATTGCACATTCTAGTTGATTTGAAATCTGAGATGATCATTTTCATAGCATTTCAATCTTAAGAAGATGTCTAGTGGTAGAGACATGAGAAAAAAAAAACAATAATATGCCAAAGAGTATAGAATAAACAAAAGTTTTTCCATATGTCCTCATACTCTCAAGTTTAGGAAATTTATATTTGCTGTAAAAATAATATATCCAACTTTGTATCTTCCTCAATAAATGGAACTTCCTGATAACAGTGAAAGGTAGAAAAAAATCTGGCTCAATAAACGTTGACAATCAGAGTTCTTTCATCAGAAATGATGAAATAGGTCAACAAGATATCCAACTCCATCAGCAACCAGAAATGCCATTCAAGTGACTGGGTAGTCATGAGATTGATTTTCAAGTTTCTTCCTAGGAGGCTACTTTTTAACTTTAGTTCTCTGTAGTAGGTAAATTTTTGTAAGCTTTGAATTTTAGTTCTGAAATTCTGTGAGTCTCAAGTTACTACAAATGGTATTTGAACTTCAGGCCACATATGGGTGTGTTCAAGATGGTATTGTCGTAAACTGGTTTTTGAACTTCAAAGTGAACCTGTGTACCTATGTTTATCTGTATATGACCAGTGAGAAGAAGGCAAGGAAGCATAATTCTGGCACATGGTAGGTATTTAAAACAAGTTTGTTGGGTGGAACAGAATGGAACAAATAAAAATAAGAACTTTTAGTATAAAGGTCATTTTGGCCGTAAAAACTGTGTCTCCTTTCATAAGTGCTACCCAGATTACTGAACTCCACCAGAATGTTTCCCAAACATCCTTTGTTAAAAATCCCCCTTGAAAATTTTGACATACGTTTGTTCTTCCATAGTGTTTATTTTCTTTGTAGTATCTACAGACATCTGCTCATGGCCCCATATCCTCCCACCACAAATAATTACATGCTTTGCCGGCTCCTTTCAGACTGTCCCCACTCTGAATCTTGGAAATTCTTAATCAGTCTCAGAACCCAACCCACTGCACCCTGTCAGCATCATGTTCTGGTTCTGTATTTTACAGGATAAAAAAGCTGCAGAACCTCAGGGGTCCCTGGATCCCACTGTGGGAATACAACCCATGTGTTTGTACAAGCAACATGAGCACAGGACTCTGTTCTCCAGCTGCCTTGGCATCTTTAGAGCTGAAATCACTAATTTCTGTGACTCTGCAGCATGGAGCACTGCATATGGAAAGGCGTATTACACTTCAAAACAAAGCAGGATGGCGTCATCTTGAAATGTTTACCAAGAAATATGAGATTTGCTGTCTTGGGATATATCAGAACTTGACAAACAGCTGTACATGTTAGTGGTATCTTCAATGGATTTTATTAACTTACATATAATGTCTTCTCAGTGGTGTATATGAATGAGACAGTAAGGCAATTCCAGTGTTTATTTTTAATACATACAACAGGTACTTCCAAGGGTCAGGAAAGAAAAGAGGTAGTATGCATTGTAAAGTAAATTATTTTCAATATACCTAATATGCTTAACTGACAATTTCAAATTCCAGACACTAACAAATTCCAATATTGATTCTCCTCACCAATTAATTAATAGGATAATTTTTCTGAATGAGCTTTTGGAAGACATACACATGTCCAAGTGTGTGGGTTAATGGGAAATATGGTTTCAAAATACTTCCATTATTTCACCAGGGCCAATAAGCTACCCACTTCTTGTTTGTTTTTATATATGTTTAATAACTCTAATGGAAATTAGAAGATTGAAAATCATTTTATTAACCTGCATATGTCTCTTGACTTTTCTGACCCATGAGGCTACCTGTTGTGCCTATAAACAAAAATAACCACAGGACTGGCAAATATTGCTGGCACATATATCTCCTTGAGAAGAAATTCTATGTAAGTCACTAAAATTTACTAAAAAGAATAATGGTTAATGAAGGTACAGTCTTGGTTAATAAAGGTACAGTCTTGCATTCAGTTTTCTTCTTCTAATGCATCAATAAACAAAGTGCAGATCAATATCTGGGTAAGATTTGACCTTAAGATAGAACCAGTGGCATCTCAAAAATGTAAAGAGAAAAAAAAGATTATCCAGTTAATTCATGTCCAAATAGTAGAGGAAGAGCCAAAAAAAATTTCTCTTTCTGTAATGTAAAATTCAGAGATTGTAGCTAAAATTAAGTAAGAATATACTTCAGTGCAATCAAAAGACAAAATAGAGTCAAATGGAAAAGAATAGCTACACTACAAAAAAACAAACAATCCAATCAACAAATGGGCCAAAGATCTAAACAGACACTTCACAGAGGAGGACATACAATCAATCAACAAGTACACAAAAAATGCTCACCATCTCTAGCTATCAGAGAAATGCAAATTAAAACCACTCTAAGATACCATCTCACTCCAGTAAGAAAGGCAGCCATTATGAAGTCAAACAGTAACAAGTGCTGTCGAGGATGTGGGGATAAAGGTACACTTGTACATTGCTGGTGGGACTGCAAACTGGTGCAGCCAATTTGGAGGGCAGTATGGAGATTCCTTGGAAAGCTGGGAATGGAACCAGCATTTGACCCAGCTATTCCCCTTCTCGGACTATACCCAAAAGACCTAAAATGAGCATACTACAGGGACACAGCTGCATCAATGTTCATAGCAGCACAATTCACAATAGCTAGACTGTGGAACCAACCCAGATGCCCTTCAACAGATGAAGGGATTAAAAAATGTGGCATTTATACACAATGGAATATTACTCAGCATTAAAAAATAACAAAATCATGGCATTTGCAGGGAAATGGATGGCACTAGAGCAAATTATGCTAAGCGAAGTTAGCCAATCCCTAAAAAACAAATGCCGAATGTCTTCTCTGATATAAGGGAGGTGACTCAAAACAGAGTAGGAAGGAAGAGCATGAGAAGAAGATTAACACAAAACAAGGAAAAGAGGATGGAGGGAAAGGGAGGGTGAAGGGGAATTGCACGGAAGACGGAAGGACACCCTCATGGGTTCACAAAATACATATACAATGGTGTGAGGGGAAAAAAAAGAGAAAGAGAGAGAGATAAGTGTCACAGTAGAATGGGTAGAGAATAGTGATGGGAGGGGACGGGAGGGGAGGGTGGAGAGGGAGGGCAGCAGAATACAACTGACACTAGGATTGCTGTATGTATACATATGGCTATATAACCAATCTGATTCTGCAATCTGTACACGTGGAAAAATGAGAATTCACACCCTATTTGAATCAAATGATGATATGTCAAGATCATTGTATTGTCTTGAGCAACTAATAACAAAAAAGAATAGCTACACTGTTTTCAAATATGCATGTTACCTCAAAACATTTATTTAGATTGTTGAAATTTGAAGAGTAAAAGTTAAAAACTTTTAAAAAAATGTTATCATTCCTATTACTGTTTAGTATCACCCATAAAGTATAATAGGTATTCTTCAATAGAAAAATTCCAACATGTAAAAAACATCAATTGGTTGTGATTTTTTAGATATGAAAACAGTTATTGACATTCTGATTCAGCTACATTATTCTTTCAAGAAGGGAGTAGGCCTAGATTTTCAAAAATGTTTTAATTAGAGTGCAAGGTTTTAAGGACACAATGAACACAAAAAATGAGGTCTACCCACATTTTATTTTGCCATAGGCCCTAAATTTTGCTTTTCAAGACCTCTCATTCTTTTATGTGCTGTATGATTTAGAAGCAGGAATATATTTGATAAAGTTCTGTTTTTGGGGGGGCCACTCAGAATGGAACCTAGGACCTGGCACACGTTAAGCAAGTGCTCTACCACTTAGCTATATCTTGATCCCTAACATTTCTTTTTTTCACAGAGTTTATCTATCTAAATACTTTCTGGCTTAATGTAAATGTGATCAGCCATTCACCTGAATAAATTATTAGTTTTGATGCTAACATGAGGAAATACTGTGAAAACTCTGACAGTATACTTCAACCAAAGCCATCATTTATAAGCTCACCCTAGAGTCACCTGTTAGCTTTAACAAGCAATTTTATATTCCAGATACTGAGAGACACCATTATTGATTCTTTCATGCTGCTTAATAGGCTATTTTTTTTTCTGTATGACTCAGTGCTGTCCCTAATAATGCACTATCATTTAAATTAAAATGACACTGTGTAGCTTGTCTTCCTTCCTAGCAACTTATTATTGTAATTTTCCATTATCTCATTCACTACCAAACATTCTCTTCATTCAAAAGCTTTTTGGTACCTCTGCTCAACTTCAAACTTGTCCAGAGAATCAAGAGAGAAAAAAAAAAGTAAGCTGGATGAATGTAATTTATTATTCACCTGAAAACATTTGGAAAATAAATCAGAAAGTATTTTAAAGGACATTGGGGTTTGTTTATGAGAAGTGAAGCAAAGTCTCAGTAGCTTGGAATGTTGAAACATTTCAGAAGGCAAGGGTCAGTAGGATTCTTGTTTTCTTTTCAGAGAAAAGAGATAACTTTTTGATGCTTTCTTTTCTGTTTTGAGATAGCTCTAAACTTTGTTTTCTTAGCTATAATTGTTGCTAAGACCATGATGATCTTTTAGCACTCAAAACATTAGTTGAGCAGTAACATCCTTGGATCCAAAATCTATTCCTATCTGGTAGCGGCATCTTTTACATTCTTTCCATTAGTACACTAGAGTATCTTCAAATGCAAGTAAATACAGATGTTGTAGTCAATATCCCAAACAACTGCAGCCAATAGTTCCCTTAAATGGAAATATTCTGAATTTAGAATCACAGCCCTAGTTACCAAGTACTTGTTATATACAAGGATCTTAATTCAAGGTAGAGGTTACCCTTTGAACTGAGGGGAGAAGGAGGGGAATAGGCTTCAAAAGGAGATTAAAATGTGGCTTCACATTTTTTATAGAGGAAATAAGTGCTTCACACACCTGATGTTCCTTTCCATGTGGACAATAATTTCACTGTCTGTAACACTCCTGGTCTATTTCTATACCCACTCTCCTTGCACACTTAACTGATTCATGAGGCTGGAAGGAGAAACTGCCTGGGTAGTTCAGCCATCTCTTACTCCTGTTTTCTTGGAAGTGGGTCTGCCTACAGAAAGAAAATGTTTTAATTTCTGCTTCCGGTGTTAGGCTCTCAGCTGGTGCTGGGGGGTAAAGCAAGCTCTTTTGGGTTCAGTATGGGGGAATTTCACATATCAGCCAAATCCTATTCTGATTCTTTGTCATTTCTCAATTGGTTCTGACCTCAAGTAAGAAAGAGTTTTGTTCATTATTAGGCTTTTTCAAAAATTCTAAACAAGTTTTATTTCTTATGAAAATCAAACAGTCATGGAAAAGTGTTTAGGTTTTACAAAGCTGGATAGTAGGTACATTGCCATTTCTTATTTCTCCTAATTTTTTGTTTGCTTGCAGTATTTCATGATAAAAATACTTTATGTGATGTCTGTGTAATTATCATCATGTGTTTGAAGAAATGTCAACATGATACTTCTCTAATATTTTTTAATTTCATCACTATTTTGACAATGAAATCAGGATAGACAAATGCCAATCTTGTTCTTTTGAGATGCAAGGAGACAAAAATAAAAGAACCTGAATGAATGGTCTTTATTATCTTTATCCATCACCTGTTCTCTATGCTCTTAATACTTTTAGTCACGTTGAGGGCAAGGGACGAGGGCAGCAGAAGCAGCTGAGAAGGGCTGGTGAGGAAAAGGGGGACATATGGTAAGTTCCGAGGTGGGCAGAGAGAACAACAGACTGGTGGAAGTCTGGCCAAGCGTTGTTGGGAGCTGACATATCACATTCACATTCTGGTATGTTTCTAAGTTTCAGCCTATAAGGACAAAAACATGAATGACTTTGGAAATGAAATTGACATTATGATTAGATACATTTCATTATTTCTTAAACAAATGTAGTTCCCAGAAAGATACCAACTGCTAGATATTTCTCTAGTTCCTCTTCCTATAATGTGATTAGTTCTTGTCCATAGTCCAGTTTCTTTCTTTATTTTTTTAAAAATACTTTTATTTTATTTATTTATTTTTATGTGGTGCTGAGGATCAAACCCAGTGCCTCACATATGCTAGGTAAGTGCTCTACCACTGAGCCCCAGCCCCAGCTCATAGTCCAGTTTCTTATTTCACATTCTACTCTGTGCTGTTCAGTCTGGATGGAACTGGGGTTCTTTAGAGACCAGCAGACAGTTCTCACCACCAAACTGAGAGTTAGATTAAGGAAGAGACTTGTGATTCAGGAACTCATAATTCTTTGCTCAGGGTGAGATTTATGAAATAGGGAAGTCAAAATAACTGACTTTTCACCAGGCAGTTCTATTTCACTAACATTAAACACTCAGGGAAAACGCAAAAGAAATATGTCATCACACAATTTAGGATTTCCTAGCTTTCGAGCAGTGGGTGGAACATCTATTTCTGAGAATATCAACACAGAAAGATGAAAGGGAGATACCCAAGGAGTTTCTGTAATTATTAGCAGGCTTATTAAAAGATAGCAAAACTAATGCAGATAAATGAGAATGTGTATTGGATAATTTTCCTCAAGAATTTCAGTTTTAAAAGATTTTCTAATTTATGTCAATTATTTATTACCATTGTATGTATTCTTTGAACCAAAAGAATAAAGGTGGATGACTTGACTTTATAATTGTATCTTTAACAAGGCAGAAATTAGCAAAACCAAACCAACAATAACAACCTCACCTTGTGTATTGATAGAAAACTTACACCACATTTCCTCAGAAGCGTTTCTTATATTAAAACTCACACATAATCAACTATTTGGGAATTCATCAATTTATCCTTTTCCTGTTGCCTGATGTGTATTTTTGAAAAACACATATCTGGTAATAATACTGTCTTATCCTTGGATGGCTCTCTGGAGTCCAATACTCCATAAATAGCATTTTAGACTCATTAAAATTCAGTTTTTTCTACCTTTCCAATCTCATTACCAATCCTACCTAAGAATGTCAGTTTATGTCCACCCATTAATATTTTCGGATTCTAAAAATATCTGCATTCTCAACTGAACTGCCAAAGTTCTTCCCTCTCCTTGATACTCCTTTCTTTACTTCTTAGTGAAGTGAACCTGCATCAGTCTTTCAAAGGTTATTTCAAAGTCACCTTCCCCAACTCCTTCCATTCATAATCACGTTCTTTTTGTAGGACTTTCACACATTCATTTCATAGGATCTATCATCATTTTATATTACAGATAACTAGTCTGTGTGCACTCTCAGTGGATAGTTGGAATATAAACTAATTGAAGTTAGGAAATCAGTTTCTTATCCTTAAAGCCTAGCAAAATTTCTGGAAGTGAAAATAATGGTTTGTTAACTTCTAATATTCATTTCTTCCTTTTCATTAGTAATAATATATCTATCTTACTTGAGGTATTAGTAGTATATATTACTAGAAGACAAATTTTAGATATGTATAACCTTATGACTACATTCTGGCCAAAGAAAAGTAAATGGAAATCTTGTATGAGACATTCTAGAAGGTCCTTATGCAAAATTAATTCATCAGAGAGGTTTACCTTCCACTTTTTCTTTTATCCTTCTTCTACCTTTTCCCTTCCTACTTCCCTTAATTATGAAGTCCTACATAATAACTAGAACTCTATTATATAGTTCATTGTGTCTCCCTAGTATTCACATGTTGAAACCCTAACTCCCAGTGTGACTATATTTTGAGATAGGGCCTTTAGGGAAGTAATTGAGGTAAAATGAAGTCACAATGTAGGCAATTTCAACTTTCTTTTATATTACTCCTAAATAGACTCTTGCAACAAAATAACTAAGTTACTCTAAACTATCACTTTATGATCACATAAAGGAAAAAGAAACTCCCAATATCTAAAAATATATCCTAGGATAAGTCATATTAGTTGACACTGAGTAAGCTTTCTGAAAACTCTTAACTCTGGCAAGAGCATGATAGTAAAATCAAATGGTAAAATTTAAGAGAAAAGTAAAATGTTTAAGATATGCCTCCTTGCTAGAAAACATCTTTTCCCAGAAAACATATTGCCATATGCTTTATGGGGCCCCAAATATAACATATAATATTCTGAGGAAAGTTTTTAAGATCTAAGAGTTATATAAAAGCTACATCTTATAAAATGCATGGAAAATTAAGTGGCATTAGACTGGAATACACTCTTTTATAAGGTAAAAGTTAGGATACTGATACAGTAGCTCATCTAGTAAAAAGTCATTTACTATCTTTTCAAAGAAGTCCTTTCTGTCTATTGAGATTACACAACAGGTAACCAAATGTACAGCTTTTTATTGCTTTCCAAAAAGAAAATTTTTTTCCACAAAACCCAACCAAAAACAAATAACCAAGAAAAACTAATTTTTTATAAGAAAGGACATCAGAAAAATATATAAGTATGTGTATTTGAATTTAGATATTCTTTCAGAATATAAAAAGTGTCCTTAAAACACCTAGAATATCTGTCAGCATTTCATGTTTTTTATTGATTTTATTTTTAAAATAAATGACAGCAGAATGCATTACAATTCTTATAACATATACAGAGCACAATTTTTCATTTATCTGTTTGTATATAAAGTATGTTCACATCAATTCATGTCTTCATATATGTACTTTGGATAGTTATGTCTATCACATTCCACCATCATTCCTAACCCCCTGCCCCCTCCCTTGCTCTCCCACCCCTCTGCCCTATCTAGAGTTTGTCTATTCCTCCCATGTTCCCCCTCCCTACCCCATTATGGGTCAGTCACCTTATATCAGAGAAAACATTTGGCATTTGTTTTCTGAGGGATTGGCTAACTTCACTTAGCCTTGTTTTCTGGAGTGCCATCCATTTACCTGCAAATGCCATAATTTTATTCTCTTTTATTGCTGAGTAATATTCCATTATGTATATATGCCACATTTTTTGATCCATTCACCCCCTGAGGAGCATCTAGGTTGGTTCCACAGTTTAGCTATTGTGAATTGTGTTGCTATAACATTGAGGTGGCTTTGTTCCTGTAGTATGCTGTTTTTAAGTCCTGTAGGTATAGACCGAGCAGAGGGATAGCTGGGTCAAATAATGGTTCCATTCCCAGTATTCCAAGGGATCTCTCTATTGCTTTCAAAAACAGCATAGTATTGGCACCAAAACAGACTGGTAGACCAATGGTACAGAATAAAGGACACAGAGATTAACCCACAAAATTACAATTATCTTATATTAGACAAAGGTGCCAAAAACATGCATTGGAGAAAAGACAGCATCTTCAACAAATGGTGCTGGGAAAACTGGAAATTCATATGCAGCACAATTAAATTAAACCCCTATATCTCACCATGCACTAAACTCAACTCAAAGTGGATCAAGGACCTAGGAATTAAAACAGAGACTCTGCATCTAATAGAAGAAAAAGTAGGCCCTAATCTTCATCATGTGGGATTAGGCCCCAACTTCCTTAATAAGACTCCTATAGCACAAGAATTAAAAGCAAGAATCAATAAATGAGATGGATTCAAACTAAAAAGTTTCTTCTCAGAAAAAGAAACAATCTGTGAGGTAACTAGAGAGTCTACATCTTGGGAGCAAACTTTTACCCCTCACACATCAGATAGAGCACTAGTCTCTAGGGTATATAAAGAGTTTAAAAAGCTAAGCATAAAAAAAAAACCCAATCAATAAATGGGCCAAGACCTGAACAGACACTTCTCAGAAGAGGATATATAATCAATTAATATATATATATGTATATATATATAGATAGATAGATAGATATAGATAGATATAGATAAAATATTCATCATCTCTAGCAATTAGAGAAATGCAAATCAAGGTATCATCTCACTCCAGTCAGAATGGAAGCAATTATGAAGACAAACAACAATAAATGTTGGTGAGGATGTGGAGAAAAAGGTACACTCATACATTGCTGCTGGGACTGCAAAGTGATGCAGCTAATATGGAAAGCAGCATGGAGATTCTGTCAGCATTTCAATCTATATCCAGGTTTCTAGTGACAGTGTTCATTCCCTGTTATAATATAATGGAGATAGTAATTGGTCATCTATTATAATTCTTCCAAGAGAAATACATTTGGATGACTATATGTATAATAAACTATTAAGATTAGAAAGACCTGCATATAATTAATTATGATGTCTAATACTTGACTGATTTCATGATCAATTATAGAATGTTATATTTGGAAGAAATATCTCACCTATCATTTAATTTGGTCCTCTCATTTCATCAGAGACAGAAACTACCTTCTTTAGGCATATATGTTATTCTAAACAAAGATTTCAGACTGTGCTGCCATGCTTTTAAGTGACCCTACCATCCAGATCACAGCTGACTGGTCCGGTAATGAGCATCAGACCTGAAGTGAGCCAGCTAGTTTCCTGACATTTAGGCCATGGTTGATTAATTCCAGGGGGATCAATCACTCAACTCTGATGTCAGGCAGGTGCCTTGGTGTAGGCTTCTGTCAGGTAGAGGGATCCTAGAACAGGAGGCTCAGGAGCTGAGATAAGTGTGACTCCTACAAGGAATCAGGTTTTTAGGGTGAAAGAGTGAGGTCAAGATGAGGAGGGAGAGGGTCATAGAATACGGAGGGAAGTGAAAGATGGGTTAGTTAATAATGAGTCTTCACACAGCATTTTTCTCCACTCTGGCTGGGGGAAGGATGGGGAAGAAGAATGAGGCAGGGAGGGTAAGAAAAATAGAGAATTAAAACACTCAACTCAATTGTTCCTTCTTATGCTTTTTTCCCCCTAAAAGCTATTCAGTATTAAAAACAAAACAAACAAAACACAGAGAAAGAGAAAAAGACTGGGTCTGCTGAATGCACAGATAACAAGTATATAATACACAGATAACAAGTATAGGCATGTATGTGACTAGAGCATGAATATGTTATATTCATTCAGCAAACATTAATAGAAGTCCAGCATACAGCGAGAGGTAGAGGAGCTCTAAGGGATTAAAAGGTGAAATAAACAATGGTACTGTCCTCAAAGAATTTTTAGCCACTTGTGAAAAATAATGTTAAAAAAATAAAAACACCTCCAAGATCATAAGTAATTCTAAAATTGTGACTATTGATGTGAAGATTTTAAGAATCCCCATTTTTTTTTCTCTATTTAACTATTGGAAAGGTCTGTGCTATCTCATAGAGATGGGAATAGATATCATGATAATTATCTTGGGTAATCCTCTCTATATTATGAAAAACCATGTCCTCTTGATTAGGCAGGAAATTTAATAGATTAAAAAGTTACTGAGAGGATTTCACAGTCAGGTAGCAAATTGCTTTCATCATTTTACATCTGTGTTAGAAGCACCACTAGAAAGTAAAAGTAAATCAGGAGGAAAACGATCCAAAACTCACACAGACTTTCAAGGCCAGGTCAGATTTAAAGTTGAAGACTTCCATTATGCACATAAGAATCATTCATTTATACACGCACAAGACGGTAGTGATGTCATCAGAGAATAACTGTAGCTTTGTGTGAGGATGGTCTTAGTAAGAGAGCAGAACTGAAGAGGCACCAGCTAACACGTCTACAAACTGACACCCCTCTCTGGTGTTGAGGATGAAAGGCTCACGAGGTGAGCCTTTCTGCTTCATATCATTTATTCTATAGCCAAACCCTGTGGCATGTTTCCTATTCCATATTATGATCAAAGATCACCAACGCAATTTGAATGGATACTTTATAAATACTTGGCTCTTTACTACTTTAAAAATATAAAAAGAACTCTGAAATTTTTCAGACATTGAACTCCCTCAACTTTAAACCTTTTACCAACAAGAAATGACTTTCTGGATGAATTCCAATTAACTTACAAATGACTATTCAGATATTTTTTAAAACCCTGTCAAATGAAAGAGGGGATTTTGAAAGATATATTCCCTGGTAACATAATTAGGACTTATTCAAATCCTTCACATACTCTCAGATATGAATGCTTACAAAGTTTACCTTTGAAAACAGGTTTTGTAGTGGGAATGATTTGAGAATGTGGTTCTTAACAGTGCTGTCCACAAAGAAAAAAAGTAAGATTCCAGAATAGCACAAGCATCCAGAAAGTGGACTAAATTGTCTGAATAAGGCCATTGTCCAAATTCATAAATTTGTGTGTCCTTAGTCTGAAACTCTTTTCAGAGAGGCACTATATCTTACCAGGTTTTTATACTTAGAAAACAAAAAAACATTTAATATGCTGAATTGTAATTCTTGGGAAGAAAATCCACTTCATTTTCTATTTATTTAACTATATGAAGTGAGACCCCAACAAATTTGGTCATAAGCTATAAGCCATATTAAAATACTGGGGCTAAGTGTTGGGTATATTATTTTTTATTATGATCTGAAACCTCAAGCAGTTGACAACAAGTCCAAAGTTGGAAATCACGATGGCTCCAAATGCCCAAATCACTATATCTATCTATATCTATATCTATATCTATCTATCTATCTATATCTATTCTCATTAGCTTCCTCTCAAAAAATGAAAAAGAAAAACATAAATATTTTTTTGCTAAACTTATTCTTAAAAGCTTCTTTTCAGAATCAGAATGAGTAAAATATTTTTCAAAGATTAAAATTTCTCATTTTTTATAATGGTAAGCATTAGGCAAATATTTGCATTTACCAGAAGCTGAACAGAGGGAGGATTGAGAGTGATAGCTTGATCCCACTTGGGGTAATAAGAAGTTTCTGGAACTTGGTAGTGGCGCACAGCACCATGTAACATTATGCATGTACTTAATACCACTGAATTGTAATTTTAAAATGTTTTAAATGATTTATTTTATGTATATTTTATCACAATAAAATAAGAAGCAACCCAATTAGCCATATATCATACAACTATGTGCTATCTTTAAAATTTAACTTTTTATCACTATGTAGAATTATATTACAATGCAATATTTTCAATGTAATATAATTATAACAAATAATAGATTCCTCATGTACCCCTTTTCTAGATTCCTTTAAAAAATAATTTTCTGTCCTGTTTTTTCTTATTTGAAGTAATAAAATAAAAAATTTAAAAGTGCCTTCTTTTTGGTGGCTAATATAAAATTGTGTAATTGGATATTCTGTAATCTCAGCTTCCTGCCATTAAAATTAGGCAAAAGTACTGTATATTTTACTTGGTTACTTATCAGTCTATTAAGAGACAGCAACCTTCTTAGTTATTTTATCTTTAATGGGAGAGAAAAGGAGGAAACACTAATAAGGATAGATATAAAAATTTGGATGACTTGGGTGCATATTTTAATGTGGTTCCACATTTAATTTCATTGATGAACATTTTATAATTACATTATTTAATTATTGCCACATGCATGTTTATTTACCATTTCTTTGTAACCCATGAAATCAAGCACGGTTAGGGCTGAAGGAAATTGTTTCACAGACCATTAAGTATGAAAACATAAAACACATACAGCACTCCTAAGATAGGATGCATATTCTTCAATCTGTATCTCTTCAAGCATCTGACATACTGTCTGTCTTAAGTATAGAAAATGCTAGTGGTATTTTGTGTACTTGCAAAATAAATTGGTAAGCACTAATCATATGTTTAATTTCTTTGTAAGGGTTCTCACAGACATGGGAAAACCTGTTCTATTTGCTAAATACCTCAGGAGAAATTAGAAAGAAACACTAAAAGCACTTTTCCCCTTTCTTTAGTCCTTATTTTCTCCTAGTTTCTATTTCTTTGACTGTACTTCAGCACTCTGCACTATTTTCTGTCTCCACTGAGCTATTTGAAAGCCCAATCACAGGTTAAATATTAACTAAGTAAATAACTATTTAGCTGGTTGTGGGTCTGCCTTCAGTAGGATCCTGAAATAAAAACTAAAACTAGAAGAGGTCTCAGGAGTTAGGTGGCCTCCATATCCCTAAGGCAGGAAAAGTTTGGGGTGTCAAGAATAGTGTCATTCACTATAAACACATCCATTTAATCTTTGTGATTTTAAATAGCTATAGTCAAATTATAAAATTGGTATGAAGATGAGCATTATATACATTCACTTTAATTTTGAAAATGCTTGTATTCTCAATTATGTTCATTAAAGATGATTCAAGTTGGTCCAAGATATATTTATCTTTTTTAAAAATTAATGACTTCTACTTAAAAAGCTTTGTATTTTTAACAATAGTTTTAAAATTTTTTAAATTGGCCACATGTAAAATGCCTAAACATATCATTGAGATCTGATGTTGCCAAATTGATCATTCTATCTGTATCTGAGACTTGTTTAGGATTTGGAAGGATGTTAGGATAGCATGGGTACTAGTAAGAGACCTTACTCCCCATTAAGCTCAGTAGAGTTGGTTTCTTGGAATCTTCCTTTAAGTACACACTAAATAAGCCCATTTATGTTCTTGAGGAATTTTAGAAGACTACAGCTGGAAAAGTTCTAATTAATCTACCTACTTAGTATTCTAAAATTGTGAGAATCCTGAAGCTCAAGCAGTTGAAATATCTTGCTTAAGATACTATGGTTCTTTTACTAACAACCAAGAGGGGAAAACAACTTTCTGCTGTCATTTAAGTTTCCCTTCCACTATTCCACATTATGAAGCACATGAAGAAGCAGTGATGAGCCATCTTCACTATGCATCCCAGGGATGAAATTACAGTTCAGAGAAGTCAGGAAGATTAGAGGTGACAGGCCCTCTGCAGTTTTACAGCTGTTTCCACTGGGTAAGACAGGGTCAGGGGAGGAGACTAGAAGAGGGACTGTTGCGGGAATAGAGCCAAGTAACAGACTCCCGTTGGCAACAAGCTAGGGCCACTTGGCCAGAAGCCACTTAAGTGCCATACAGCCCTGCAGAACATCCAGAACACTTGGCTTCCAACTCTTCTAGGAAATTAGCAATGAAAGTGCTTCTTTGGGTTTGAGATTGTCTGGTCTTTCCCTATATAAGTCGAAAACAGCCCCAATATCAATACAAGAGAGAAGGGAGGGAGCGGCTGGAGGAAAGCTGGGTTTCATCCTATTTTTCTGTATCACTAGTCTCCTGAAAAAAAAAAGAGATGCTCAAATATGTTTATTTGAACAGAGTATGACTAATTATGTTAAGAACTTTGTCACTAACTTGCCTGAGGTAAAACCTTTCTCTCCTCTAAGAATTGATTTCCAAGTCAACTAGGTATAAATGATAACAATGTCCTTTTAAGGAAATTGAAATGAGATGCTGAATGTGAATTCCATCTGAGAACTCTAGAGCACTCTGGCATATATAAGATAAAAGGTAGAAAACTGTCTCCATATAGAAACTTTTCAAATAGGCTCAGTGCCCATTTTGTTATTAATATTCTTCCATTCCACAAAACATGGAAATTTAAGTTGTAATAATACAGGTATTTCTACTAAAAGATAATATATTCATTCCTAAAAGCAACCTCATGTTTTCTACAAAGTCATTTATAAATAATAGAGCTCATGGTAAAAATAGATTTGGGATAGGCAACTCAAAACCTACATACCTTTTTTAGCCCAAGAATAGACAAAGATAATAATAACCTATATAAAAATACTAGTCTGAATTTAAATGCATGTTAAGTGCTAAACAAATAAAAGCTCTGCTAAATGTAAGACTTCAATAGAGAAGAGTAAGAAAATGTTGAATCTGCAGAATTACAGGAACAAGGGAAAATGAACTACGTCTAAAGCCAACCATATAATAAGTCCTTCCAAGAAATCACACACTTAGGAAAACAAACCAAGAGGAAGAACACAAGGAGAATAGGTATTGTGTATCATACTGTGTTACTCTGTGTTTTTTGTGTCCATCCTCTGTGTACTTGGCTTTCAAGCTGATGTTTGGTGGCATAAACATTAAGGTGCTGGGGGAAATGGCAACATAGTGGCTTATGTATTGTAGTAACATCATTTCTCCATTTACCAATTTTGTATGAGCTAGTTTGCTTTAGCAATGTGCACAAAAACAGAACCAACTCTATGTTTTTGAAGGATTTCAGTAAGAACATTTTCACATAGAAGTAGGGAATGAGCTGTCTAAAAACTATTTTTTGACTAATATAGTTTCCTGGAAAGACAACAGACTTCCCAGTTCAGTCCGTTGGACATTCTTTGAGAAATACTGATCCAAACTAAAATCCCTAAGCAGTCTAGAAATGTAATTAAAGGCAATCACTCATTATTTTTTATTAGTTCTAAGCAATTATACATCACAATTCATTGTATACAAATACCTCAGGAGAAATTAAAAATAAACACTAAAAGCACTTTCCCCCTTTCTTTAGTCCTTATTTTCTCCTAGTTTCTATTTCTTTCTTTTTCTTTGACTGTACTTCACCACTCTGCACTATTTTCTGTCTCCACTGAGCTATTTGTATACAAATAGAGCAGAATTTTTTGCTTCTCTGGTTGTGCATGAAGTAGAGTCACACCATTCATGCAATCATGCATGTACCTAGGGTAATGATGTTCATCTAATTCCACCATTTTTCCTATCCTGCCTCCCCTTTGCCCCATCCAAAGTTTCTCCACTCATCCCATGTCCCCCATTATGGATTAGCATCCTCTTATCAAAGAAAACATTCAGACCTTGGTTTTTGATGATAGGCTTATTTTGCTTAGGATGATGTTTTCTAATTCCACCCATTTACCTGCAAATGCCATATTTTTTTTCTTTTAATGCTGAGTAATATTCCATTGTATATATATACCACAGTTTCTTTATCCATTCATCTATTGAAGGGCATCTAGTTTGGTTCCACAGTTTAGCAATTGTGAATTGTGCTGCTATAAACATTCAAGTGGCTGTGTCTCTGTAGTATGCTGTTTTAAGTCCTTTGGGTATAGACCTAGAAGAGGAATAGCTGGGTCAATTGGTGGTTCCATTCCCACTTTTGCAAGGAATCTCCATAATGCTTTCCTGATTGGTTGTGCTAATTTTGATGTCCCACTAGCAATGTATGAGTGTACACTTCCCCTGACATCCTCATCAACACTTATATTGTTGCTTGTATTCTTTTGTTGTTGTTGTTGTTGTTGCTGCTACTTGTATTCTTGATAGCTGCCTTTCTAACTGGAGTGAGATGAAATCTTAGAATAGTTTTGATTTGCATTTATCTAATTACTAGAGATGTTAAACATTGTTCAACAATATTTGTTGACGAATTGTATAACTTCTTCTGAGAAGTGTCTGTTCAGCTCCTTAGACCATTTATTGATTGGATTGTTTGTTTTTTGGTGTTAAGTTTTTTGAGTTCTTTTATATCCTGGAGATTACTGCTCTGACATGCATGTGGCAAAAACTTACTCCCAAAATGTGGGCTTTCTCTTCACGTCATTGATTATCTGTTTTGCTGAGAAGAAGTTTTTAGTTTGAATCCTTCTCATTTATTGATTGTTGATTTTATTGCTTATGATTTAGAAGTCTTATTAAGGAAGTTGGAGTCTAATTCAACACAATGAAGATTTGGACATACTTTTTCTTCTATTAGGCGTAGGCTCTCTGGTCTAATTTCTAGGTCCTTGATCCACTTTGGGTTGAGTTTTGTGTATGGTGAGAGATAGGAGTTTAATTTTATTTTGATACAAATGGATTTTTAGTTTTCCAAGCACCATTTGTTGAAGAGGATATCTTTCCTCCAATGTATGTTTTTGGTACCTTTGTCTAGTATGAAGTAATATTTACATGGGTTTGTCACTCTTTATATTCATGCTATTGAATGGCAAAGACGTTTACTGAATCCAAGAGTATATAAACTCATCATTATCTACTAACCAAGTAACATTTATTTAATACATAAGTCAGCTTAATATATAAGTCAGCTAGCTGTTGTTAGGATACATGATTTCTTTTTTTGTAATGACTGTAACTAGAGGAAGATACATATGCATACACACACAAAAAGTGAGCTTATCAACACAAAGAAATAATGACATACCAATTTAATGATTGAGGAGTTAAGAAACATATAGTTACACCAGAGATTTTTCTGTCTACTATGTTAAGTGGTAGAGTTTTAAACGCAACACAATCTTAAAATAGGGGAATAAAAGGAACACAGCAAACATTCAACTAGCATATGTTCTTGTTGAAACGAACTAAATGAAACTGAGATAATATACATTTTTTTTAAGTCCTTACCTGATTAACTTTTGAACTCAGCTCATGAATCAAGGGCTTATATGGGTTTATGTGGCAGTGAGAACTTGCCAACAATCACCAGCACCCATGTATTCCTCTTATTCACCAATCTCCCTTCCAGTTATGGGGAGCCATGTGAGCTAGTTTTTGTCAGTGACTGATGAGTGGAAGTGACTGATGAGAGGAAGTGATATGTCAATTCTGGTCAGGGAAGTTGAAAGTAGGTGTGCTGTTTCCTATTTACCCCTCTCTCTTCCCTTTGGCATGACCTTAGAGTTATGTGTTTCCAATGGCAAAGTATAAGAGGGAGTGGGATCATTTACCCTACAATGGATGAGAAAAAAATTGGTGAAAAAAAATCATTGTGGTATTAAACCACTGACATTTAGGGGTATTCAAAGGTAATTAATTGTTTTTATCCCATTTTTACTCTTGCATGAAGCATTCAACAGTAGATACTCCCAAATAAAATAAAATATGAATTTACAAAATTAGAATTAGAACATTAAAATGATGAGAGGTTGTTTATCCTTCTAATATATGTGTGGTGTTGGATGTTTTGTCAAGGAGATGAAGATTGAGTTGGCTTGTTACACTATTCTGAAAAAGAAAAAGAATACACAAAGTTTTCTCTAATTCTGAAAATTCTTTAGTGATTTAGGTATATCATTATTTTAAATTTCTCTCTGCAGAAAGGAATCACACAAAAACATTTCTAAAAGATGTTGTTTAAAGTAAAAATAGGAAATACTTATGAAAAGTTAAGTGCCGAGTCTAAGTGGTTAATCCTGGCAGGAAATTCTTTGCAATACAATGGTTCAGATACTGTCAGGTAATCTATCCTTGAATGTACTTCCCAGGAAATTCACAAAATATTCTTGTGCAGCAGAAGGAAATCCTGCCCTGACTGTTCCTATAATGAGTCTAAGTCAAATTTCAAAATTTGTCTCTCTCTCACACACACAAAACAGTAGTACCTATTGTGTAAATAAGCAAGGCTCTATGTTAGAAAATGTACAGGTGAAATGGAAACCAACTACAATGTGGCTTTCATACCAGCATCTCAACTGAATATACTTAGACAACTACACTATTTTTAACTCAATAACCTTCATTATGAAAGAATAAATGCACATACCAAAGTTATTTTTATATAACTACTGATTTAATAACTTGTGAATTCAAATGTATACACACTTTTCCACTTAGATGAGTTGCCTTAATTATGTTCAAATTATAAACATACTCTATACCATGCTCCAGTTCAGGGAGTCAGCAGACTACATTCTCTGGGCCACATCCTGCCCAGAATATGGAATATGGCCATGTCATATCATTTACTATTGTG
Source organism: Ictidomys tridecemlineatus (assembly GCF_052094955.1). NCBI lineage: Eukaryota > Metazoa > Chordata > Mammalia > Rodentia > Sciuridae > Ictidomys > Ictidomys tridecemlineatus. The sequence goes on from NC_135477.1 coordinate 223,589,416, forward strand.
TATGGTTGTTTTTGTCCTACATGATGGCTGAGTTAAATAACTACTACAGAGACCCAAAGGACTGCAAAGCAAAAAATGTACTATCTAACTTAAAAAAAAGCCAATCCTTTCTCAAAAGTAAACTGCCCTTTCAACATGTATATTAATTTCAATATGCAAACATATGTATCTTAAATCTGTTAGATCTTCGTAAGTCTATACAATTTTAGTTTTCTACACTTAGTTCAAAGGTGGAAATAGAGAAAGATTCTGTCAGATAAAATAATGCTTTTAATTTTACTTTTCTTTTTATAGTGCCAGAAATTGAACCCAGGGGAGCTTAACCACAGAGCAACATCCCCAGCCCTTTTTAAAATTTTTTAAATTTTGAGATAGGGTCTTCCTAAGTTGCTCAGGGTCTTGCTAAGTTGCTAGGTCTGGCTTTGAATTTGCAATCTTCCTGCCTTTGGCTCCTGAGCTGCTGGGATTACTGGCATGCTTCCCCATGTTCAGCACATTGTATTGTTTTTAACATTTGGTGTACCAAAGCAAAATTGTCTAATTATGCAGATTTCAATCCTCCTTTGGGAAGGATATTTCTTTTCAAGCCATTTAATTTCTTTGAGAGGATGATCACTTCTATGTGGTCAGAACATCAAAGGTTGAAAATTAACATTTATTTTGCATCTCCCTAAAGAAGTGACTTTAGCAAAACTTGTGATCCCCCTATGTCATTAATATTAAAATTTATTGACCATATAGTAAGAGTATAAAGCACTTGCATCAATGGTTTATAATTTAATCTTTTTCACATTTCCAGGTGCTAATATTCTCACATTATAGAGGAGATTTACAACAGCTTAGTGATAACTAAAGTCATAGACCACTTAATGATAGCATCCAGATTTGGACCTGGTTCTCCTTGACCAAGCCTAGGGCACTTTCTGCTCCACCCCTTCCTTGTATTCAACTGTTTTGGTATATTAAACTCCAACTGACTTCCACTAAAAGTAAGAAAGCCAAATAAGGAAAAATATATTTTGAAAAGATTAACATCTTATTAGTTCTAAATCAGACTAAATGTTTAATGGAAAAGAATTCCTAAGATATGATTTCTCAGTGGATACCATTTAAAGCTTAGAATGCTTCGGGTTTGAGAGGTTTTAAACTGCTCTAAACTGATTCCAAGTTGAGACAAGTTTATCACTCCAAGTGCTTCCATCTCTCTGCTCTTAGGGTGCCAATTCTGTCAAGGCAAAGAAACCCAGCTGCTGGGTGACACTGCTTCAAAACATTACTGCAAAGAAAACCCCCACCTGCTGTAGCCAGTCATAATACAAACAGACTTTTCCTAACTATTTCTTCCTCATGGTTCTGAATATAAGTAAAAAAGCCTAGAAGATATGAACACATAACTTCCTGGAAATAAAATGTTGAACAGAGTTTTGCCATCTTTCCTCTGCAATAATGCCTGAGGGGCTCTGGGAAGAAATATGCAAGGCAAAGGCAGCATGCTGTGCCCCTTTGGATATGGCCCATGGACCTTGGTTGATAGCCAGGACACTGAAATCTTAAAAGGAAAGGTGAGAGTGGCTGATATGATCTTTTTCAACTCTCCTTCAGCCTGATGGAGCTCTTAAGTCACAAAACAGTCCATTCAGTAGCCATCCACCTCCTTACCCTTCCTGAAAAATGAAAGTTTCTAGTGTATTTATGTTGGGGGGGAGGCAACATGAAAACTTAATGTGAAGGGCTAAGGGTTTAGTTCAGCAGTAGAATGCTTACCTAGCATGCATGAGGCCCTGATTTAATCCCAGCATACACACACACACACACAAAAGCCATAGGTAGGGACAATTCCTTTGGATTAATAGAAATAAACACTATTTTATGGTTTTAATTCATAACTATGAGGGGCTGATGTGTTTAACTGACTGAAAGATGTCATCAATTTTCTTTTTTCTCACAAGAAAATCTCCTTTATTTGAAAACAAGGATATTTGCTTTGTTTCTGCTGGCACATTGGTTTCCTTGCAGAATTGAAAGGAAATTCTGTTCTTGATAATTGGGAGGATCCCTGAGAAAAAAATTTTGATATACCATATAAAATAGGTAAAATGGTTTAAGCTTTACTATGGGCCAAGCATTAGAAAAGTTTCCATAACATAAAATAATTTTAAAAATCCTAATAGACTATAGGTGAGAAAACTGAAGTTTCAACACAACAGTATTAGGGATATTGAACCCAGGTGCTCCAATTCCAGAGATTTAGCCACTGCCTAATACTGTCTTCTTCTTATAGGTTACTTCTGCATTTAAGAAATTTTTGTGTTTATTTCTATTTAGTGATATATTTTAGTGAAATGTAAAATATAAATTTTAAAGCTTAAAATGCTTCCTTAGTTTTTCAAGATTAGGAATCCATTTAGAATTACTAATTGCTAGTTTATTTTGTAAGAGAACCTCACATTTCCAAATTGCATAATAAATACAACCACTATTACCATAAAGACACCTTATAATTAGGTATTGCCTTGGCATAATATATTTTTTTAATATTTTAATTTTTAGTGGAAATGGACACAATATCTTTATTTTTTATTTTTTTTATGTGGTGCTGAGGCTCAAACCCAGGGCCTCGTACATGCTAGGCTAGTGTTCTACCGCTGAGCCACAACCCCAGCCCTTAGAATTATATTTTAAGATTCAGAAATTATCTGGGCAAGATGTGGCTAAATAGACACTCATTTTTCTTCAAAGCTAGATGAATTCTTCTCCATTCTTTCAACTAAGGCTCCAAAATTACAGCCAAGACCAGTTCTGAGTAGGGACATATTCACCAATGTTCTTCCTAATAAGCACCCAAGCAAAGATCTTTCTAGCCCAGGCTAATCATAGCCAGCCTAGTCAAAAACAGATTAACATGAGGGTGTCAGAGTGCTATATCCTGATAGATTTTAATTTCAGGTAAGCTTTTAGAAAAATTATATCTCATTCACTGTCCCCTATCCACTCACCCCTTAATCTGGTAACCCTAAGAAACTGGGATAAAAGCATTTCTTGTAGTCTATATATTTTTTTCACATAAGATCACATCTACATTTAAATTTCACTTTAGGAGAGTAAAACTCATGGTAGATTCTGTTCTTTTAAATTTTAATGTCCTGCACAATTTAGTATTTGGTGCTCAAAAGGAAATCTGGATATATTTGCTAGCTGATACTTGTCTTCTTCATGCTTAAATTTTGGCAGCTAGATTGGAAAAGAATGTTTAAGCTAAGGACAAGTATGCATTGGGATGAGGAGGTATAACATCATCTTTCTCTTTCCTGCCTTCCATTTCCTTCCCACACTAATGTCAGCTAAGGAAAAGCAGGACTAAGAAATCTTAAGTGACCTGAACTGACCTCAAGAAGATCTGAGGCTGAAAGAAAAGTATTTCCTAAGTTTACTGCATGTTTCCATGATGCTTCAGGACTAATATCAAATTCCTTGCTGAAATTTTTCCCAGGCTGAACATTTAGAGATCAATTGATTTTGAAAATTTAAATAAGCCATTATTTGAAATCTATCAATAGGACTAGTTATTAAACTTGTGTAGGTGAATCTGTTACCCATTCCAATATTAGAAAAAAAAGTGAAAGGAAAAGTGATTTTATATTAATTATTCAACCAATTTATATGATGTTATTTTTTTCAAAATAGATTATGATCCCTGCAGTCTGTTTCCCTAACAAATTGGTATCTCTACTGTGATGGAAAACACAGAGTTAAAAACTCAGTGTGAATTACAGACTGAAGCTAAAGAAAGTAAAAAACAGTATCATGGACTACATGAAATACTGATATAACACCAGGCTCTGGAGTCATACTGATTTCTGTTCCTGGCTCAGCACCAACTTCACTTTTTCAAGAAAGTGGCCAAGCTGGTATCTGAACATGCCAGTCTGTCTTCAGGGTACTCACACCAGTACAATGCTGGGCCTTGGCAAGGTACTGAGTGAATGTTAGTTCTCTAACTCTGATTATTTTAAAGTGATTAGTTGGTATTTTCTTTTGATTTTCCCTATCAGCATCCATACATTCTTCCTGATTTGGGGAAGGGGGTAGAATCTCAAGCTATGTGGAAATAAGAATGGGAGGAGATGTAGGATGGGACTAGAGAATAGCCCCTCATTTTGCCTGCTGGCCCATAGAAAGTAGACATGTAACCTCTTCATGGCCCAGCTGATGTTCCCAACCATTACATATTATTCTCAGAAGCTCAGGGTTAGTTTTAAAGCCAGGATATTTGTGATGATTGATTGGGGATGGTCATTACATCAGCTGCACTGTCCTACATAGATGATCTCTATAGCAGGGTTTTCACTATGCTTTCCTCTTGGTTCCTATTGGAGTCTCCTCATTTTCTTCCTGAAATTACTTTCTTTTACATAAACAGAGTTGGTTTGTTGTTTGCAAGTAACTTAAGAGAATCGTGTTTGCTTAGATTTGCACATGGTTGAAGCACCCAGGGAAAGAAGCTGAATAGTAATTATAGTCAAATAATAATGAATAAGTACCTAAGAGTTTAGATGTTTAAATGAACAGAAAGAATAACTATTGTCTAACCTAAGGATTAGTATTACTTTTACTTGACCCAAAGTTTAATGATGGGTCACTGCTGACAGAACTAGCCTCTGCACTGTGAGCTGCAGGAGCTTCTGGGGTTCACTTCTGTGGTTCCTGTATGTTGTCAGGACCTCCTGTGGAAGGTGAGTGGTTAGTATTCTGTGTGTACTCAGTGGTACCTGCAAAATAGTCACTGTTTCTGGCATGAACTTCACAACTGAAATATACTTTTCTGTGCTCCCCTACATTTGCTGTTGTCAATGACAAAAATGGGTTTTTCATGTTGAAATCTCTGTGCCATAAGGTGAGACATGCTATGCATACAGAGGTAAAGACATGAAAACATTATAAAGACTGCAAATAATCTTTACAGCTCATCCCTTGCTATGGGTAACTGTGGACAGAGGCCTCCTCTTGTTCTGGTTTGAACACTATCAATGATAAGAGTTTGGTAGGGATTTCTGACGAAGAAGCATAATTTTTTTTTTTGTATGACAGTTCCACAGCTGCTCTGGTGTTCAGGTGGTAGGTGTGGTCAAAGATGTAATAGGAACGAAGAAAACTAAGTTAAATTGAACACCTACAAATTTCCAGGTTTTTTTGCTTAAACCATGTAATTTATTCCTTGTAACTCTGTCAGGAGCATCTTTTCATTTATTTTAATTTTATATACTAAAGCTCATGAAGCTAAATTTTAAGATCATAAAGGCAGCATGATTTGCCTAAGTTCACGGAGCCAACCTGTGGGAGAGCTAAGATATTCTAGTCCAGAGCCTATGTTCTTACTCCACTTGACAAGTGAAAAACATTCAAAAGCTGTTCCAGGTTCAACTAACATCTTCTTATGTGATGCCAGCCATGCAATCTCTTCCTATTCTCAACAATAATAGCTTTCACTCTCTGTCCCATATATGATTTCTTTTTTCATTCTTGTTTTGTCTTTTTTGCATTCCCAAAAGATTATAAGTTTCATCTTTTTAAAAGAGTAGGGACTTGGTTTTCTATTTTTTTTTTTTTGTATTCTCACTTCACTGTATCTTGCAATACATTTGATATAAAAGCATCAATAAATAATCACAAATTGATCAATATTATTCTTATTGTGCATTTATGATAACAATGCAAATGCACTAATTCCACAATGAGACATTAAAGCTAAGGAACTATATTTTTCTCATCAATTTTTTAAAGTTGCCTTTACAAGTAGTGTCTATGTCCATTCTTTTTTCTTAAACAGTAAGTTGACTTGTATTGTAGCCACAAAACACACTAAAGCCACTGATCTTTTCAGTGATGGTACCCCATGGTTTAATTTGGTCACAGATAAGTAACACTTGGGGAGTTAGATCATTGTAATGTTTTGAGCAACTAATTAAAAAAATACATAGGTGCCAGGGATCCCTTTCCAAATCGGACTTGAGTTTAGGAATCAGTCATCAATATGTGAATATTTACTATCAATATTTAAAAGTCCCTATGTAATTGATGCTGTCTGGTTTGAGAAAGCACTAGCTAAATGGAAAAGAACATTCCAGGAAAAATGAAGACCTGTCTTTTCTTATTGCCTGTTTCTTTGGAAAAAGCAAGCAAAGTTCATAGAGGATGAAAATAACCAAGAAAGAAGTAGCAGGACTCTGCAACCTGGTATGCCACTGGAATGTAGCAAACTATTAAAAATAGTTGCAAACCTCAGGATTTTTGTGTACCTATTAAAAAATAATGGTTTAAACAATTGTTTTCTCTTTAATGCTAAAGTTTAAAGCCCCCAACAACTTTGAAGATATGGGAGTGCTTGGCAAAGCATCCCAAATAAATGACCCTCAACTCTGGAATTTGCTCCCACTATTAGGCTGCTCTCTTTAGCAGTCAGCCAAACCCAAAGTTTGGCAGCTTTTACAGAATGGTGCAAAATAGATCTTTTTTAAAATTTGAGAGTCACTAAGGATTTATTTTATATGACTTGCAATTATTGTTACTCACCAAGTAAAATCAATGATCTGCAAGAGAGATGATAAAACAGGAGCAATAGTTCTATACCCATTCTATAGAAAGCAAGCCTCAAAAATATGAAATAATTTTCTTAGGTCATACAACTTAATAGTAGGACCTGGGCTTATCTCAGGATTCATGGGCCAGTTGTCATACAACTTCCTCTGAGAGTAACATGCATGATTTCTTCTTTGTATCAAACTTGGTTATTCATAAAATTGCAAATATTAATATGACATCCTTTGGTAACTGTAGCAAATAGCACTTAAACTATTTTTTAAACTTTTGAATGCAACATCCTTTCCATATTCCCAGACATAAAGTCTGTTTGCACTACTTCCTTGATCCTTACAATTAAAGTTTCAAATTTACTTAGAAGGACACATGTGAACCTGTGTATAACATGCAAATCTGAGAGTTTTAAATTCATTATGAAACTATTAGGAAAATCCCTTCACTTTCTTCATATTTCCTGCCTAATGTATTTCCCATTACATTTTATCATGACTTAGAGAAACTGCAGTAGTAAGCGCAAAAACGACCCACAGGAAAAAAGGAAAAACTAATTAGTAAGCTCTATTAAGTTGTCAGAAAGCAGTTGGGCCCAGAAGGAGAACTATGGTAGTTAACAATTCATTTTCTGAAAAATATATGATTACATTTAATGAGGCAGATAGTTTATTTTTGTCTCAGTTCTTTCCACTTTTGTACATTCCACACATTATTCTATTTCCTTCCACTTCAGGCTGAGAATACCAGTGAGACACAGGGGTCAGAGAACTATTCCCAGAGTTCATCCCTCCTCATATTTTGTGTTCTTTACTCCCTTCTGCAGCAAATTTCTTTTCCTTCTACTGCTCCCAGTTCCCACTGGCCATTTATTAAAATGCATAAATTAAGACAGACATTATTGTTGGTGCAGGGTGTTTTCCTGAATTTTATAATCAAGGATAAAATGATGAGCAAGGAGACAGGGAAGACCCAGTGGGTCTTTCTACTGTCACAGCTTTGTGGCCTTTGCTAGGCCTATGCTGGCTTTCTGTGCCCTCTTTATCTTGACTGCAGGACCCTCAGTGGGCTTCCCTTTCCCTGATGTGGCTGCCACCATCCATTCTGTCCCAGGGATCTTTTTATCCAAGATACACTGTTGAGAGGACAGGTATTCTAAGCTCCCCAGTCACAATTCTCTTACTTTCCTGAAAACAAGTTAAGCTTACTTTTTAGGTTTAAATATGTTGCTGTTAGTCATGAAAGAACATGAATATCAAGAACATGGATACTATAAACATTTCAGAATCTTTCAAATTCATTTCACTTATGGTCCCAGGTTTGTATTTCTGATTTCATCTACCTTTGTCATTTATCTCTGAGGGTGGGAGGTAAAGTCATATCCTTTCTCCATGATGTCTCCTCTTCTCAGCTTTGTGGATTCCATTATAAATATTTAACATTGAGAGAAATTAGGACTACCAGGACAACATGAGAACAAAAGTGTTTCCAGAGAGTAATGTAAAGTGAGCATGGGCTTCTGGAGTTCACCAGGTTCAGTCTGGAAGCATCTACTCACTGAGGTCACGCCGGGTGAGGAGCCCCTCTGAGGTCCCACTTTCCCAGGCTAATAGTATTGCTGTGATGTTTACTATCTATTTCCATCCTGGGGTGTGTTTCCTTGAGAGGAAGGTACTGTGATCTCTTTTTACTTTGGATTGCTGGGGGCAGAAGAATGCTTACAGTTGGTAAATGGTCTTCAGAAGACAGGTGAACTCTTCTCTAGTGGATATAAATAATACTTCAGGGAATGGACAAGAGGGTTTCAAAGCTGAGCTTGGAGGTCAGTGATGCTGCTTATAGAGAAACTGTTCCTTATCCCAGCTAACTTCCAGTACGCATTACTGACAAGAAAATTGGAATAGTATGGGTCAAATAGGAATGTAGACTCCTGTTTGTGTGACTTTGATCCAATTACCAATGCTCTCTGGGCCTCAGTTTACATCTATATCATAAAGAGAGAAGGTCAGATGATATATAATGTTCTTTCAGATTTTTAACATTTTATGATTCTAAGTGATTCTGAGCCATGAACTGCAATGTATTTTAATCTTCTTTTCCCTGACCTCACTGGGGAAAAAAAAAAAACATCTACCATTGTCAACAACACACTTGTGGAGGAAAAATAACTATAAATTATGGCCACAGAATCAAATGAGCTGAAACACAAGATTAAAATATGTTTTATATCCAAGAATAATTTTTCACAACGGTGTCAAACAAAAAGTTCTAGTCAGTGTTTATTCTAGGACTTGATGAAAAATTCCAGACATAAACTTCTGGAACCGAGTCTTGATCTCAGAAGGACCTCCCACCTCTGAATAAATTTAACACATAAAATCTATTAGGACTTTTTTTCCTTAACAGGAATTCATCCTTCAACAATTGTTTGAGCTTTCTTATTGAGCATATTACAGTAAGGGAAAAACTGTGTATCCTGGGACTGTCACTGTAGACATAACAGAGAGCTAAAGATTTCTTTAAGTACCATTATCTTTTTAATAATTTTGGACAGAGGGCTGTGATATAGTAAGAGGTAGAGAAGTGCTTGTCTAACAAGTGTGAGGCCCTGGGTTCAATCCCCATAACAACAAGTAACAGTAATTTGGAGTCAAAATCATTTTGAAAGACATTACATTTCCTTAATTTCTTTAACAGAATATGCTGACTCTAATTCTTTTTTTCCTCAATATGAATACCAGTTACTATATCACAGTCATGTCTACAGGTCCCAGAGAAACTTTCTAAGCCCTAAGCTTTGTTCTTTTAATGATGATTCAGGATTCACCTGAACTGCAGATATCATTTCTGACAGCTATAACTTTCCTTTTAGCTTGGCTATATGTGATAATCTCTCCCAAATATCAAATTTGCTGACTATAGGAAGGAAAAAGTTTCCAAATTCATCTTTGTATACCCCAGGATATCACAGTTGAAGCCACTTAAGGTGCTTAGTTAATAATTGTTTGTTGCATGCCTTAATATTGTAGGTTTAAAAATTGTTAAAAATTAAGCTTGCTAAAACTAGATTCAAAATAATAATAAGTAGATGTTGGATAAAAGCAGGCCTTATGCATGTGAGGTAAGCACTCTACCAACTGAGCCATATCCCTAGCCTGAGGTGCTTGTTTTAATATACATTTTACCTATACTTTCTAATACTCAGTATGTTCTAGACAGAGTGTCAAGATAGAGTTCCTGATTTTGCACAAAAGACAACTAAATGACAATGAGATAAGTAAAACACACAAAATAATTAATTAAACCTTGGCTAATTATACAAAATTTCTTGTTATCAAATAATTTATCAATAATTTTCTAGGCACACATTTGACCTATTCCAAACTGAAAACTGAGAAAAGGAATGGCATTCTTAGATTTTTTTAAGGGAGTACATTGTTAGGGAACTTCATTACACTCACTAGCAATGACTTTGAACAAATTATTCTACCTGTTTTAATTTTAGTTTTCTCATCTGAAAATAGTAATAATAATATCTTTCTCATGAGGTTCTTGGAAGAATTAACATGCATTTTAAAGCCCTCCCATAGGAACTTGTACTTAAACACATATTTACTTTTATTATAATAGTTTATCCATGCTCAGAGTTGGGGCAATGGTATTAATATGGGCATAACCAGGCACTGTTATTGCCAAGACATTTTTCTCTTCTATTTGCTGCCTGGAAGATATTGCCCCATGTCTCAGTATCAGATATTTTGGAATTAAATACATCCCCCAAATCAAAATAGACTATAAGGTCTCTAAATCTCTGACTTTCTCTCAAATTTTTAAATGTATAGTCTTTTAAACAATCTTCCTGACTCCAGTATCACTTCCTCCAGGCAATTCTTGATGTTGAAAACAGTGATACTTTTGAAATGAAGTTTATCATAACATTCTCTTGCTTAAACATAACAGTTGTTTCTCAACATGGTCAAACTCAAACTCCTTATTGTATGACACCTGTCCTCCCAGTCTTCCCACATGACTTCCCCAAGTTTCCTCTCACCATTGTAGGTAAGCTTATTGGTTCTTGCTCTATAAAATTCCTCCTAAAAATGACCACCCTCTCAACATTGCTCTTTTATACACTTTTTACAAATTACTTGTGACTGATTTGATTAATGTTTCTCTTTTTCAAGTGCAGCCTAGTGAATGGTTCAAAGCAGAAGCTAAAAAAAGTGAATGGAATTAAACGTATCACTCTTAATGACTGATGTAATATAAATATGGACATCCTATAAGACAAAAAATATCTTCTTCTCAAACCCTTATAAACTCTTCTTCAACTTGTAGTCTAATACATTCTGATACTAAGAACAAACAGTTATATCTGTGAGGAAATCCATATGATTTAAAGCCACCGTTACCCTTCTCCAACTAAGGGCTTCTATTATGGAGGATCTGTGCACATACCATTTTATCTGTATACTTGTTTTTTTTGCAATAGAAACTTTTAATTCCAAAATATATGAATTGCAGTAATTATGAGTCACTTCTATTACGGATAATTTAAAGTTGAGAGAAATGGTCTGAGGACAAAAAAAAAAAGGAAACTAAATTTAGTGACTGAAAGTAAGACAAAAAAGCAAAATTAGCTTTATAAAGCTATTCAACCACATATGACAGGAAAAAGATCCAAGTTGCTTATAAAGGGATAATGAAAGTAAAACCCAGTCATAAAATTAGCAAGGTACTTAACATATAAATGGGGAACTAGGGATAGCAAAATATAATTTGATGTTGTATTGACAATAAAGCAAAAAAGATCTGCATTTTCTAATTTATTGAGTCTGGGTGAGGGTAGCAAATCTTTATGCACACTAAAACCAGATAGAAATTTACAGTACAACTTTAGAAAAAGTTGTTATTGAACACTTTATTGAATATTCCTCAATATTAATGAACAGAAGTTGGGATTATACTGACTGATGGTTCATTTTGATTTTTTGCAAAGTCAAATTACTAGAATTTTTAATGCCATTTGCTTTTATCATTATGTTGATATTTCCCCCATCACTCATTAAGAATTATACTCTTGGTAATGATATAAAGTGTGACCTTCTGAAAATAGGAATTAGCCAGATATGGTGGCTCATGACGGTAATCCTAGCAACTCAGGAGGCTGAGGCAGGAGGATCACAAAATTGAGACTAGCCTGTGCAACTCAGAAAGATTCTTTTTCAAAAAAAAAAAAAAAAAAAGGGCTGTGATTGTAGCTTAGTGGTAGAGCACCCTTGGGTTGAATCTCTGATTAACACCCCCAACACATACACAAATTTAAGTTTTAAATCAATACTTCATATACATAACAATATGCTTAGATTTAGGGGTTGGATCCTTGAGTATGCATAGCTATCTGTTTTGAAAGACCTTAAAACTGAAATTTGTTTTTTTCTATGGCTGGTGACCTCAGCCAGAGATTTCCTACCGCTGGATACTAAAGTATTGTCTCTATATTTATTATGTATATTTATTATGTACAGCAATTACCTGGAGATGTTGGTACAAGTATATTCTAAGTTGGACGTCTAGACTAGAATTCTGGATTCTAGTTTAATTCTCATAGATGTTGTTTGTCCATGGACTTCATTTTTAAATACTAAGTTTTGAATCAGTGGTGTGTGTGTGTTTTAGTTATAGATGGACATGATGCCTCTGTTTATTTCTTTCATGTGGTGCTGAGGATTGAACTCAGTGCTTGACATATGCTAGACAAGTTCTCTACTACTGAGCCACAATCTCAGCCTTTCAGTGGTTCACACTTTTGATGCCCATAGGAATCATTTGAATAACTGTAAAGCAAACTAGAATATAAACCTCAGCATTCTAGGGGGTGAAAAGTTACTTAATTAGACTAGGGTGAAGTCTGGGCATGGAGGTGGTTTATTTGTTGTTTTGTTATTTGGTACCAAGGACGATTAACCACTGAGCCACTTCTCCAATCCTTTTATTTTCATTTTCTTGGTATCCGGGATTAAACCTAGGATTGCTTAACCACTGAGCAACATCCCCAGCCTTTTTTAAAAAAATATTTTAGTTAAAGACAGGGTCTCTCTAAATTAATTAGGACCTCACTAAGTTACTGAGGCTGGCTTTGAACTTGCAAACCTTCTACCTCAGCTTCCAGAGCCTCTGGGATTACAGGTGTACACCACCATGCCCAGCTGGGCAAGGAGAATTTTAAGAGCTCTCAAATTGTAGCTAACATTTGAGAACATATGGCCTAAAATGTATTGCCTAGATTTATTAGATTTCATCTCAGTACTGCATAGATTTTCATAGTAAGCTGCTTCCAAATTTTAAAATTTACTGATTATGATTCATTATCAATCAGATTCCATTTTAATGATCTTAGTGGTTTCCTTTCTATATTCCTTATTTAACAAAACATCTTTATACATTAAAACTAAATATTTATAGAATTATAATGAAATATTGGCAATGAATTCTTTTTAGATTAGGAGGTAGATATATATAAATACAAACATCTGATTTTAAAATATATGGAAATGTCAGTTCCCAACAAACATTACATGAAAAGGTTCACACCAGTTAGGAAGTTTTATCAAAAATAATCTCCAAAACTGTTATGTGATGAGAAAGGACCACAGACACAGAAAAGACAAGCAAAAGTTTACTTAGTATCACTTCTTGAGGTAAGAATCATTGATTCAAGAGTTACAAATCACTGTAAGACCTTTCCTAATTATTTTTCTAAGTTGAGGTTTATAAAGATCAAGATGTAATTCTATTTCTAAAGCTCCCTCTATAACTCTTAGAAATGCATATTAATAATACTTAATAAATGCTAGGTGCAGTGGCACACCTGTATTCCCATCTACTTGGGAAGCTCAGGTAGGAAAATCACAAGTTAAAAGTCCACTCTGGACAAAATTAGTGAGACTTTGTCTCAAAATAAAAATTAGGATGTAGCTTAGTAGAATAGAGTATACCTGGGATTGATTCCTAGCACTGAAAACAAAATAGCAACAACAGCAGCAGCAAACCACTTAATAAAAAGGATATCTTAACTTCTGAAGTACTTGCAGAAATCCCCTAATCCCCTAATTACAGTAAGGAATACTGGAGTATAACCACCACGCACTAATGATATGACTTAATCAAACTTTCTGAATATGCTTTTTAAGACCCAAAATAGTCCAGTAAGATTATGAAAACAGACTAATTCCACAAATTAAAGACAGAATTAAGTGTAACTTTGATAAGCCAAAAAAAGTAAATAAACAAATAAAAAGTAGTGTGGCAGTGTTTCAATGTGAACACCTGAAATCTAAATTGGAGACTACTTTCAGGTTTGTCACTATTTAGCAACCAAGGCACTTATCTTAATCTTATTTAAAAAAATAGAGTCTCCAAAGAGATTAACTATTAACTCCATGATCTGAAAATGACTGATTAAGTATTCCTCTAAAGCAAGTATGATTTAGTCTAACAATGAAAAAGCACAAGAGTTTTTTCTAACATGATTAATTTAACAAATCTCTGAAGAAAGATAGCATGTTAAACTTGTCTTCAAAGTTTACTAATTGGTTATCAATTAAAAGAGGAAATGCATGTAAGTCTAAAAAAATGGAGTATGTACGGGAGGTGGGTAAAAAAAGGAATCATTAAATGCAATGCAAAAATACCAGGCAAAATTAAAATGAATAATAAAAACTCAGGATAATGAGAGAATATAGCTTTTTTTCATAAGGAAAACTAACTCAAAGTATGCAATATGATATTTTATGATCTATGCCCAAAATAAGTATTCCTATTAGATATAAAAAATTTTTTCCAAGTACAAGTAAAATTATCCTAATTAATAAATATAAAACATGGAATTTTTTTATTTAAGTTTATTGTTTAGTTTGAATACATGTTCTGAGAACTATAAAATACCTAGTGTGATCAAATACATGAGAAATTCCAGTATGAATCCAAAAGTGCCCATCTTGCAGCTTTCTCTCAAAGGATGCTGAAAAAAATATATATATTAATGAACTGAGACAAAAGGTTGTCTCAACTATAAATTTCAATCATTAATCTTCTTCAGAACTGGAATCATCCTCTTGGTCAGAAAGTTCAGGAACAGGAAAGCGAAGAATGGCAGCTACTCCAGTCAATTGGCTGAGCTGTTCCCCAGATACATGAAGACTAGAAAATATCCTAACAGTGCCTGCATTTTCTTTTACACTGTCCACCAGCCTTACATACCGGCTACGTGTAGCTACATCCTGGTGTCTGAAGAGCTCATCGCTGATGAGCAATGTGTCAACAGCCATGGCTTCGTTGGCCTTCTCCACCTGCTTGAGTCCATAGAAGGCTCGGTCAGGTTCATGTTGTAACATTTTATAGAAGTCATCCAAGGCTTTTACTTCCCCAGCAGCTTTAGTGTCTGAAAGGCGGCTAGCTACAGTAGGGTCACAAAGGGCCTCTTTCAGGGAGTACTTGTGTCCAGAGGAGGCATGTACCTAGAATCACAATTATAAAAGACAAAAGAATCTCTGAAAGCATCCACTAAGCAGTCCATGTTTACCTAAAGTCTAAAGAATTAACAAGGATACATATGTGTATGTGTGTGTGTGTGTGTGTACTTCAGCAAAGTTTATTATTTAAATATGCTAGATATTGAGCAGTTCTCTTTTCATTACTTCATTTACAATCCCAGCTAAGTTGAGTTTCTCCTCTTTCACTTTTCCCAGTTCTAAAACTTTAGGAGCAGTTTATACCAATCCCTCTGCCCATTCTTAACTATCTCTGAGTAAAAACACTTTACCTGAAGGAATTTGGACCGGTTTTCTAGGAGAACTTTGTTGTCAGTCTTCACTGCTTGCTGAAACATGTAGTCGCAGAACTGTTCCCGCACAAATCCTGGGCTGGCCACCAGGACACACTTTACAACATCGAAGTTTATGTGGCGCTGGATGGCCTGAACCACCTGTTCATAGAACCGCTCCAAGGCCCGGTCATGCTGGGAGCAGTTGCCTTTCCTTTTCCTAGGGATGTTTACCTCCACCTTGGCCCGAGTGAGGGTCATGCTGGGAGTGACTAAGCAGATATGGGCGAGACCTTCCTGCATGACCACCGCTGCCACATCAGCACTCCAGGCCGGGTCACAGGCCTGTTCAATGCGCTCCAGAACCACACTATCCCACTGTTTCTTGGCCAGGGTGAACTGGCGGTTGGGCTCCAGCTCGATGGTGTGGTAAGCCCCCATCTTGACATACTCATTCTCTTGGATATTGGTCCCTTTGACCCGCAGCTGGCAAGCTTGAGAGTCAAAGTCAATGGCCTCCACGCAGAGAGTGAGAGTTGTACGGACCCGGTTGCTTCCTACGCTGCCTGTGGAGGACTCGGTCTGTACCTTACGGATGGTGGAGGCGCGAAGGCTGTCGCCCACCTGCACTAGATTGTAAGTGTGCCACATGTCCTCAGGCTCCTCGGGGACCAGGGTCACCTGACCCGCATTGTCCTTCTCAATGTCCTTCCTCACCAGCTTCATGACCTTAGTTGAGGCTCAGTAACAGAACAAGAACTGGGGGGGGGGGGTCCCCAAAGGGAAAGGGGCAAGGGATAGGGGGGAAGAGAGTCTAGGCCGGAAAGGGGGCGGGGTCCAGTTCTATGGTCACTTGCCCGGAGGGAAGGAAATACTGTAGCTCTGACTCATGCAGCCGAGGGGGCACTTACTCTAGCCCTTCCGGTTTTAGTCTCCCCGCGCGGCCCGACGAACGCGCCCAGGAGACACAGCAGTGAACACGAACCTCTCGAGGCTGCAGCCGTCAGCTCCCAGCAAGTGGCTGACGCAACGAGGGCGCATGCGCAGCCCGCGTCCCGCCTCCCACCGCCCGGCGCACGTTTTACGTCCTCAACGGAGAGGCGGGGCCGCGGTTGGCCTGCGCAGGCGTACTGAGCGGTTGGTGCTCCTTGGCATTAACTTTCTTCAGAAGGGGCACGGAATCTTGGGTGGCGGTACTTTTGTTTTAACGCTGAACTTGGACATGCTAAGTTTTCCCTTTCATTCCTGTTGTGAAGAATTGAATACGTGAGTGCAAATATATATTTTTAGCTGGGCGCGTTTGTGACGCTCAGCGGTCCTCACTTGGCGTACATCCAGTTTCAAAACTTAGATCTGACAGTAAAAAGAGGTCTCAAAAGTTGCGGACTTGGCCCCCAAAGTTCCAAATTATGCTTGTTTTCGCTCAATCCTTGTCCGCATTCAGACGTGACACGCCTATTAGAGCCGGTATTTCCAGAAGCGATTTCTAAACGCTTGCGTCTGGGTTTTGAGCAACGTGCCCAGCTGTTTTCTGCGCTTAGTTACCCGAGTCTGCATGATCTAATTAACCCAGATGTTAAAGCACTGATCCCAGAGAGAGCGAGAAGGAACTATGTGTGGAATTTACCCCTGGGTGGACTTCTCAGTGGCTTGACCTGACGTCCTGGGAATCCCAGAATCCAAAGTTGGCAGTCAGCAGTCTGAAATGATTAGGGTGGGGGTTGGTAGCAGTAGTTCAGCACGCCAGCTTCACTACCAAAGCTAGGCTAAAGGCAGAGGATATGGGGTTTGGAGATAAACTGATCTACTGCTTATGACTGACACAGAATGAATAGCTACAGAATCGATGTTAAGAAAATCATTAAGACTGCCACTTTTATTAAAGTTGGAGAATGGGAGCGGGATTAACTCTGAAGAAGACCAACAAGTAGGAAAAAATTCACCACAGTTTTCTTGAGAATTAAGATGGAGAGCAGAAAAGTGCACCACACATTTTCTCAGGATCTTTCCTTTTGTGTTATGTATTTTAAGGTGGAGCTCACTGTTGGTGAGACAGAGATAAAAAGGAAGAATCTGGTTTTGGTACAAACCTTGATAATTTTAACTCAAGTGTCATTTATCTTCCTCAGAGACATTCAGGGGAGAAAAGGGTCCCTTACCAAGACTCTCATACAAGGTAGAACCATTATTTGTTTGGTGGTTTCTTCCCAACTGTATTTTCCCTTCACCCTATCTTTCTTCCTATCATTCTAAAGTTCCTAACGCACGTTGCCTTCTTCTTCCAGTTCCAAGAGAACCCAGTAATTTTTCACTAAATAAGGAACTGGTCACACCAAAGCATGAAGGTGGATTGCCTTTCCAAAGGACATTTTACCATTTAAAAGGATCTCATTAACTTAGAATTCTTAACTCCTTAAAGTGAAAGTATACGTGTGTGCTTATGGGAATATGTTTATGTGGGGAGGATAAATTTGAGCTGTGGGCTTTGAAATGCTCCTTGATCACCAATGGGCGTACACTTCATCTAGCACCTTAATTTGCCAAGGATTAAAAACCACAGAATCACAATGGTAGGTACAGAATAGGTTTTTATTGAAGAGCTGTCACTGAATATTCACCAAGTGCTTTCCTATGCTCTTTCTAAGCCTTGCCTGTAAGGTAAATATTTGTCCTTTAAAATTTATAGAAGAAAATAAATTATGGGGACGTTGAGACATGTGTTAAAGATCACATAACTAGTATTCAAATTCTGGCCTGTTGGACTCTCTATATAAAGGCCCATAGTGTGGGAGTCTACCTAGAAAGTTTAAAAGGCTCTAGATCTTCCTCTGATTTTATTACTTCTTAAAATCATATTTTTCTTTTCCACATGGTTTTCCTTTGCCTAGTTTACATCATCATGATAATCTTTAACAAATATATTGTATTTTATAGGATATTATATTTTATATTCTATAAAAGTGTACAACTTTCTGCATTTAAAACCTATATAAAACACATGAAATCTTAATTTCATGGCTTTTTTTTAAAGATATAAGATTTTGTACTATCTTTTTAAATATCAAACACAGTGATTGCATACACAGCATTTTTCATGGAATTGCTATTTGATCTGGGATATCTGCAACAGCTTAGAACTTTTTCTTTTTTTTAAGTAACTTGAGCTTATTGTTGAATGAACAGATGTTCTCTCTAAAGTTTTGTGTATGGCTTAATATAACTAGACTGGTCATTGTTACACTTTTATTTTGAGATATTTTGGATTCTAGTTCCTAATTAAATCCCAAATTCTTGAAGTTTCAAGCATCAATACTCTGGCCTCAAAAAGCTTTATTTCCCATTTATACCCTTAGGGGGCTCTTAAGAGCACACCTTGACAGTAACTTTGTTCCCTATACATCCTAGGAACTTTGTACTTTGCTATCTCAGTCATCTGTTCTGCATAAATAGGACTTCTTTTCTTTCCTGTTTCCATAAATCCTATGTATCTATAAGGTCAGTTAAAATCAACTTGAAACTGTGCATCATAGCAATTTGAATGCATATCTTGTCTTTCTTCTTGGGTTCTGGATGGTTTCATCATTGTATTACTCCACTATTCCCTGAAAAGTTCTCTGCATGTAGTAGGTACTCATACCTGCATAATAAGCTAGGTGGATAGAATGTAAAGTGTAGCAACTATATTAACATTATTTTCAAACACCTTTTAAGGCACTCATATTGTTATCTACTTTAGTTCACTTAATAATGGTAATTTTAAGACTCCTATGGTTAAAAATTCATTTATTTTCATTTTTTTTTTACAAAATAAGCAAAATTATGATAAAAAGACAAGCTCTGTTGCTTAAAATTATAGTTTTATTGCCTTTTTGAGAATAAAACCTTTATATCAGTAACTTTAATTATATCTGTTTTTCCTATAATGACTTGTTTATATTAATCATTCCAGAAGACAAAAAAAGTCAGAGTGGGTATCTCCAAAAGTTTGTTTTGTTTTTGTTTTTGAGACACTGGAGGAGAAGTGGGGTAGAAGTCAAGATAATTGTGGTTCTTACCCTTCAGTTGTTTTTATTGTAACTTTTGGCAGTACTCAGCCTCTAAAACTCAATTTCCTTTACTTGGGAATTGAGGGAATTGGATTCAATAATTAAAATCATTGTAACTGTAAAATTATGCTGCAACATGTAAAAAAATTAAATACTACCTATAATCTCACCTAACATGTTTTTTTCAATTTTCATGCTATCTTAACTTTGAATCTTTATAAGGTCCATTTTAGTGATAAAAGACTGATTCAAGTTAAACTATGTATACCAACAATCTGCAGACCTGAGTTAAATTTCATAACCTCCATAAACCCAAACTTTTCTTTGTATTGTAAATGAGGTAATTTGTTCTGCTTCTCCCATTTGACGATTAGTATGTGGTTTTAATGATATTTCAATACTTTGTAAATTGAAGAGCTCTATAAACAGGTAAGGTACTATGATAAATCTCTTAAGAATACCTAGATTAAAGTTAGAAATCTGACAAGCCAGGGGTGAGGATTCACTTTAACATGATCATAATTATTCAGCCTTGGAAGCATAAGTGATTTGGTAATTTCCTAATGGATAATCTTTTGTGTGCATTTCTTTATTTTAGCACCTCCTTTCTAAACCTTAGGTTCACCCTTCTGTGTGAAATTGTTCATGCACCTAATTAGTGAATTGGAATAAAGTCCTTCCTGTTATAATAATATGTCAGAAATGTTTTTTTATGAGAATGGCAGGAATTATGGGCTCCTGGAGAACTGAAATCTTGTTTGAACACCTTGTGCTCAGCACAATGTCATAGTAGGTACTGTATAAATTTTTTTTTGTCTCCATCTTGTTTGCTTTTGTTCTTTTTTGTTTGTTTGTTTGTTTGTTTTTGTTTGTTTGTTTTTGGCCAGGCTTACTTTCCTGCAACACAAACCTGAACTCTTCATTCTTCTTCATAAAGCACCTTGGGAGCCCCTCCCATATTGCTTCTTCCAGACTGAGTCTCTTAAGGGCAGAAACTTCCTTTTATTTGTCTTTGTGTTCCTAGAACCTAACACAATGATAATCGTATACATTATATGAAAGAATGAGTGGTTACTAGTTTTCCTTCAATTCAGAACTTTTAAATTGTCTATCACTTGATCTTAAAATTAAGAAAGTATATTCTGTTTTATAATGTTACTAAGAATTTTAAAAGAAGATTAAGCATAAGGTAAGTTTCTATAAACTTAGTTTTTGAGATATCTATGCTTGCATAAGAAAATGGTGATTTATATGCATCTTAATAAGGAAAAAGTCTTGATATATTTTAAAATAATTTGTAATGGTAATTAGTTTTGATATACATGATTTGGAAAGTTATCTTTACAGAATTTATAAGTAGTCAAAACTCAGATTATGAATATCTAATGTTAAATGGAATTGTTTCTTTGGAGAAAATGTACAAACCTCAGATGTTACAAAGTCTCCCATGTGACTTTGAGGAATCAAGCAAAACTAGAAAGGTGTACGTGAGGATTATTCAACTAATTTAGGCAAAAGGGAAGAGGGAAAAGGGAAAGTTTCCCTTTTTTTTTTTTTTTTTAAGGAACTTGTACTTATTTACTATTCCCTTTTTTTTTTAAAGGAACTTGTATTCATTTACTATCTAAATTTTCTATGATTGAAAATGCTTACTTGCAATTGTGACAAAACAATACAAAACTATCAAATAAAATACTATGAAAAAGTGTGTGTGTCTATTTATATGTATTCCTATGCATTATACTATCATTTTGCAAAAACTATTAAAATAAAACATAATACAAACACTTTTAAAGACTGATTAATATCCACATATTGTCAGACTTTAGTATACGGCAAATTAAAAGCCTAGTTAATGAAATTTTGAAAGTACATTTAACCTGTAGTAACAGTACATGATTTATAATAAAATATGTAAGCTACTATAACCATTTGATATTCTAATGTGATTTTAAAATTTGCATTCATTTAAGCAACTCATACATTTCATATGCAAAAGCATGTCTTCACTCTTGTTGATATTTTAATTACAATGATTTTTTGTTATTTCAGATTTTTCTCTTGTTTATTTACAGAGATCTGCTGTTCGGGTAAAACAGTATTATAGTTTTGGGACTTACAGTGAATTCTTAACACCAATCATTGTGTGCATTTGAATTTCCCTTTAAAATTTGGTTAACTTTTTAATTACCCTTTTAAGTCAGAAAAGATTAGATTAAAATTAGGCCCTTACACAATGCAAACCCTAGTGAAGCACCATGACAAAAGATAAAGAGTTTTCTAAAGCTAGAGTCATTGATTCTGTACAGCTGGAACATTCTTTACTTCTTATTGTCATCTTTCTCCTAAAGCTCCCTTCTAAAGGTAGATATTCAGAGGAAGCTTTGTTTATGGGAACTTGTGAAGCTGCTGGTAGCAGAGGAGAAATTATTCCCTGAGTCAGATACAAACTTGACCCTTGAAGAGAACTAAGAGGACAGGAACAGTGTTCACAGAAAGGGTGTCATATATTAGCCTCTTTGAAATCTTAAGGTGTAGTTTTCAAGTGTAAGGAGAAATTTCCATGTAGATATACTTTATATTATGGATTGTAATTTTCAGATGTGTATTTTCCCCACATTTCAATATCTCTGAAACTAGGATACATCTAGCAATCTATTAATTATATATTGGATTGATAGTGCTTGTCTTAGTGGTGCATAAAATATTGGTGCATTTTTCAATTGATGGTATTTCCAATTCAAGTAAATATAAACATGGGTGAGGATATAATTAAAGGGGGCAATCTAATTCCTTAAGTACTTCATAAGTTTGTCTGTTATTTCATAATTCATTCAATAAAAGGTACTTGTGATTCTTAGATTCTAAGGGTAATAAGCAAAGACCCTGCTCTCAACAGAGCATAAAGCAGGCTTGGAAAACTGACAATTAGATATTTAAATATTGTGGTATATTATAAAAGCAAAGGAAGTATGGGCACACCTGTCCCTGGGGAAAGGGTTTCATTATACTCCAGGAAGTTTCTTAGGAATGACATTTATGTTGAGAATTAAGGATCAGCAACAGTTGGAATAACTACTTATGCAATGGCTTGGAGGAAATTTCAGGGAGATAGATAACAAAGGAGCTGATAGAAGTTTAAAAATCTTGAGAAAAGGAATATATTCATCTAATTTTCAACTCTTGATACTTTACTGTACTTGCTTGGAGAGTAATACAATTAGCTTAATGCAAATTCAAGTACACCATTTTGTGTTTTAAACAACAAAATAACAGTACAGGTAATAATGGTATTTGGTCTCTCATAATTTTCTGCTTTTAACATGAGCTATTTTATTCTAATGCAGTTATTTTAAGGGACATAAAAATTTATCAAGA
Organism: Ictidomys tridecemlineatus; assembly: GCF_052094955.1. Lineage (NCBI taxonomy): Eukaryota > Metazoa > Chordata > Mammalia > Rodentia > Sciuridae > Ictidomys > Ictidomys tridecemlineatus. The sequence continues at coordinate 223,612,252 of NC_135477.1, forward strand.
TGTGGAGGAACAAAGGCAGAGGATCATCTGTCTAAAGAAGTAGGATCAAGTTGGGCAAGATGGCATATGCCTGTAATTCCAGCAGTTTGGGAGGGTGAGGCAGGATGAATTCAAGTTTGCAGCAACGTAGCAAGACTCTCTCAAAAAAATTAAAAAATAAAGGACTGGATATGTAGCTCAGTGTTTGTTACAGGGTTCCTGGGTTCAGGTCCCAGTAACCCCCCAACTCCCGGCCAAAAGTCAACTTTGATCTGGAACTGTGTCCCCACAGATCATGCATTAGAATCTTGAATCATGAAACACAGAAGAAACACAGGTAAACTAGTGTAACAGATAGATTTATTACTCTCATTGCTTATTTACTAAACAACAAACAAAAATCCTGCGAATTCATTGCTGCCTTTACAGACATAATGACCAAGGAAGTTTTCAGCATCTTTGGTGACTCCTAATTCCTAACATCACATTGTCTGACCCTGGAGATAATTTCTTTGGTTTGGGTAAGAGATTTCCTCTCCATATTCAGCCCACTGGAATTCATTTCAAACATGGAATCCTGCCTGTGCAAAAGGTCTCAGAAAAAGACCCTAAATGTTTATAGAGTGCAGAGATACATAACTCACTTAGGGTGATTCTGTTTATGTTAATAAACATTCTTATTTGTGTTATACTTAGTGTAGGGTGGATCATCATCTAATTTCACTGTACACCAAAAAATCATGAAAATAACACTTGGATTATTATTAACTAGAACCTTATTAAAGTTTTTTTAGATGATTATATTTGGATTTCACAGAGGATAATCAAGAGGGGAATAGACTTACATTAGGCAGGCTGTATAGCATATTTCCAAGAATGAATTTGCAGTCAGGGATCTGAATTGAGTTAAATTTGTCATTTACTTTTGCTCAACTTTGGACCAATAAAATTAATCTCAGTACTTTGATACCCTCATCTCTCCAATAAGGATAATAGTCCCAAATCTTTGCACTTTTTTTTTTAGATTAAAATGAAATAATACAAGTGAAGTTGTAGGCACTGGGCCTTGCACATATACAGCTTAGCATTAAACTGTACTAGGTACTCTCTGTTATATTTCTGTCTTGATCTTGTCCTCTGAAAAGCTGAATCCAACCACTTGGATATGGCCAGTTGAAGGACTGGGCAAGATGTTACAGGGTAGTGGGGAAGGGAAGTATTTATTTCCCCTATCTACTTTCTTGCTGGGCTTCAATTTTGGCATTAGCTGCACTCTTCTACCTGTAGCCATTGTTTTGGTCCAGTGACCCTCCTATAGCTAAGAGTTCAGAGTCAAGCTCCTTGGGTCTAGGAATAGTCATGGTTTTTCTTCCCACTGTTCCTTTACGTGCTTTCTCCACACTGTTGTTCCATCATCATTTTTTGGTTGTTGTTCCTTTACAGTCTCTCTAAACTGTCTCTATGAAAATTTCTTCAGTTAAATTCTCTGTATGTGCTATTAGTTGATGCTGAGACTTTGACTGTATAAAATAACAATAAAGACTATATTGGGCATAAGTGAGAATTTTGAACTTGACAAATAATTAAATATTGAAAGAAGCTAATTCAAGAAATTCTAAATGCACTGGGAAGTTTATTGGGATGGTGGCAATTTGTACTTGTGATGTGAGCTCAGCTTTGAACTCTGGAGTTTGTTTAGATGGCAGGGACTAGTGGGAAGGAAGGGTGGAGTTCTTTATTACATGCTTAAAACTAGGAGAGCATATCTATAGTGGCAAATAAACAGGAGGATTATGGAGAAAGTAAGGAATTGTGACTAGATATGATGGGCACTTAAGAGTCATGGTAGGTGGAATAATACTGGTCTTCTAGAAATGACTGTGCCCTAATTCTAGAAACTTGTGAATGGCAAAAGGGCTTTGGAAGATGTGATTAAATTAAGGATTTTGAGATGGGGGATTATTCTGGTATGCTCAGTGTGCATACAGGGATCTCTAGGGAGGCAATAGTGTCATCATCAGAGAAAGAAAAGTGACAATAAAACAGAGGGAAAGGTTTGGAGATGTTACCTTATTGGCTTTGAAGAACAACAAAGGGACCAAGAGTCAAGGGAAGCAGGTGGACTCTAGAATCTGAAAGAAGCAAGGAAACTGATTCTCCTCTAGCTTCTCCTAGAACCTCTAGAAGCAGTACCCTGGTAACTTATTGATTTTAACCCAGCAAGACTTAAGACCTATAGAATTATAGTAAGTGTTTTAGATTGGAAAATCTGACACCTTGTTACAATACCAAGAGGAAACTGATATGTGGGCAGTAGGAGATAGGATGCTGGATTTCGGCAGTTGAGAATTTTGGATTTTTATCTATGGTAACCAGGAACCACCATAGATTTCTGACTAAAAACTCAGATATAAAGAAAACAATATGTTAGGAGGGTGGATTAGAGTTTGGTTTCAAAAAGCAAACAAGAAAGATAAGCTTTACAGTAGTGTACATGGGTGGTTGTGGCAGTACAACTACAGATTAAGTGTATACTCTGAATTGATGGGAAGTTTCCAAGTATGAACAATTGATAAGGAAGAGCTGTTATTAGAATATGATGACTAGTGGAGAGGCCAGCAAAAGAAAGGAAAATTTCAAACCTCTGATCCTTAATGTTGTGAAATGGTCGTAAACACAGTATATATGAAGTGTCTGCTGAATCAATTGCTATTGAAATTCTAATTTAAATATTTATACACAGAAGAGCTAATTATTATAATTCAGAAATATCTTGCATTATTTCTGTTAAGTCCCTTCCAAGGATTCATCAAGACATACCACCATATATATGACACTGTAAATCATTAACCTTTCCCCCTTTTTAAAAGTTTCATTCTTTCTTTTTAGAGGAGATGCAAACTTGATTGGATCCTTTCTGTACTAGTAATTACTTATTTGGTAAAGTGAAAAACAACTTGAATAGTAAGCTTCAGGTTTTCAACAACAACAACAACAACAAAATGGAAACAATCTTCAAAAATGGGGATGAAGAAGAATCGTATGTCAAATATGTGTAGAGGGTAGTGGCGATAGCTGGTAAATCAACTCCCTTCCCAGCTGTAATGCTGTTCAGAAGCTACCACTGTTTGGATTAGGAGCATTTCCTGATTAGTGGAGAATATTTGGATGAAAAGCCAGTAACTCAGTATTAACTCTCTATACCACCTCACTATAGAAAAAGTTCTGCTTGCTAATAATACATTTCTAAATGATCTTCACAAAACATTTGCAATGCCTGGCCATCTGAGACAGGGCTTAACTGTCTAACTTGTCCCTCTTTTTAATGTTAAGTGCTAAATTACCAGTGCTAACCAGTATGCCAGCTACAAAAACACAGAACCAGTGAATGCCAGTGATATGCTAAAGCCAACCATTCATTAAGCCATTATTTGGTGATTTTTCTTCCTTAAAGCTTATACCAATACACTTCCACCTATCTGCTTTCCTCCTGACACCATTTCAACTTTCCCTCCTCAACCAGAAACTGGTTTAAAAGTCTTGACCATGGTTTAATCATTTGAAATTCCTTAGAAAATGCTGTGATCAACCTAAATTGGATATAACTTTGCATTCTAGTGTTATTTTAAATCCCCTCCTTAAAATTCATATTATGTAATAATACTATATTTTGCATCTTAAAAATAGCTTGTGCTGTGATATTTACAAAATAAATGTTCATTACTCCTCAGTTTCAAAATGTTCCTCCTCTCTGGTGCTGACATGAAAACTTCATTTAGGGACAGGAAACAGTTTTGCCTTGAATACTCTCTTGTTTTTTTGTTTTGTAGCAGAAAAATCCTAAATACTACACAGCAAGAAAATGCAACACTGTTCATTGCTGAACAACCTGAAGATAGGAATTTTGCATAAAAATCAGGCACCTTCTAGTCATCCCCCCAAAACCATTCAACAAAATCCTAAAATACAATGAAGATTGTAAAACAACTTTAATTTGAAAAGGCAATTCTACTTAAAGTTTAAAGCACTGCCTTACCATTAGTCAGGGAGCTGAAAGGGCCTGAAGTTACACCCGTACTAATTTTTATCTGAACCAAAATGCAGAAACTCCTATACGCTAACCTGGCCAGGTTACCTGGAGTGCCTGAAAGTAGACAGGCGCTCCCTCCTGCTCTCTGGCCCACAGCCCTGTGGACCTCCCTCCTGGCTCCAAGCCCCAGGACCCGCGCGCAGGAGATGCTCAAAGGAAAGCAGAGTTGCTCACCGGTGAGGAACCAGCAGCAGGCGACAGCGACCCCTCGGCTGTCATGGCGCAGGAGGGCCATGGCTGGAGTGGCTACAGTGCTCGCAGTGCTCCGGGATGAGCTGGTTCAGAGGGCAAGACCTGGCAGGACTGGACTCGGGCACCGCGCTCTTCTGGCCACTTCGACGGTCTTCTCTGGTCTCACTCGGTGGCCCCAGGCGGCCGCAGCGTCCAAGCGCGGCAGAGGAATGATTTCCTGTGTTTTCGTCGAATGCCTGTAGGTCAGCTCCACGTTTTTCCCATCCAGACGGATTGCCACATCGCCCGCCCCTTCGTGCTCTTGGTCTCTGAAATCTCACTGGCAGCCTCCCAGGCTCTGTCCGAGACATGGACAAATAAAGCCAGCTTCGCGGGTCGGTGTTTAGGCTAAAGTCCACAAGCTGCGAAGCAAACCTTAAAGGGACATCTCTTTCATTGAGAAGGGGATCTCGCTCTCTGTGCCAAATCCCTAAGGTGGTAGGAAGGCGGGCAAGGACTGGACCTTTAGAGGGTGTCGCTAGTCCTGTGGCTCCGCCTTCACACTCTTTACTTCTCCCGCGTCTGGGCAGGAAGGGCACTTTCAAAGTGTCCGGGCTCTTCTGGCCTTAAAGGGAGGCTGCTTTCCTGGGTCCTATTGCGCAGAAGGGATCATCATCATTTCACTGTCTGTGAAAATGAGCAGATCTGATACCCACTCTTCTTGCCTGCAGACGCTTGAACTTTGCTTTGAAGTCCCCACCACCCGATATGCTTCACTGAGGGCTTTGCTTTTCTTTGTGGAGAGTTTGCTTCCTTTACATGACTCCTTGTTAAAGGGTGGTTGTAGATAAGATTTTCTTTGGAAAGATAATAAGATTGGGAGGTTGGGGGTGGGGAGGAAGAAAGATGCGGGCGAGAGGGTAGAGGGAGGGAAAGAAAGGGAGGAAAGCAGTTTCCTTAGAAATGGAATGTGTGTGGGCTATTTTGTTTAAGCTGAATTGGGATGTTTGTACACTGGGAATTGAATCTAATAAAAAAAAAACCTCAGTGTACTGTTTTGTTTTTCTTGCTACAAACTTTAATGAGTAAGTGTGCTTTAAGTCGTGTTCCTGTCAGTCTTCCTGGGAGAGTGGGGCCAAAAGACTTGCCTAGGAGTTTGCAAGCTTCTCTTGCACGGCGGATTGAATAACCTCCCCGAGTCAAAAGCCACATTCACATGTTGGTTTCAACAAATTTAAAAGCAGTGTGCCTTAGTGGTTTTAAGAATTCAAAGGTGACAAAAGAATGGATGAGTGGACTTGTGTGTACAGGTGTTGGAGGGAATCAGTTCAAGTATTTGAATGTCTCTATCAGGGTAGGTCTAGGCAGGACAATAGTGCCACCCAAAGGAGGGCTCATTGCCTAGAACACAATGCAAGTAACAAAAGCCTGTAGGGATGTGGGTAAGCCTGCAGGGGTGATTGGATATACTGTTAAATAGAGGAGTGCAGCAAGTAGAAGATGAAGAAGACAAATATTAACAAAATTTAATGAAGGTCAAAAATAGGGTGAGCAGAGAGTCTGAAGACTGTCAAATCTCAGTACCATGACTGTTAGCCAAGGAATTCCTTTTCTAATTGTTGTATTTTAACTAATTCATTACTTAGTAAGTACATTATAAACCCTATTTCTCCCTATTTTTTGATTTCATAATGACTTTAAAAAATTCTAGCTTTAAATTTACACAAATAAATCTCTAGAAAAATAGTATTGTATTGGGTCAGAGTTCACTCCTATTATGCATTATTGGGATTCCCTGGCCTGAATTCAGTGTTCTCATATTTTTCCACAGAAAAAATATGTATATATTTCATCTTCCTGTTTATAGTCTCAGTTATATCTTCTGCTTCTCAATATGATCCATGGGGCCTTGCAAAATAATAAGTATCAATTATAGCTTGGGTATTGAAACATCATAATAAATAATTTCCCAACAATATTTCCTGAAATGGTTTGGTTTCAAAAATACATAATGAAGTATATCTATGTGTGTTTGTGTGTATATATACATATAGAGAGAAATGTGTTTATATATGTGTGCAAATGTATATTCATGTGCTTATGTGGCATTCCAGTAAATTGTAATGCATTACATGAGCGAAAAAACAAAAAGTGGTTTTTTAACATATCATAGAGAAATAATATGGGGTTAAAATATCCTTATAATATGATCAAGGCTATTATCTATTAGAACTTTTCCCTTGGGTGGGGAGTTAGAATATACTTTCAATTTAAATATTTGTATTTCCCTTGGACTTAAAAACTTCAAGGTCACAACTATTACTACCAGTGATAGTATTAAAATTATTTTCAAATGTGCTATGATTTTTACAACAATGCTGATTGATATCATGTAAAACCATTGCAAATGTACAGAGTGAAAAATAGCTATTGCTGTGTAATTATATTTAGAATAAGTACTCATTTTCGAACCACAATAGCTCTAAATACAAAGCTATGTCAAGCAAACTATTTATTTATTCTGATACAAAGACATTAAGAAAACTAAGAGAAGATAAAATCTTGCATAGTGTCACCAACTAGTAATTGTATAAGTACACTAAATGACAAATTTTAAACTCTAAACTAATACTTTTCTATTTTAAATGAGACCTGATTTGATCAGACTTCTTTCAGGGTTTGGAAGCAAGAGTGAAAATTAATAATACACTAAAAGATAGAAGACATAAGTGGTTAAGAATTTGGAAATTACCAGTCTATGAATAAGAGTAACTAGTATTATTAGCCAAAAATATTGAAAGGAAAAACATTATTCTTGGATTTCATCTAATATACCAAATAGATTATTAGAATCAGTAAGGTTCTGGAGTCACGCTGCTTGAGTTGAAGCTCTGGAGCCACAATGTGTTAACTGGGTGATATGGGAAGTCATTTAGTTTCTCTAAGCTTCAGTTTTCTCAAATGAAAAATGGGGATGGAAATAGTAACCTTCTCTAAAGATTGTCATGAGGATTAAATGAGGCTAGCTATAAGCATTTAGCACCATACCTGATTGAAATGAATGCTCAATGGAAAGGAATCATTCTTTCCAGAAGATTCTGGTATTAAATGGACAATTTAATTGGTATTAAATGGACAATGGAAATGTAGGGCAGGTGCTGTATGTGAGAGGTCCTTTAAGAACTGAAGCAACCTGCTGGCCATCAGAAAGGGAATTTTAGTGTTTAGCTAAAACAACTCCATCAACTCCTATTATTATTTCTGGAATCCTCAGCTTTAGAATATTTACTTCAGATTATGGAATTATATTAAAAATATGCCTATAATATTAGCATACATGAAGACATCAGAACCCCATATAATGTTAACCAGAATTTGCTTTTTAAATTCGATAGCTATCCAAAGGATTTTTTAAGCAGAAGTAAAGATAGTTTAAAACTCTGCCCCTGGTGAATGCCTAGATTCTTTGGTAATAAGATCATGGGTCTTAAAGCGACAGGATTAAAAAAAAAAAAAAAGGTACTCCCACATGGAAGGTGTTTAGAAAATATATAAGAAAATCCCAAAATGAAATTTTTAAAAATTTAATATGAGATTTCAAATAAAGTTTAAGGTAGCATCAAAGAGTGCTTTTACCCACTCCTCATCCTCTTCACTCTGGGGAGTTAGAGGTAGGTGGGGTTGTCTAGAACTGCTTTTCTCTCTTTCTCCTTTTTTAAGGATATCATAAAGATTATTTAAGATTTTATTCTGCTCAGGGGAATGTACTCCAAGATAGAGATGTGGGCTAATTCATAAGGCTTACCCATTTGGGCAACTTAATCTAATTCAATAATTTTTAAGTTTCTGCTCTACATTGGGTTTCAAGACCATGCTATCCAGAGGTAAAAATGGGTAGGACAGTGGATCTTATTTTGCCAATCTGCTGTCCATTAATTTCTTTTACTTGTTAATAAGAACAGAACATAATTAGTTTTTTCCTCAATTTTAACATTGGCATGTTTCATTTTAAGTTTATAAAATTAAACAGTCTGAATTAGTTGTTGCTGTTTCAGCGTGGAAACTCATGATTGCTTCCTCTATGACCAAAACAAAATCACAGTGATGTGGAGCTTGAACTTCACCACTAGCCAACCATTTGTTTTTTGTTATTACGTAATGTTCTTATGTGCATGTTTTTTCACTTAAAATATAAAATAGGTGTTCCTCCCAGCCTATTTCCTGAACACATCTGTGCCAGAAACCTGGTCCAAAGACGGGCAACTGGTTCTTTTTTAAAAAAAGGAGGGAGGGAAAGTACTTCAGCTCAGAATCCTGATGAGGTGCCCTTCTTAACATGGTAGGAAACTTCCCGACTTATTGGCAGACTTCAAAGTGACACATCAGGGTTATAGCAGGGAGGACATACCAGGGTGGTACCTTGGCAGGAATGTTCAATTCGTGGTGCTCTCTGACTCAGAATAACAACCACTGATGAGCAGAAACAATTTAGCTGTACTGCTGGGTCCCCTCATTTGAAATATTAGTTGTATGATGTTTTATTATATTATACAGTTAGGTGATTCTAGGTTCATTTACTTATTTTCCTTTAACTAGTTTCTAAAAAGGAAAATAAAGTAGATTGGCTCTAAAAATCCCAGGATTACAACCAGTAGTTGATTAATTAGTATTTGAAACCAAGATTAATGTTTCTTGTAATAGAATTGGGCCACTAAACATGTATGTGGCAAAATACCCTGTTGTTAATAGAAAATTAATATATTAAAAGAGAAGGAGTCTTTTATTTGGCAGTACATAATTTTATACATTTCTTCAAAAGAAAGTATTACATATTTGGCTTTTATTTGGCTCTGAAATAAGACTTAAATAACTTGTTTTATAATAATTACATGCCTAGTTTTTGTCTGTACTACTAGACTAAAATCTATACCAAGATAGTCAATTACTCATTTTCATCTGCTACAGACTTTGCCCTTATGTATTTCATTCATCCAAACATTTAGTCAAACATTTCCTTCTGGGCAGCAAGAAGTCTCTTAGGACCTGGGGATTAAGAAATGCTCAGGGGGGCTGGGGATATGGCTCAAGCGGTAGCGTGCTCACCTGACATGCATGCGGCCCAGGTTGGATCCTCAGTACCACATACAAAGATGTTGTATCCACCGAATGAAACTAAAAAATAAATATTAAAATTCTCTCTCTCTCTCTTTCTCTCTCTCTTTAAAAAAAAAAGAAAGAAATGCTCAGGTGCTAGGTCCTTTCCTCAAGTAAATTTACAAGCTGTTTGGAGATAAATGCATAGAATATACTTTCTAATTGCTTCTGACCTCCCAGAATCAAGAATGAATAAAATCAACAGGGCTTCTTAGAGATAAAGGGCAATGGAGGTAAGCCTGTGGCAAGTGGGCAGGGAATTTTATAGGTCAGCATTAAAGGTAATGGGCATTGGAAGGAAAGGCAACATAAAATGCATGAATAGATTGAGATCAAAGTAAAGGGAGGCAAGTGAAGTTGGAACCAGATTTGAAAAGATCTTAGAAAGATGCCAGTGAATTTGGACTTCTTACAAGCATCAAATATTTTCATGTTTCTGAGTGATATACACAAATATGGTTTTTACTGTTTTTTTTCTTTTTTGTTTTCTGACCTGGTTTGATTCGTCATTATTTTTATAGTAGTAAAAACTAAAATATGTCACAGGCATGGAGCACACTGTGAAACTTTTCCCAAGATTTTTATGTAATACTTTCTTTGAAGAAATGTATAAGTATTTACTACCAATAAAAGCATATGCACAACCTGAATAAAGCTGGATAAATTGTTCATTATTCTTTTCTGATAAGAGAAGATAACCTTTGTTGGCCCTTTTAAAATTTGAAGAGGATAAATATGAAGCCACTTGTCATGATATCAAAAATTATTAACTACTCCAATAAGACCACATATAAAAGGTATTTAAACAGCAGTAATTATGTACTGCCAACGTGAAATATATTAATTGGGGGTGGGGGCAAAGTAGATTACTGGGATGAATGTATAATCATCCAAATCTTTGTTCTGTGAAGTGATTTCTGCTTTGAAAAGTCCTCACTGTTGGAGGAGACATTGGGGCTCTCCATGAATGTCAGCCATGACTAGTTTATCCCCCTTCAGAATAGGAAAGGGTGGAAAACCCAGAGAGTAGAGACAGACTGGGAGTTTGAAAGCCACTGAAGTCACTCAAATGAAACAAGAACCTAAAGCCAATGTGAGTAGGCAATGACAAAGGATTTCAGGATTAGAAAAGAAGGTATGGAAATTTTGAAACTAAAGCTGTGAATATCAGAATCTGCCTAGATTTTTCTTTCATATGGGCCCAGATATTCCATGAAAGAACAAAGACTTTCAATGATCTGCCATGGAGTTAGAACTAAATTTATGTGATCCATAGAAAGTGATAGAAGAGGTAATTTTTCAAATAAGTACATTTGCAAATTTAATAGTGAAATGATACTATTAATTAAGCAATTGTTTATTTGCATAGTAGGGAAATTTTTCATAGTCACAAAAATGCAGGGTATAAAAAGGAGACTGGAAACTAGGATCCTAAATTTCTCTCTCAAGCCCCAGTTATTAAGAGGTAATTCAGTGTTCCTCCTCTTCTTTTTTTTTTGCCACTTCTTCCACCCCTGGGGTTTGACTTTTTCTTTAAGTTGTATTGAGAAGAACATATAAAATGGAATAATATATGACCAAGAGAATTAGTTTTCCTTAGAACAAGAGTACAGAAATTTGTTGAATCCTTTGAACAACAAAAAAAAAGATGAGTTCAGGATATGAGAATATAGAGGAATTGGTAGATTCTGAGATGGGAATTTGACCTAGAGTGACTACAAAAGAGTGGAAAGAGCATCCAGACATTAAGGCCCAGTTACGACTTAAAACAGTACCATCATTTGACAGCACCTGGCAGCTCTACTCGTGAGTCTTGGTGCTATTCATGCTATCCATGGCCCTACCAATTGCTATGTAATAAGCAGAAGACTCAGTAACTCAGAGTCCTTCATGAGCTGTTGTGTTGGCCTGGCTATGATCTGAGTCATTCTACATATGAATGCCTTTGAATACAACATAATTTTCAATAGCCTAGGCCACTTAAAACACTCCAAAGATGGTACCTGGACACTTAGAAGAGTTGTGTTGGCTAGAGAGGAAGGTAACACTTTCTCATCCTTTGATTGATGAACCAGATTGTCATCTCCATCTGGATAATCATTCCTATGCTAAGTAATACAATTTACTATTTTGTAAATTTATAAGAGATGCTTCTGAGTTGGGGATGATTAGAAGCATCTCTTATACGTTTACAAAATAGTAAATTGTATTACTTAGCTTAGGAATGATTATTCAGTGCCTAGCAAAATTGGACATGGAAGTGCTTAGAAATTAAGCCTGGAAATTTACAAACAATATGTGTCTGGCACTTGGCTATGTTAACCAGTTATATATGCTAATCTCTTGTAAGATCTTTTTAATAATTTTTTTAGTTCTTGATGGGCATTTATTTTATTTATTTATATGTGGTGCTGAGAATTGAACTCAGTGCCTCACACATGCTGGACAAGTACACTACTGCTGAGCCCCAGCCCCAGCCCTCTTGCAAGATCTTATATCTCATTTTTACTATTCCCCTTAAATTACAAAAGCAAGCATAATAAAGAATTTTAATGTAAATTAGTCTAACAATGTAGCAATGTTTAATTTTCCTATCATCTCTGCTTAATTTTGAAATTGTTTTATATTTTATATCACTAGAAGTTGACAAGTGAATTAGAATTTTCTTTTTGTGTTGATCAAAGTAACTATGATAAGTAAAAATGTTATTTTTATTTCATGAAAGTGTCTTAATAAAAACCTCTTTTGTGTGGACTGAAATAACAAGTGTGTTTGGCAATAGTAAAATGAACAAGAAGAGGAGAAATATTTCCAAAATTGTGGAGAAAGGACCTCCAAAAATCTACTTCTCTGTGAAACAATGAAAACACTGGGAAATTTTGTCAAAATGTTTTTTTAACACAAAATTAATTAAACTTAAAAGAAATTTTAAAAGAATCAAGAAAAAATATGAAACATTTTTAAAATGAATAAATCTGTGACATTTTAATTTATCCTATTCCAATTCTCTTGTCACCTGCAGTTTTGTAGTAACTCTAAAAGTGAATGACTCACAATTAGAGTAGCTATGAAAACCAACAATCTGACAGCAACTAGAAGTGGTACAATGCATTTGGAATTCCTCAAATGCCCCTCCTAAGAGAATTAACACTGTTTGACTTTCATGGCAAGCAGTTTCCTGAAAGGCTTAATTCCCAAGATTTGCCTTTATTTGGCCTGATTCAGAGCTATCTCTGAGAAAGCAAATTCATTTCAGTGACATTTATTGAAAAAAGAAATGAGTGGCAATTGTTCAATACCATAGCAGCCTCAGGCAGCAATACCAGTCAGGGAATTGCTGACTAAAAACATCAGGAAAAACTGGGAAATTCAATGTCCACAGAGAACTTTTAAAAGGTTCTACTATTCCTGGATATCTAGGAGGACATGTGTACCTGCAGGCCTGCATGTTTGGCATAGAAAAACCTGAAAATACCCTTATCTCTCACTTCTGATTGACCTTGAGGCTCTGTGAAATTAGGAAATGAAGGCTAAGGTAGAGTTGTACACTGCCTGATGGCACACTTCTGACTGTCCTTGAGGCTCTGTGCAATTAGGAAATGAAGGCTAAGGTAGAGTTGTACACTTCCTGGATGGTGCAATGCAGATGTGCTTCCAATAGAGAGAATGGGGAAAAAGTGTGGGAGGTAAGGAGGGAAAGGGAGAGAGAGGGAGGGAGGGAGAAAAAGAAGGAGAGAGCAACTTTGGCAAATACTGGAAGTCTTATTGTTCAAAGTTATTTAAGATAATCTCTATTTAATAATTAAATGACCATTGAGTTTGAATCAGAGAATTTTGCCCATAATAAACAAAAGATAAAAACTTTATAGTGTTAGTCCACGAAAGTCACTAAACAAACATTATCATCATCATCATCACCTGAAGCAGAAGTAACAATGGACAACAACAAGAGCAAGCTAAAGAGAATGAGAAATTTGGTTTCCAAAATTGCCATATTCTTTTTATAAATTCACAGTTCACATATAATATGTGACAAAGAAAAAGGAAAGTATAACCTAAACAGAGGTGGGGGGTGGGGTGGGATGAGCAATAGAATCTATCCCCTAGTAATCTAAAATGTTGAGCTTATTGGAAAAAAACCTTAAATTAGTTTTTATAAATAGCTGAAATTATTTACAAAGAAAAACTAAAAAAAAAAAGTTTCAAAGAACTAAAAAGAGTCTAATTAAATATAAAATAATGATGTCTCACCAAATATATAATATTAACAAAGATGTAAAATGGGAAGTATGAAGTTATAAATATAATTGCTAAAATGAAAAATTTACAAGAGGGATTCAAGAGCAGATTTGACTTGGCAGAGGAAATAATCAGTGACCTTTAAGATAGGTTAGTTGAAAGATCCAATGTAAGGACCAGAACAACAACAACGAAATACACAAAAGAAAAGAAAAATAAGCAAGCACACCAAATTATGCAGGATGAGAATCCCAGGAGGAAAGAAGATAATAAAACAACGTTTGAAGAAATGAGGGCTTAAAATTTCAAAGTTAATGGAAAATGTTATTTTTCATATTCATAAAGCTCAATGAACTCTAATCAGGATAGAACCAAAGAGAGTCATACCTTGACTCATAGTCATGCTGTTAAAAAGATAAAGAAAATAATGAAAGAATCAAAAGTACTCAATCTATACTAGTTCTTAATAAGATTGACAGCTGACTTTTCATGAAACAACATTAAGGTGAGAAAGAATAGGATATATCATTAAAATTCCTAAAAGACAATCACTTCCAGTAAAATTGTCCTCTGGGGGAATAAAAAAGAAGAGAAATTTAGATATTCCCAGATATGAAAAATCTGAGAGAAGTCATTGCTAATAGACCTGTTTTATAAGAAATGCTAAAGGAGTCCTTCATTGTAAAGAAAAAGGACACTGAACAGTAACTCAAATTCACATGAAGGATTAAAGAATAACAGTAAAGATAATTACATATGTAAAACATAAAGGAGAATAAAATGTATTTTGTTTATAACTTTTTTCTTTTATCATATTTAAAAGAAAATATGGAACAATAATTATAAAATTGGGTCTGTGGGCTTACAATTAATAAGATGTAATTTGTGTGGCAATAATGGCACTAACCAGGGTGGGAATTGAGTATATTGGAGCAAAATTTTATATATCATTAAATGAGTCCTAACCAGGTTATTATAAGATAAGGTATTAATTATAATACTCAGGTCAACTATGTTGAAACTAACTATGAACATTGTGTAACAGAAACAGCAAGGCAATTACTATGGTGTACTATGAAATATCTATTTAACAACACAGAAGCCAATAAGGAAGGAATATAGGAACTCTCCTTATACCATACACAAAAACTGACAAAATAAATTGTATACCTATATATAAGAGCTAAAACTATAAAATATTAGTAGAAACATATTTGCAAATCATAATGACCTTGGGTTAAGCAATAGTTTCTTGGCTACAAAACCAATAATGCAAATTAAAAATAATATACAAATTGAACTTTTGTACTTCAAAGACCACCATCAAAAATGTAAAAATACAATCTATGAAACTGGATAAAATAGTTGCAAATATAAACCAAGAATATATAAGTAAATCTTATAACTCAAAAATTAAAGAATAGCTCAACAAATAACACAATTTAAAAGTGACAAAGAGTATAAATTATACTTTTTTTTACAAGGTATAGATAAAGAGGATCCATGAGCATATGAAAAGATGTTAGCATAATTAGTTTTGGGAAAGTCAAATTAAGACCACAACAAGATACTGCTTACTACCCATCAGGCATGGCTGTGAGATAATAACAAATGTTGGAAAGAATGTGCAAAATTTAACACATTTATAGATTGTTTATGGGATTAAAAATGGTGTAACCAGGTTAGAAAACAATTTGTCAGTTCCTCAAAAAATTGAACAGAATAATCATAGAATTATCATATGAGCCAGCAATCCGATTCCTAGAATATACCCAAAAGAAATGAAAACATATCTTATGCACCAATATTCAGTGTAACATTCTTTGTAATTATAAAACACTAAAAATAAAAATGTGCACCTTCAGATGAGTGGATAAAATGTGGTATATCCATACAATATTATTCAACCATAAAGGAATAATTTTCTGAAACATGCTACAACATGAGTGAACCTTAAAATCATTAAGTGAAAGAAGCATTATACTAAGTGAAAGAAACAAGGCACAAAAAGCCATATATTGTGTGGTTCCACTTAAATGAAGTGTCCAGAATGTACAAGTCTCTAAAGAGAGTAAATTCCAGGAGAAGAACAGAGAGGGTACTAAGAATTGGTAGCTAATATATAAGAGATTTGCTATTTGAGCTTATGAAAAGACTTCTAAAATTAGATAGTGGTGGTGATTGTACAACTTTATGAACCTACTGAAAAGAAGTGACTTATATTACTTAAAGTGGTAAATTTTATGTTATCACAATAAAACCATTGTAACAAAAAACAATACTCTGCTAATAAACTGCAGGGGGAGTGTAGGGTTCAAGAAAGTACTATGTGCACTGTAGTACAATTAATGAAGAATAGTTTTTAAAAAATATTTTGGTAAAACCAATATGTCTGTGTATTTATTCTGTTGTATCAGAAAACACAAGTAATTCACAATTACTACCAGTCATGATTTTCATTAATGTGTATAGATAATAAATTGTCACTTAAAATAGTTTATAACAAGTTGGCTACTATGCACATAAATTCAGAAAAGTGAATAATGTGGTTTTTATCAACTTTTAGCTCAATGAGTGTAAAAGTTCTAGAGAACAACATAAAATACTGTACTGACAATGATTATGAAACAGAAAAATAAACCACTAGACTTCCTTGAAATACGCCACTCTTCACTGGTTTAAAATGATAGTAGTTGATTTATTATTTGGTTGAGGCACTGGTTCAATAATATTACAAATTAGAACAAACTCTTAGATAATATAAAATTCTAGAATATCTCTGTTCACAACATTTTAAGGAACTCGTGTTAGACAAGAAAACAGAGTAGAGAGCATATTCAATGGAAAAGAATTTGAGGAATCAACAAGACCATGGGCAAAGTGGACCATAGAGGGATGTACACTTGCCTTTAGTTCTCAGTTCTACCATCAAATCTGCAATTTTAACTGTCCTAATAAAGTTAGATGTTTTAAAATTGAAAATAGGAAAAACTGTTGGATATAGAAATCCCAACAAGTTTCCAATTTCTGATGGTCTATAATTAGCTCCAGTTGCTTATTTTAAGAATTATTCCATCCCCTTTTATTATTAAGCAATGGAATGAAATTCAAAGTAGCCAAAATGAAATTGAGAGTTTTAAATTGTCTGTTGTAGAAGGGAGTTTTAAGATTTTTCTTGAAATTGGAGAGAGAGAGAGAGCTAGAGAGAGAGTGCATGCGAAAAACCAAATTGACTGTTTATTAGTCAAAAGATAAAAATAATCAAGTTAGCAAATTAAGATTCTGTGTCTGGTTGTATCCTAACTTTTAACACACACACACACACACACACACACACACACACACACACACACCAGCACATAATCCACAATATAATAATGTTCTGTGCAGGAACACAAACTGAGGTTATTTAAGATTTTCACATATTTAGTTATTGCCTCTGCAATATTTTACCCCTTTTCTTTATTGATGTTACATTACAGCTTCTTAGACTTACATGTGATGTTATCTTTTACCACTCTTTGCAAAGATCTTGTCTATTTGCAAATTTAAGAAGAGTTTTGTCATTTCATAAAGACTCACAGAAAAAAATTGTTACTCATGTGATATTTCATAATTAAATCAGAATTGCTCTATTTTTAAATATGTTTTGAGTTTCACAGTTTCCTCATTAGGAAGCCTGAGTAAATATCTTAAATTTATTTTAGTTTTTAGAAACCCAGAGTCACTTAATAAATGGAACTGCTGAAACTGAAACCTAAGTTTGGAGTTTTTATATTTTATTTTTTCAATTTTGTATACCCACAACCTGGGAACATTTAAAATTTTTTTTAGAGAATTTACTATATGCTAAGCTCATATTTCAATATTTTTCTATTTGTAGTAAACACACACAAAATATTAGAATAAATCTCTAGGACACATCTGTTTCCTGTTCATTGTGATATCATGTTATAAACTTTTGGAATGAAAAGTGGCATTTGAAAACCTCAAGAAATGACAATAGCAGCCACAGTGATGTGTTTTGGTGCTCTCTGGTAATGTGGGAACTGATTATTTATCTCAAAAGGCTTTATAAAACAAAGCAAACTTTGGGATACATTCAGTTGGAAAATAAACCTTGAAATGATATGGTTTCCAATAACAATAAATTACTTCAAAAAATAACTTGTTTTTTTTTTTTTTTACAAAATGCTAACATTTCTTAAACACTTGTCCATGTTGTTTTTATTAATTTTATAAGGTGGTTTAAAGTTGATGCCTGCAGGTGTGCCACACATATTATTCTTTCTTTTAGGTAAGAGTGTTGTTTAAAGCATCAGAAAACATTCCTAAATAGGTGCACAATTTTAAAAAATAGCATATTATGGGCAGGTTGCAAACTTCTTATTTGGAACAAAGTATATTGGAAGTTGGCCTTCTGATCTTTTTTTTTATTAGTTGTTCAAAACATTACAAAGCTTTTGACATATCATGTTTCATACATTAGATTCAAGTTGGTTATGAACTCCCATTTTTACCCCACATACAGATTGCAGAATCACATCTGTGACATATCCACATTTTTACATAATGCCCTATTAGTAAGTGTTGTATTCTGCTCCCTTTCCTATCCTCTACTATTCCCCCTCCCTGGCCTTCTGATCTTATTAACCAAATATAACTTAATTTAATATGAAAAATCTAAATTAGGGACTTGAGATTTAGATCCCTTTAATGAGAAAACATAACCAACTGCCTTATTTGAAGAGGAATAGGTTTGGTAAGCATACACTGAATATCAGAGGATAAAATCCTATAGTGAGGTGTAGAAAAATTTGTCTCTATCTACTCTCCCCTTCAGTCCTTCCCCTTCTCATCTTCTTCACTGGGAAGTTTCTGCAGTTTTTGGTTTTCACTTTTTTTTCTGCAGAGAACAAAGTTATCTTACTAGGAAAATGGTCTCTTTGATCATATACATGAACATATTTAAATGTGTACTTATGCATGTGTTAGGGGACAGACATATGGGGATGGTGGAAACACGAACATTCTATAAAATGAGTCCACTGTGCTGAACCCCAAATGCTTTCTTTTCCAAGAAGCAATTTACCTGCAGCTGTGCCTAACCTAAGTGGACAGGATATGTCACATTCCTCAGCAAACTACTTGTTATCTGCAGGAGAAATGCAGACCCAAGATAATGTCCCTGAAGGTAAACTGAGTAGACTTTTGTGACCAGATCCTGAAACTCAGGAAGATAAGGATAATTCCTCCTAGGAATAAAATCTGTAGAATGTATAATGGTAAGAATCCAGTAGAACTGATCAGCATGGGCCAAGGTGACCTAGAATTGTTTCAACAATAGGTACTTGCAAGTCTGATGTCATCTTGCTATCAGTCATAAGTCAAGAGGTGGACAAGGGCGAGACTCTGTGGAAACTTCTCTAGAATCCCTGGAGTGCAGGAGAGGCATGTTGTTCCTCTTCTCTCTGAGAGGACCCACTCTCTCCATTGAGTATCCCCTTTCATTTGTCCTATCTCCTCAATAAACTTATTCCTGTTACTCTGTGCGACATGTGAAATCCTTCTTTGATGGCAAGAATCAGGGTTTAAAGGGAGGGTGGATCTTCTCACTGCCTCAGTTTCTCGGAAGACCCAAGATCTGTAACACATGTCCCCTCAGGTATTAGAAGTTATAACCAGCTGGGATTTTATGTAATAGTCAACAAAGATATTTTTACAGAGGTGGGACACAGCAGAGGGAACCATCAAGGCATGTTGTATCAGGAACTTTCCTACACCCAGGCATCAAGGTAAAAGGAGGCAGAGAGTATTACTACTGAGAGGTGGAGCCTCGGGAGGGAGTGGATATCCAGTAGATGTCCTCGTAGAATCTAGCAGCCAGTAAGGTGGGGTGAGGGACAAGCCTAGCGTGAGAGGAGCTAGGAGGACATATGAAATATCTGATTTCTTCTTTTTTTGTGTGCTCTCTAATAACGTGCAGTGTCTCCCACTGGTTTAAGGTGGGTGACGCCATTCATAAAAGCCAGTATCCTCTAACACAGACCAGGGTGGAAAGGACAGAGAATGGACATGGGGGGCATGGCAGCAAGCAGAGGCTAACTAACCCCCCATGGCCAATGCTTCATTTTCCTAGTTTGCTGATTTTCTGCCTAAGGTACCAAGTGAACTGACCTCTCAAGACTTTGTTTACTTACATAAGTGGGTATTGCTTCCTAAGTGGGTGGACAATGCACCATCCTGTGGGCACCAGAAGAAAGCGGGCAAGGCCTTCCTCTGCCCTACTCTCAAACCCTAATCTCAGATTATTGGGAGTGATGGTTGGGAGTGGTGAATGCTTTCTAAGTCCCTCTTAGTTCAGTTTCTCCACAATCTGGAGTTAATGACCAGGATGAGTCAAAGCCAGGGCAGAAATCATTTTGGAGGAGAGCTCCTGGGAATTCTTACACAGAACTAAATATGGATTCACATTCCTGAAACTAAAGAGCCCCAGGATGACTCTTAACCTCTTGTGGGTCTCAGCTCTCTCTGCCAATGAACTTTAAATAAAGCAGGACCTTGGTTATCATACTGACCCACCTCTTGTGGCTCGTTGTGCTCATAATGCTGGCATACATATTCCAGTTCGATGAGCAATCACCAGGCTAGAAGGGCTCTTTGTTCAAGACTGAAATATGATGTTTCTATAGAAATATTTCTATAAAATAAATGTTTTTTAAAACAAAATTCAGCATCTGATCTTAGTAAATACTGGGTCAGACCATATACGTACTTCAGTACATTTTTGAAATGAACTTTCTTGTGTTACTCTTGTTTAGGGCTTTGGTTCTCATTTTAAGAAAGAAACCATCTTGCAAAAATGCACTGAACAGTCCCTAAGAATGCATCTTTTTGGTATCATATAAACATGGACTGACATGAAGATAACCTAATGTTATTAATATGTCTGATTTTCTCATGGTTTGAAAGTTTTTAAAACTACGGCTTCAGGAAGGAAAAAATTTTTGGCCAACACATTGGAATTAACTGCTGTATTCTACTGAATAACTCCATTAATCCAATGTTATTCAGTTAGCAGAATTGAATTGAATACTTTCAAATTTTAAGACCAATATTATGATCACTATTGCTAATTTAAAAAAAAATTTCTAATTTTTTTCACTTTTATCAAAAATATAATGATACAATTGAAGAGGAAAAAATCAATACAAGAATGCTTAGAAAGATTTCAAACTTATAAATAAAGGAAATACGGACATTTAATTGTTTTACCATTGATCAAGCAGCCCTTAAAATTCTGCTGCTTCATGGCACAGTGTCCTCCTAATTATCTTGTCTGTCAAAATTTATATAGAGAAGGATCATAAGATCTCAGTCAAAATCCTCATGTTGTTAAATACAGATTTTCATTGGCTCATTAATTGACACAAACTATGAGACTCTCTTAATTCCTAGGGTAGGGGTAGGGTAGGGACTTAGAGAATAAGAGGGGGGCATGTGAAGGGAGGTCTGGTCACTTAGTCTAGTAACTGAGTCCATAGAGGTAGGTGGAGGTTTGTTCTACTAAAGGAAGGAACATAGGAAAACATTCTGCAGCTGAACCAGAGAGGCTATGTATTGTTCACTTAAGGGAGTAGGAATCTACGACTTTGGTTTCAATTGTGAAGTATCTGGGGTCAGGAGGAATACTAATCTGTGCTTTGACTGCATGTGGGTGAGGCTGATAAAGAGCTGGACTGCAAGGACAGGGACAGGGCAGAGGTGTCCTCGTGCAAGAGAAAGCCTTGAAGTAGAACTTCTTTTTTAAAATATAGTTTGCAACTGTAATTTAAAACTGCTAAATCTATCATCTGTTAATTGATAAATCTTTTAAATCCGCTTATCATTAGGATATGCAAATTCTGTTGTTAAGGAACCTGCAAAATGTCTTCAGAACTTGGAGAGTAGAGAGAATAAGGAAAGCTTGTGCTTTTATTTCCTGATTCAGTAAAGCACAAGCTTTCCTTATGGAATATTTATTATATGAAGTTTTATACAGCTGCCATAAAATATTTATCACTTAATATAAAAAATTTCCTTTAACTTAAAAAAGGTTTTTTCATGCATGTGTGCATATGTTAGATATTTGGTTTTACATATATATATGTAGCTATTTTATATATACTTATACACACACATATAAACAAATTATTATGTGTTTTTTGAAGATAACATTCCTCAGTTAAAGCCATGACCTCTGAAAAAGTTTTGAACAGCCACACTGTGACACAAAAACAGCCTTGTAAACAAGGATTTCTGGAAGTTTGATATACAAGGTCCTCCACCCATTTTCCTGTCACACAGGAAATGGCTTTTGTTGAAATGCAGTGTAACACTAAATAGCTGGCAGCCACTGAATGTGTTGCTTATTATTTGGATCACTTGATAGTTACATTTACAGGAAATCAAATGACTTTTAATAGATAGAAAGTACTGAGGTCAAATGAGAAAAGATAATTTAAGACTTGGTTATGAAACTTTTCAGGTATATCAATTAATGTTTAATACACACCAAGGAAAGCTTTATTCTTATAAATGCATATTTACAGTTTAGGTGCACATTTAATAATTATCTATGAATCTGAATTAAGACCCATAATCCTTCCTCATTTAATCCAGGTCTCCTAACATAGCCTATGCTCCAATGAGCTGTGATTGTAACAGTGGAACTTTTTGGCAGTGGAAATGGCTTCAGGGGAATGCAATAAAACATTTTACCCTGTAGCTTTTCAAATCATAGTATATTTAATTTTATTGAATATTGATTTTGGAATCAATATTTACAACCTGTTCATGAGTGTATCTACTGTTGTCCATATTAGAGTGGAGTTCTGGTTCTTGGACAATTTCTCAGAAAAAGTTTATTCCCTTGTTGGCATTGATTTGTGAGTCCACAAGGATATGGAAGGATTAGGTAGAGAAAATATTACTTAACCTCATGTGCTGCATCTGTTGAACCTTATACTGCTAATTAAGTGACTACTACTCTCAGGTAGGAGAGTTGGTATACATATTCATTCATTCATTCTTCAGAATTTATTGAGCATGAACTATATCTAAAGCTATTCTCAGGGACTAAATAAGATAGAAAAAGTCCCTGTCTTCATAAAGCTTATTTTTACATTGGGAGGAAACAATAAATGAATAAATGAAAAAAAATATCTTATAGGAATACATATATTACATGAATAAATATCACCCAGATAATTACAATAGAGTGACTGGTGGTCATCACTTGGACATCCAGGGAAGACCTGTTGTTATAGCAGTAAGTTTGTCACTAAATGGAATGCCTAAAACTCAAGTAGGAAAATCTATGAACCAATATTTTCTAATTTCTAGTTTATGAAACATAAACTGAACTTATAAGGAAAAAAACCAATAAAAACAAACCAAAAATCTATCCAGGTGAACTGGGGTTATGTTCAGAATTCAGCACCATGCCAGAAGAATCCACAACACTTATGTGGTGTCCAAGTAGAAAAAATAATCTGTTCGGCCTTTGAAAATGGAATGTGGAATTCATTAGTATTTTGAGAACCAGGTTTAGTTTTAAATTGTCATTTATAATGATTCCCTTAATCTAGTGTTTTCCAGGAAAAGAAAGACATTTCATTATCTGAAGCAGAAAAAACAAATCTTGAGAAATTCCAATTTAAAATTCTATGCTCTGGGCTGGGGTTATGGCTTAGTGGTAGAGCACTTGCCTCGCATGTGTGAAGCGCTGGGTTCCATCTTCAGCACCACAAAAAAAATAAATAATAAGACAAAGGTATTATATCATTGTAAAAGAACAAAAACAAACAAATAAAAAAACAATCCTCTATGCTCTATCTGAAGTGATAGAGAGTAAAGCATCTTTCTGTCCCTAGTTGAGTGAATGATATTTCATTGTTCAAATTAAAAATATTGCTTACATTAGTAGCCTTTATTCTTCCTGTTAAAGGGAAAGAAACATGTTCAATATAAGTATGATAATTAATCAGAGAATTACAATTAAAATAGCCTCAAGTGATAACTTCTATTAGAAACTTATTTTTATGAGCACCTATATATTTATAAAACTATGATCACACTATGTGTGCTATGTTTTTTATCCATTTTTTTCATTATGTAATTTTTCCATGCAATGTTTATTTATGATAATGTTTTCATGCTAGTGACTTTAAGTTGACACCATAATTTTTCATTATTTCATTTCATTGCATAGTTTTATTATGTCCTCTTCTATTGGACACTTGAGTCCTTTCCAATTGATGTTATAGTGAACAATGAACATTTTATGTACCTAATCAGGAGTAATCAGAGTGCAATAAAAGGATATATAATGGACACTTACCCCAGTCTAGGGAAATCACCAAAACTTCTCAGAAGCAAAACCTTTCAGCTGAAATCTGAGAAGACCATCTCTAAATGATGGAGAAAATCAGAACTGAGCTGAACATTATTTATCTTTATTCTAAATCTTTCCTTGACCATTAATTTAATAGAACAATTACTTAAAGGTCCTTGTTCTCACTGACCATCAGAATTAGAAAAGACACATGTGAACTTTTCTTGCTCCCTTTATTTCCTGCTCTCTGTAATATTAATAAAATGTTTTCATTTGCATAGGCAAAATAAAATTTGTTCTCCTTTTATTCCTGAAGAAAACTGAACACACTGATCATGCAACAAAATTTCTTGAAATGTCTGGAGTGTCATATTTGATAATAGTCTCATTGAATCAGGCATAACAAGTCCTCTTTAACAAATAAGCATTGTAATTCATATTTTGAATTAATGCCAACAAAACCCCCCTAGGAACCTAGACAGATATCTTCTCTGTGGCTAACAAAATAAGCCATATAGGTAATATGTAAGGCCACTTGCTGGAATCCCAGAAGCCCTGAATATTTGAAGGATCTTGAAAAACAAAATGCAACCTACATTTGCCATATCTTTGCTTATTAGAATCTTACATCCTTTAAGACACATTTCCAATATCATTTTCTCCATGAAGACTCAAGAAGTGATCATGGTTCATAGGAATTATAAACCACATCCCTGGAGTACGGTCCAGTAGTTAGGGTAACCCAAGGAATTGTAAAGACCAGAATAGAAAACAGTAAACAGATATGAGAATCAAAACACCAGGATTTAAAGTAGAGAGAATTTAAAAAGTAAAGACTAAGTAAGGATCCAACACAGAAGATAAATTCTTACATTTTAACTCAGTTGTGAATAGTGACCCACATCATGAGTCAGAAAAGATACAGAGAGAAAGAGAAAGAGAGTAGGATTCCTGGTTCATATGTGGCAATCTACTAGCTGAATTGGCTTTAAAGTAGTGTTTCTGACAACTTTCACTTCAGTCATGAATCAAATAGGGATTGGGGAGAGACAAAAGTTGTATTAATATTTCCTTTTTTTACATTGTTTATGATTTTACAAACTGGCTTGTATAGGTCCTAGGAAATTATTGGCATATGAGGCAATAGCTTTGTCTGTTACTTCTATTTCAGGTGAGATCGGTAGGTGAGACTATATTACAGCGAACGAAAGCTTCAGCATTCAGGAAACTAGTCCACTTAAGCCTGGAGAAAATAAGAGAGCTAGAGGTTGTAAAGAAATGTTCTAAGGTGACTCAGCTCTGGCCACCTGATTCCCAGTACAGTTGGAAACACAACAATGTTTTAAGAACAATTAAGCAAAATAAGAATTGCCTGCAAGAAAGCTCAGGAGTTTGCTCAAACTTTGAAAAAGTGATTTGGCTTTCTACAGACGAAGCACTATGATAAAGAGACCAAAGAAGCTTTCAAAAATTTATTTGTGTTCCATACAATGTTTGTGTACCTAGTGTTTAAATTCATCAGACAAATTTTTCTGAATTTTCTACACTGGTTTGTATTACAATATGACATAGGAAATTATCAACACTACACATTTATTTTCCTGTTCATGACTATATCTTACAAGTTTATGTAGGAATTTCAAGTAAAGTGTTGACAATTTGCCAATTTTTGTGTTGTTACTTCGATGGGAGGTAAAATTATGTTGAAAAGAATTTAAAATATCTTTTGGTATCAAGAAATTTTTGTGGTTCAGGAAATTTTAAGGCCTAATTTGTCAAATTCCTCAGAAAACATAATTCTTGCTTCTTACTAATAAAAGAAAGAATGTCACAGATCGATTTTAAAATTAAGGGGGAAAAAATAAACAAGGACAGTTCAATTTACTTTAAGGAAGTGAAATATTCAGATTCAAACCAGACTTGTGGATTGAGTAAATGGGTACTTGCTTCCTTTTCTGAACTTATCTTGAGTTAAGCAGATTCATAGATGGCTCAGATTTGCAGATATATTGTTGTAAATGAAGGTCCCGTTTCAAAAGAAAACCCCAAGTCATAAGAAATATAAAACACACTTTAAGTTTTGGTTGAAACCCTTGGAATATAAACTTCAAGGTCTTTCTAGATCATCATAAAGATTATATATATATCTGAAATCTGGTAGTCCTGTAATTTAGGAAATGTGTATCAGTCTTTTTTTTTCATACACAGTATTAACTTAGTAATCCTTTAGTTATATATTTCTTTTTTTATTGGTTATTCAAAACATTACAAAGATTGCAGAATCACATCGGTTACACATCCACATTTTTGCATAATGCCATAATAGTAACTGTTGTATTCTGCTACCTTTCCTAACCTCTACTACCTCCCTCCCCTCCCCTCCTATCTTCTCTCTCTACCCTATCTACTGTAATTCATTTCTCTCCTTATTTTTTCCCATTCCCCTCACAACCTCTTATATGTAATTTTGTATAACAATGAAGGTCTCCTTCTATTTCCATGCAATTTCCCTTTTCTGTCCCTTTCTCTCCTACCTCATGACTCTGTTTAATGTTAATCTTTTCCTCCTGCTCTTCCTCCCTGCTCTGTTCTTAGTTGCTCTCATTATATCAAAGAAGACATTTGGCATTTGTTTTTTAGGGATTGGCTAGCTTCACTTAGCGTAATCTGCTCTAATGCCATCCATTTCCCTGCAAATTCCATGATTTTGTCATTTCTTAGTGCTGCATAGTACTCCATTGTGTATAAATGCCACATTTTTTTTTATCCATTCATCTATTGAGGGGCATTGGGGTTGGTTCCACAGTCTAGCTATTGTGAATTGTGCTGCTATGAACATCCATGTGGCAGTATCCCTGTAGTACGCTCTTTTAAGGTCTTCAGGGAATAGTCCGAGAAGGGCAATAGCTGGGTCAAATGGTGGTTCCATTCCCAACTTTCCCAGGAATCTCCATACTGCTTTCCAAATCCGCCGCACCAATTTGCAGTCCCACCAGCAATGTACAAGTGTACCCTTTTCTCCACATCCTCGCCAACACTTGTTGTTGTTTGACTTCATAATGGCTGCCAATCTTACTGGAGTGAGATGGTATCTTAGGGTGGTTTTGATTTGCATTTCTCTGACTGCTAGAGATGGTGAGCATTTTGTCATGTACTTGTTGATTAATTGTATATCCTCCTCTGAGAAGTGTCTGTTCAGGTCTTTGGCCCATTTGTTGATTGGGTATTTGTTTTCTTATTGTTTAATTTTTTGAGTTCTTTGTATACTCTGGATATTAGGGCTCTATCTGAAGTGTGAGGAGTAAAAATTTGTTCCCATGATGTAGGCTCCCTGTTTATCTCTCTTATTGTTTCTCTTGCTGAGAAAAAACTTTTTAGTTTAAGTAAGTCCCATTTGTTGATTCTTGTTATTAACTCTTGTGCTATGGGTGTCCTATTAAGGAATTTGGAGCCTGACCCCACAATATGTAGATCGGAGCCAACCTTTTCTTCTATTAGACGCATAGTCTCTGATTTGATATCAAGGTCCTTGATCCATTTTGAGTTGACAGTGTATCAGTCTTAAACCAAGTGAAATATTCAGCTCTGTGGCCAAACACCTGGCAGAAATTACCAAAATAAATCTGAAAATTATCTTTGCTAATGTTAACCTTAATTTAGAATTGGATTGAGTACTCAAAAATTTTTAGTCTTTAAATTTTTAACTAAAAAAAAAAAATTAATTAGTCTCTGTTCAAATGCAAACAGTGTGTTCTCCTTCCTTGATCAAAATATATCACTTAAAAGCCCTGGGTCAGTTGAAAGAAAACTTTTTATATTTAAGAAATTTACTAAACAACATTTGGATTACTTTGGGATGTTTTGGCTATTTATTGGGTTCTATTTTACCAATTCTATGAATGAAATACATAGCCCACCCTTGTGGATTTTGTTCATGCTGTCATTGTTGTAAAACACATGGTGGTGACCTAGGTATAAGTCTTTCAATATAGACAGTTTCCTAAAATGTAAATAAATATATAAGGTTTTTTAAAATTATAATAACATAATTTAACTTGTGTTAATACGCATATACATATATATTCTGCAAGAGAATGAACAAATAATGATTATATATATATACAGGCTACTTTAAGAAATATTAACCCATCATAATTTTTTAATGACCACGTGATCACATTTCATTCTTTTCTGTGCTTCTTTCTTACTTTCTCCTCTGTATCTTTATTATTTAGAGAATTTCATAAAATTAAAATTGAAATCTTGTGAATAAAATCATATTATTTTACAATATCATAAATTCAAAAAGGAGGAAATCGAGGTATTGCAGAAAAAAGCCAGGTGACCTGCTGACTCATGGCCTCCTAGGGGCAGCGCCCTGGGCTCAAATGCTCAACAATGTCACAATGGATGACCACTCCTCAGCAAGGAACAGCTTAGGGTTGTTTCACTTAGGTTGGACACATTAGTTTATGGGTTTTTGTGTGCAATTGTGAGTTGGGTAGGTGGTGAACAAGGAAGTTCCAGAAACTTTAGGCAGGACACATGAGTCTACTAGGGGTTGGATGTTTTAGTAATCTTTTTTAGAAGAAAAAGCCAGCAGGAAGCCAGTGGCTTTCAGTTACTATCTGTAAAGCTAATTAGTAGTTGTGACTACAAGGTAGGTATCAAGAACTCAAATAAGGCCAGGGACTCATGTGTCAAAAAATACACCTTTGTTTCCACATAGATAACCTGTCATATAAACATTAAAACATATAGGTATATTCATTTCCACAAAATAAATGTGATTTTTCTAAAATTTTCTTTAAATTTATTATCACCTTAATTGAAATTTCCCCCTAATATTGATGGTGACATGGGAACAGAAAAAAAAAATTAACTATAATAAATTAAGAGTGTAAAAGGCAGATCAAATTAGATAATATATGCAACTAACATTTGCAGGTGAAAGGGTGAAGAGAACTGGGGTAGACGGTAAACTGAAGTCATTACTCCATCCTGCTGACTTTTGCCCTTTAAGAATGTGGGCTTAGTGTTGCAAAATCTTCCAGTGTTTTAAAAAGAAATCAGAACTTGATAATATATAAAAATTGGCAACCATCTAATTTAAATTTGGCTTTCCTCCACTCCACGCTTCTCCAAATTCTTTAGTGGAAATTCTTTAAGGAAAACCTGGTAGAGGGCTTGAAACAGCCCAGAGGTCTCTAGTCTGTGACCATGGCCAAAAGAAGATGAAATAATAATTTTCCTTTTAATACTTTTTGGTCCTTTTATGACCTTTTCTCCTTAAAAAAATGTTTTATAATTACACAGTGTGATGGTTCATTTTATATATCAACTTTTCTGTGCCATGGGAGACCCAGTTATTTGTTCAAACATGGTTCTGGTTGTATCTGTTAGGATGTTTGTGGATGAGATTAACTTAAATGAGTAGACTGAATAAAGTGGATGCTCTCTTCCAACATGCTCTTATCCAATCCCTTGAAGGCTCGAAGAGAGCAAAAAGGCTGGGTAAGGATGAACTCCCGTCTGACTCCCTTTGAGCCAGTATATCAGGGTTTTTTTCCTGCTCTCAAAATGAAGCATCAATTCTTCTTGGGTCTGGAACTCACTGGCTTTCAGTTGGGAACTATGCTGTTGGCTCTTCTAGAACTCTAGCTTGCTGAGTGTAGATCCTGGGACTTGTCTGCCACCATAATGGCATGAACATATCTCTTAAATCCGACCTTTTATATATAAAGATATAGTACTATTTATATCTGCCTGGACCCCCTCTCTCTCTCATTGTTCTGTTTCTCAAAAGATCTCTTCTAAAGGTTTCTAATCATAAATATTAGAAAAATGGGTTTGTTTGTAGAGAGAGAGAAAGGGAGTTGAGTGCCAGGAAGTTTCACTTCCACTCAACCCACTGATTTCTGAGCAGGTCCTTCTCACATAATAAAGCCAATGTGAGAACTTGAAAGTACATATCAAAACTTTGACATTAAAATAAGGAAAAAGAAGGAAAGCAGAGAAGGCTTTGTCAAGTGATGCGTTTTTGTCATTAACTGTGTGCCTTTGGGAAAGTCATTTCCCTTGGGTATAATAACTTGCTGAGTACAACTTGCTGCATTTGAGGATTAAGGGGCAGACATTAGAGAACTTGCAATTAAAATTCTATTTTCCAGATATTATACATTTTTAAGTAAAATACCAAATACACATTATCTTTCATTTATCAGATAAAGTAGGAAAGACTGCACTAGTAGAAAACATAATTAGATATAGGCAAAATATTATCACAACCATTTACACATATTTATGCTAAATCCAGCTCTTGCAATAGACACTACTGGTTTTCTGTTTCTGTTTGTTTCTTGTTTCTTGATTTTTTTTTTTCAGTGCTGGGGATCAAACCCAAGGCTTTATGCATGCCAGGAAAGTGCTCTACCACTGAGCTACATGCCCAGCTTCTTGTCTATTGATAGTTGATATTGATAATGATTACAACACCAAAATCATAAAAGGAAAGGTTTAATTGGAAATTCTTTTTTATTAGCTTTGGTTTCTGAAAACTGCAAAAAAGTTTTTTATAATGGAAATTATGGGAACATAATTTAAGGATTCCTGCTAGAATACATGTTCCCCAAGGTCCCTTCCAGATACAATATTTCATGCTTCTAATATATATACAATATATATAATATCTAATATATATAATATATATACACATATATATTATATATATTTGTTGTTGTAGTTGGAAACAACACCTTTATTTTATTTATTTATTTTTATGTAGTGCTAAGGATTGAACTCAGTGCCTCTCACATGTGTGGCGAGTGCTCTACTGCTGAGCCACACCCCAGCTCCATGCTTCTACATTTTTAAAGTGTGGCCAAGCAAGATCCGTGTTCTCTTAGTTGGAGAAATTTTAAGAGGAATTCTCTTCAAAACACAATATGGCTCTGAGCTATTTTTTGTTAATTGGAATTGAGGAAACAACAATTGGGGACATGCAAAATAGTTTAAATTCATAAAACTTTGTTCACACAATCAACTTTTAGGGATTTATCAAATGTACCTTTAATCAAGTCTCCATACAGAAAGCTTCCTATTTTTCTACATTCTTTTATTTTATTGTCCATTATGAATTAAGAAATTTTACACTGGAGACACAGTAATGAACAAAAAAAATAAAATTTCCATCTTACTGAAGCTTATATTTTAATGGAGAGAAATAGAAAGCTGAAAAAAATATGAAAAATATGAGAAAAATTGTTTATGGTAAATTTTATGGAGAAAATAAGGCAGAAAGAGAAAAGAGTTTGTAGGGTGGAGAGATTTAAGATAGGATAATCACTGAACACTTACTGTGAAGATAAATAAACATGGGTAAATCTATCTTTGTTACCTTGGGCCATTCACTGGGTGATTTAGCAACATTGATTCCTCATAGTTTTGGAAGCTGAGATTTCAAGACCAAGGAGCCAACATATTTTTCTGGTGAATGCTCTCTTCCTGTTTGCAAAACAATGTCTTCTGGTTGTATCCTTATATAGTAGAGAATATAGGGAGACAGGGGTCTTGTGTCTCAACCTCCTTTTTGTTTTTATTGGTTGCTCAATACAATACAATGATCTTGACATATCATACATTTGATTCAAATGGGGTATGAATTCTTATTTTTCCACGTGTACAGATTGCAGGATCACATTGATTATACAGCCACATTTATACATAGAGCAATACAGCCACATTTATACATATAGCAATACAGTGTCTGTTGTATTCTGCTGCCCTTCCTCCCCTCCCCTCCCCTCCCATCACCTCTCTCTACCTCTTTTCATATGGATGCTAATCTCCTTAGGAGAAACCCACCATGACATGAGTTTTCTAACCCTAATCATCTTCCAAATACCGAAGTTACAATTACCTCCAATTACCATGATTGATAATTAGGTTTTAAACATGAGAATTTGCTGGTGGGACACAAACATTCAGTCCATAACAAGATCTATGTAAGTAGCTAACTGGGTAAATTACAGTGGAAGGACCCTAAAACAGGAGCATTACTGGAATGTTCAGGACACGTGCCTATTTGAGACGGAGTAATGGTGGCAGAGAGTGAAAGGAGCTGAGGTAGATCATATAGAGACTTAAAGGCTATTTGAAGGATTTGTATTTTATTCAGAGATGGAAACCAGTGGAGAATATAGGGGAAAAAAGGTGTCATCATCTGACTATTTTTAAAGGATCTTCTTTTCCTTTTTTTTTTTTTTTTTTTTTTGGTGGTGGTGGTACTAGGGTTTGAACCCAGGTGTGCTCTACTACTGAGGTACATTCGTGATCCTCTTTCTTTTATTATGACACAAGATCTCACTAAGTTGCCCAGGCTGGCCTTAAACTTGGTGAGCCTCCTGACTCAGCCTCCTGATTTACTGGGATTACGGCCATTCTCTGCTCATTTAAAATTAGACTATAATGTGGCAAGGACTGACATACAGAGCAGTGAGGAAGCAATAGTAGAAATCCTAGTGTAGCACAATAGAGGTTCAGATCAATATGCAGGAGGTGAAGTATGGGTAGAGCTGACAGTCTTTGTTGAAGAGATTAGATCCAGAATGTGAGAGAAGGAGAATTATCAAGTTTAAATCTAAAGTCCCCAAATCTAAGCTCTTCCTCACTTGCAAATATTCCTATCCCAATCCCAACAGCACTCCTGGGAACTTTTTTTAATAGCCTACTTTCTATGCTCCACTTCAAAAGATGCCAAGACCAGTACAGTGTGGGCTAGGCCCCACATCAAGGTCACCTACAAACTGATATCTTACCAAAGGACTGTTAACACATAGGCTCACACCATCCTCATATGACCCATAAGATTTTCTGCTCTGTGCTCCTTACATGTGGCTGTTCATCTGATCACCCATACCTCCTGGTTCCAGCGCTTATCCTCATACTTATCTCTAAAGTCCTTCCTTCTGAAAGTGAAAATAGAATCTGCCAGGTGTGGTGATGCTCACCTGTAATCCCAGCAGCTTGGGAAGCTGAGGCAAGTTCAAAGCCAGCCTCAGCAACTTAGTGAGGCCCTAAGCAACTCAACAAGGACCTGTCTCAAAAATATTTTTTAAAAGGCTGGGGATGTGGCTTAGTGGTTGAGCATCCCTGGGTTCCATCCCTGGTACCTGGTACCTGGTGCCTTCAAGGCTCATATATATATGATCGTACCCAGTCTAAGTATGCCAACATGCAAGCATGGATAATGGTAGGAATTGGTTCAATGAGAAATAATCAGGTGAAGTTCTAGGTGCTGAGTAAATGTTAGGAATTTATTATTGTTGTATTGAGATTTATTCAAGGAGTACTTGTTATTCACTAAGGGGTTTATTCACATTCTGAAGATGAAGAGCTGCACTGTATACTATAGTAGTCATGAACCACATGTAGATATTTAGTTTCAATTAAATATAAAATTAAATGAAATAAAAATTTACTCCTCAGTCTCAGTCATATTTAAATTGCTCAATAGCCATATGTGATTAGTGTCTATTCCATTGGGCCCTGCAGAATGGGGGACACTTTATATCATTTTAGTCACCTTTACTGGAGAATGCAGCTGCTGATTACAGAGGAGGGTGACTGAGAGTTAAAGGATCACAATACCATTCTAATATACTAGTTTTCCTCCTGGGGAGTTGTCCTTCAGAATTTATGTAAATATTTGTTTTTTTTTATTCTAATGACCATACCCTAGGTTTTTAAGGGTTTTCAAATTACCTCCATTTCTTAATGTATGTCTTATAGGCCATGAGGCACAATCACAATATTGTGTGCCCATAGGAAACCAGGAACTGCTTTCTACAATTCCATAAGGTGCATGTTTTGGGCTCAATACAACTCTTAGCATTTTTCAAATGCCCTTGTCCTGAACTTCAAAAAAATGTGCATTTTAAAGGAAATGAATTCCACATGTTTTGGTATATTTATGTTTGTTCTTCCAGTTTTTGATTTGAAGACTTGTAGTGTTTGAAAAATCTTTGGGGATTTTCAAATTAGGTTTAATATTAATTTTCTACTTCCAAAGAGGAAGTTAGTCTTCATCATGGGTAAATGATCACAAAATTCCAAATGTTTTATCTTGCCTTCAAAGCTAGGATACATTGATTTGGAGAGGGTGCCAAACTTGGCAAGAGATATTCTTTCATTCATGAGGCTCACTACATTAATAAGTTTTATGTTTTTTTTTAAAGAGAGCTGTCCTATAGTAACAATGTTTAATTGTAAATTATTATGTCTATGCAAATTGCAAACTATGAACCATTTGCACTCTTTAGACTGTTCCAAAAGGTAAAACTGGAGCTGAGCAAGCCTACCACCAATTGTGTCTTTGGAGATAAATCAGTGAACTAGAAAAACTATAAACTAGTACTGCAGACTTCAGAATAACATCTAAAACCCTCCAGAACTTTGTTAATAGCCCAGTTAGATAGTTGCTACTAGCAATAGTGTGCCCCATGCTCTTCACACTCTGGCTAGCACCAATAGGTCTATGTCAGTTCAAAAGTTGATCAATAATATGTGTAGTATCCAAAATCATAGCATACATCCCTTAGGCTAGGTGGTGTTTGGGTGAGAATATCAGATCAAAAACTTGTAATAAAAAGTGAAGATGCGACTATAAATTGTGATCTTACCTTATACAATTTTGTGTCCAAGTACTCTTTCCCGTACATATTAACATACTAATTTCATAGTGAGTAGAATAATGCTTAAAAGCAGAATCATACAGAATTTTCTGACTCTGACTTCAGAACCCCAGGGTAATCTCTTTCTCTCACTCTCTCTCTCTCTCTCTCTCTCTCTCTCTCTCTCTCTCTCTCTCGCTCTCGCTCTTTCTCTTTGTCTCTTTCTTTAGTGCTAGGGATCAAACTCAGAGCTTTGCTCAGTAAAACCATTACCACTGAGCTTCATACTTAACCTTCAGATCTCTTTATAGTAGTTTTAAACTACACTTTACTTTTCCCTTGAATTTCAGTTTAAGACCTATGGAGAATGATATTTGAATTCTAATTAAGGACATGTAGAAACAGAAACAAGGTCTACTGAGTCATCATAATGGGGAGAAGATAGTATCTATGGAGAAAGTGGAAACTGTTAGTTTTAACAGGGTAACTGGGGAGTTTTAATCACCTTGAGGCTGGATGATACATAAATAGCTGGCTATATCCTGAGTAGTATCACAGTCCTTTGATAAATCCAGCCATCAGGCTATTGGAAGTATTTGCTCTTCTAAATCCCATGACCACTTTTTTTTTTATTTTGAAATTTTTCTTTTGATTTATTTTTATGTTACACATTTTTTTACAGAGAATATAAATACTTGATTTTTAAAGAAGTAAATTTTTTCCCCAAATTAACTTCTTCAGATTGGCATTCTCAGGTTGAATGAGAAGCACTTGGAACAGAGTACAAGGGTCATTTATTAGGAAATTAAAATACAGAGTGAACAGGCAAAATATTTAGTGATATTTGGTAATACTTTTGTATTTTCTGAATGTTCCCCATTCATTGTCTTCCACTGAAACTACTTTTGTGGGTAGCTGCTCTTTAATTCCTGAGCTCTTTTCTCCTTCTCTGGCTTCACTTTTCAGAGGTTACTGCCCTTCCTCCATACACACGAGATTATGCCCCTTCCTTTAAGTGCTAATGGTGTATTTCAGGTGGACAACTATCATTTTTACTCATTTCATTAAGGATTTTGAGAATCAGGTTCCATGATCCAATGTCATTCTGCCATTTTAGCCTGTAAGTGAATGCTATAAATCAAATGAATTTTTAAACCATAAAATCAGTAGACAAATGGACAGAGGAAGATGTTTCTAAACCCATGACCACTTTTCATAAACCTATTTACTATAAACATTGCTACTATATTTTTAAATCCGAAATTTCCTACCTATTTAATGAAACTTCTTCATTGTGCCAATGTGAGTTCTAACTTCAATGCTAAAAGAAAAATTGTTTAATACACCACCTAAACTATCAAAAAAAATTAATTCTCTTTGCTCCTTTCTTTGAATTTATTTATACTTAAAAATAAGTTAAAGTTCTGTGATTTTCATTCTAGTCCAGTATACACTATTAGCTTCTTCCTTTAACTATAAATTCCATTTCATAACAACTGCAAATTCCAGGGAGTGCATTTCAGGGAAGTTGTTGCAGTTCATTTGAGGATAAAACTATTAGTATTTGACCTTTGTTGCCTTTTGTAGCATGCTACAACTTCTCAGAAATATATTGCCTTGTGAAGCCTCTTACTTAATTACATCTTCCAATAAATTTCTTGAAAGGCAAGTCACTAAATAGCAGTTACTGATGTGGCAATAATTATTTTATATTCAGAGGAGTCTTGGACATGAGTACTGAAACAACATCCTGTGAAAATGTAAAATAAGGCAAAGCATTTGAGGTGTTAAATGTCTTTATTTTTCCTTTTAGTTTTCTTTCAAGACCTCTGGTGTTTTAAATGCTGGAGATTCACAGTCTGGTTTCTTACCTATGTTTCCAGATTTATCTCTGTTTCCTCATGTTAGCGCTTTTTGATTTTATGTTTTAGCTCACTAAATTTATTCTTAGACTCTGTTTTGTCCTGAAATTATCCCATCCTTTGCATTTTCAAATTCATTAACAGTTTTAAATTTTTTTCTACAATTTCTAATTATCATATTTATACACAAATCCATCATCTATCTATGTATCTCTCTATCATCTTTGATCTTATGTTTATGTTTATTTTTGCTCAGTAATTTTTCTGCCCATTTACATAAAAATATGTCATCAAGTATTTCTTTAATATCCTTGATATTTTTAAGTCTTTGTCAGAATGCTTTTTTTTTTAAGGGACTGAGGATTGAACCCAGAAGTCCCCTACCACTGAGCCACACCTTAGTCCCCCCACTCTTTTTTATTTTAGGACAAGATCTGGTTAAGTTGCCCAGGCTGTCCTTGAATTTATGATCCTCCTGCCTCAACATCCCAACTTTCTGGGATTATGGGAATATGCCATCGTGGCTGGCCTTATTGGACTGTTACAAAATAAATGCCATATGGAAAAGCTCCATTAGCTGATTGTTGATTTTATTGATTTTGGTTTTTAGCATCAGATATTCTTGATATGTTTTGGAATTTTTGTATAATGGTTTATTTGGTTTATTCTCTTTCCCCCTCCTTCTCTCCATCTGTCTCTCTGTTTTTGTCTATTTCTTTTTCTCTCACACATGCACACACATATGTGTCCCTTCCAATCGCACAAGAACACATTGCCCCCTCCTGCCCGCCCTTACCCCTCTCTGTATAGGGAATTCAATGTTCCTTCTGTATACTTTAGGTCTTCGAGAGAGTACTAGGTTTTGTAATCACAGTTTGAAGTTACAGCCCCCGTGGGATGGCTGGGAATATGAGGAATCCAAACTGAAGACAGAAGGCAGCTTGATTCAGTTTTGGAGAAACACCCC
This sequence comes from Ictidomys tridecemlineatus, assembly GCF_052094955.1. Lineage (NCBI taxonomy): Eukaryota > Metazoa > Chordata > Mammalia > Rodentia > Sciuridae > Ictidomys > Ictidomys tridecemlineatus. Next base: position 223,649,759 of record NC_135477.1, read on the forward strand.
TCCCACCATGCCTCCATAGACGCATGATTTCTATATACCATTAGCTTTATTTAGCAAGCAATAGGTCTTATGTTTCAACTACTTCCTTTTGCTTGTTCGAGAGACACACCAGATCCAAGTCTCCACACAGTACTTGAAGCTGAAGTCCTCCTTGACTATAAGAGGACTGCTTTGACTGACTTGTGATCCTGCACTGTTGAGCGTTTTGCTGAAACTTTGCAAAACCCAGAAAACTGTGCCTCTGTTTACCACTCTGTATCAGTTGTTTTTCATCTACGTGAATATCTACCTTATATTTGATGGATGTGCTTGTGTGTGTGTGTGTGTGTGTGTGTGTGTGTGTGTGTTTAATTTGCACCCTGTTTTTTTGTGTATTGGAAAGAAGGTTTCTTAAAGCACAGAATCTTATCATCAAGTTGGCCCAGAAAGCTCTTTATCTTTTCTTGAAAATATAGTTCATTTCAGTAACTCCATGTTTTCCCCACAAATTATGTGTTCTACTCTCATTAGGTGTCTGCTCCCATCATGTTAAGGAAACTGCTCTTGGCAAAGTCAAGGGAGATCCAACTTGACTCCATATTATCTGGTTGATTACTGACATTGCCACTGCTCTAACTTCCATGTGTATTCTTAGAATAAACTTCTCTTACTTATATAATTTGAATGAGCTTCTGTTCCTTGCAAACTAAAAATCCTAATGAACATAGAACTGTAAAAAAAAAAGAGTCTTTTTAAGATTGAGTCATATTTCTCATTTGCATAAAATGCTTTATTGGCTCCCAAACACATAAATAAGAGATAAAAGTTGAAATTGCTTAGCACATCTCTCATGTCTTCTTTTTTTTTTCCTTTTCCCTTCTATCATACTCTCCTACAAAACCCATCTGCGGTTTTTATACCTGGCACCAAGCACAAATGCCTCCATCTATTTGCATGTACTGTCTACACATTTTTTTTTTCTGAAATGTCCTTCTGATCTGGCCTTGTTCTCTTCCACTGCCATCTCAGGAATCATAACATATTCCTTTAGGAATGCATTTTCTACAAATATTAAATTGCTGAGAGCCATAGCCAAGTAGGAATGACGCATGGCATTTTAGGTTGAAAGGTGACCCTGCTCAGGGATTAGGGTCGCTCTGGGTTTAGGGTTTAGGGTGGATCCTGCTGGGATTAGGGCGTATCCTGCTGCCTCAGGCGCCCGCTCCTTTGGAATTCCTGTTGAGTTCTCCCAGGGTTCTGAGAGAATTGGTGCGTGGAGCCAAGTGGAAGCAGTATGTTCCCGGGAAGTGTGAGTACAGTGTCAGTGAGAGTTCGGGAATAAAGAGTTGCTGTTTGAATCTACAAGGCTTTGTGGTGGCTCAGTTATTTTGTGCCCAGCCAGACTGCGGCATTAAATAATGTTTAAGAAACAGTATTTGATTGCTTTTGTACACATTTGTTATGGTTTAGATGTGAGGTGATCCCAAAGTTCATGTGTAAAAAACAATGAAAGAACACTTAGAGGTAAAATGATTGGGTTATGAGAGCCTTAACCTAATCAGTGTATTAATTGGTAATTAATAGAGTATTGGGGTGTTCCTTTGGAGTATATATTTTGTCCTTGTTGAGTGGAGTTCTCTCTCTCTACTTCATGGTGCCATATTCCTAGCTGCTTTTCTCTGCCACACTCTTCTGTCATGATATTCTGCCACACCTTGGACACAGAGGAATGAAGTCCTCCATCTCATACTAAGACCTCTAAAACCATGAGGAACAAACAAACTTTTCCTCCTCTAAAGTTGTTCTTCTCAGGTCTTCTGATCATAGCAACAACAACAACAACAACAACAACAAAAAACCAACAACAATAAAATCTGACTAAAACAACATTATGCTGGGTGTTGAGAATTTAGTGGTTGGCAAGAAGAGACACGCTCTGAGCCCAAGTCGAAGTTTCATATTAATGATATTATTGGAAGAAACAGAAACTCATCAAGTGACAACGGGATAAATGGAGAACTGCATCTGTGACCAGTACTATAAAGGATAGAGTCATGGTGCTATGTGAATCTGTAATTAGGAAAGTTTACCTTGTGGATATTTCTTTGACATTCCCATGGAATTAGACACTCTCTCCTCAATTATTGTGTACATGGTTTTGTTGTTTCAGTAACCAACATGAATTTAAATGTATTTGTTTACATGTTTATCACTAGGCTGCTCATCTTGAATCTCTGTAATGAGAAAATACGACTCTGTCAAATAGTAGGTATATGTTCAACATGATCAATGAAATACTTTTTGACTGAATTTAAGTGTAACTTAAGTTGTGGATTCTACAGAAATTCACAGAGGAATCAGGTTTTTTTTTTCTCTATTATTTACTTTTTCTAGAACAAGAAGTTCACTGTGTAGTTGCTTTGCAGAAAAGAATATTATTCTGTAATAATGATAAGCTTTTTAGCATTATTTCTTATAGGTCATAGTTACTTGCTAGCTTTGAGGTTGGAAAATGAGGGAATAGCATTCACTAGTTTAACTATGAATTATTTCAAAGGTCAGAGCACAAGAGCACAAACTACACTGGTGCCTTTCAGAGAATGGAAAGTGATGAACGTCTATTTGATGAAAAAAATATTGTAATGAGAAGAACAAAAATAGTCAAACATTTCTGAAATAAAATTTCTATCAGACATTTCTGAAATAAAATTTCTATCAGACATTTCTGAAATAAACAGAATGATAAGGCAATGTTAAATAAGCCTATGATTTCTTATCCTATTGATTTTAAAATGCAGAAACAAAAAATAATTAGAGAATGAACTCTAACTCCATATTAGTTCATTTCCTCACATGAAGTTAAATATTAAATACAGCCTTTACAGAACTGAGATTATTTCCATATATTCCCACCCCACTCTCTTCCTCTTTCTAACTGGGTCAAAAATAGAAATTGTGCTTTGAGTTTTGACTCATGCTCCCTTCTCTGTGATCTTCTTTTGAGTTCTTCTCCAGGCAGCTGCTCCACAGGATGCATAAGCCACGGCTCTGATCTGCAGTGGACACTGGCAGAGCAACAGAGTGCATGGTCCACATTAGCGTATCTGGGCACAAAGTTTGGTCCTGTAAGACTAGAGATGGCTTAGAGATCCTCTGATATTTCATTGTCCTTTGTACATTTTCTTTTGGTGCTCAAACATATTTTATTAAAAACTCTTATTAGTGTATTACAGTTGTAAAATGTTGGGGTTAATTTTAATATAAGTATAAAAACATGGAATGTAATTTACTCCAATTCAGTCCCCAGTACTTCCTCTTCCCTCCCCTCTTCCTTCCTTTTACTTGGTTCTAGAATTTAAATGTTTGTGTCCTCTGCAGAATTCATGTTGAAATCCCCCATGCAGCAGTAAGAGATGTAGCCTTTAGGAGATGATAAAGCCATACCCATGCCATATTATTGGAGGAAACAGAACTCATAAAATGACAACGGGATTACTCTCCATGATATCTCTTTTGAGGTGTTTATACATGTAAAATCGTACTTGTATGAATATAATCTGTTGCTCTTATAAAAGGGGTTGGTGAAAAGAGTCCTCCCTTTTGCACTTTTGCCTTCTTCCAATGAAGATACAACATTCATCCTCACTGTCACAAGTCATAGCAACAGGGCATCTTGGAAGCAGAGCAGCCCTGAGCAGACACCAAACCAGCTGGAATCTTTACCTTGGACTTCCCAGCCTTCAGAACTATGAGAAATAAATTTCCATTATTTATAAATAACCTAGCCTATGGCATTTTGTAATAGCAACATAAATATAATAAGGTACCTGGACAGCTTACAATCTCAGTAAACTCCCAAAGAGGTACAGTAGAGTAATTGAAAGATGTTAGAATTACATTTGGTTTGAATCACAGCTCTGAGACTTACTGGCAACTTGGACCCAAGGCAAGTTTGGAATGTCTTCTTTTCTCTTACTGGAAAAAAGGAATGTGTAAGGACTAACTGGTCAGGCACACAATAGGTATACATCAGGTATATACAAAACAAAGGCTGGGTGGACACAAACACAAATTATGCTCTTGTTGGACAATCCCTCATTCCCACTTAGCAGCAGGAAACTAAGTTTATTCTAATATGTAAACAAGCCATTTCAGTCCCTTTTTCAATCACTCCATTTAAAGCCAGATGCTCATAGGTAAATATTAAGTCAAATTCCATTATTACATTCTTATTAGTTCATGTTAGTAATTCCTGGATCACTCTTCCTTGTTTTCTTCTACCTTAAAACTCCTCCAGGTGCCAGATACAGCATTGACTGGCAATGAGAACAGCAAAAGAAGACAGAAATAAGCTTTCTGGAGGGATATGAGAGGTGTA